>NW_027397076.1:18251819-18394052 GCF_003265705.2 Callorhinus ursinus | reverse complement strand
AGGATCATGACCTGAGCCGAAGGCAGTCATGATCCTGGAGTCCCGGGATCGAGTCCCACATCGGGCTCCCTCTCAGCAGGGAGTCTGCTTCTCCCTCTGACCCTCTTCCCTCTCATGCTCTCTGTCTCTCATTCTCTCTCTCTCAAAATAAATAAATAAAATCTTAAAAAAAAAAAAAAGAAAATTTTAGCTCTGTAGTGTTCCAGTAGGAAATGGGCGTAGTTGGTGCTGTCCTCAAGTGAGACTACAAACAGCTCTCTTTTTGACAAACTCCTCTGAATCTGTATGGCAGAGTTGAACACATGTAGAAGGAATATGCTTTATGGGAATATATTTGTTAATTATTGGTGCATACCAAGCTACCTCGATCAACAGTTAGTGGCTTTAAGCAACAAGGATTTATCAGGCTCCCCATTCTACAGTTTAGCAATCTGGGCGAGGCTCAGTTAGGAAGTTCCTTTGGTCTATATAAAGATTGCTCATTTGTCTACAGTCAGCTTCTGGCAGGTGAACTGGGAGTTGGCTGGCCTAAAGTGACTCACTCGCATGTCCAACAAATGGTTCACTGTAAGGTTGGGCAATGGGAGACACCCGGGTGCACCCAGCAGGCTAGAACAGGCATGGAAGTGCGGAGTCCCAGGTATGAAGGAGACCTCCTGAGGCCTAGACTAGGAGCTGGCAGAATGTTGCTTCTGTGGCATTCTATTGGTCAAAGCACAGAGAAGGGGGAGAAACCAGCTATAACCTCTGAAGGAGAGCAGCTGCTAATTCACATTGCAAAGGGACAGGTATACAGAAGGGAGTGGAGATGGGGGCTATGTTTGCAAGCTGTCAGAGAATTCTGTCTAATATGGAGGTAGCTTGAAAGATCAGGGGGTATATTTGCTTCCTATGATTGCTGTAACAAATTACCACGGACTTAAAAGCAACACACATTGACTCTTTTACAATTCTGAAGGCCAGATATCTGAAATCGGTTTCCCTGGTTGAATCAATGTGTCAGCAGAGCTGTATTCTCTCTAGAGGCTCCAGGGGAGTCGGTTCCTTGCTTCTCCCACCTTCTGGTGGCTACTGGCGTTCCGTGGTTTGTGGTTGCATTACTCCAAGTTCTGTTTCTGTGGTCACATTACCTTCTCTTTTATGGTTAGATTTCCCTTTGCTTCTCTCTTATAAGGATACCTATGATCATGTTTAGATTCACCTAGATAATTCAGGATAATTTCTCCATCTTAAAGATAGGACTTCATTGAAGTCTTAAGACTTAATTACGTCTGCCAAGTCCTTTTGTTCTAGTGTGTAATGCAACACTCACAGGTTTCTCCAGTCAGGATGGGGATATCTTTTGGAGGACCACCGTAAGGGATGTACCTGTGAGATGGTGTCCAGCCATCTAGCATCACATATTTGTTTCCTTGGTCAAACAAAACAAAACAAAACAAAACAAAATAAAAACAAAGGCTAAGTAAATTTGACCTGATTCACCTAAAATTATACAAGAAAATGTTAATCTTTGTCACCTACAAATTTGGCATAATAGGATATGGGTCTTCTTTCAGTCTAAGACAGAGAATACTTATAGCCCACACATCCAGTATTCATTTATTCTAAAAATGTATTGAATACATGAAGAGCCAGGCACTGTTATGCTAGGTTCTAGAACTACACCAGTGAGCAACAGTTTACATTTTAAATTGCGCTGTCGAATAATGGTAGCAACTAGCCCCATGAAGCTACTGAGCACCTGAAATGTGTCTCATTTGATAGGCAATGTGTTGCCAGTGTAAAATACACACCAGATTTTGAATCCTCAACATGAAAAAAGGAACGCAAAATATCTCATTAATTTTCTATTGTTTTCACATTGATATGGTAATATTTTAGATATATCAAGTTAAATATAATTCATAAAGTTACCTTTGTTTCTTTTCACATTTTTTAGTGAGGCAACTAGAAAGTTTAAAATTACATATGTGGCTTGAGTCACATAATATTTCTATTAGACAGCACCATTCTAGAGGTTGGGAAAAGAGAATAAATGTACTCCTAATAAATGATTAAAAATAAAATCTAGTGATAGTGTCTGAGGAGGCTTCTCTAGACTGGGTGGGTGGCCAAGAGGGACTTGCGTGACTTTTGAGCTGAGACCTGATTTTTATGAAAGCATCAGTCACATAAAGATTTTTGGAAATGTGTCCTAGGTTAAGGGTTAAGAGGTAAAATATTTTCTTGGGAGAGGGTTTTTTTCAAGTGTAAAACCCTAATGTGGGGAACAAATTTGGTTGGTTAGATGCATATAAAAAAATTCAGTGAGCAAGGAGGCAAATAGAGTAGGATAACACTGGAAAGGTACGAGTAGACAACTCATTTTAAGGTCAACAGAAAGCTCAAACTCAAAATTTGTCCTATTCAACTTCCTTTAAAATCCCGAATGAGATCATTAATATCTGAGATAGAAAAGGGGAATGTAGCTGTGTGAACTCCGTGAGTCATTCGCTTCTTTGCCTCAGTTTTCCTATCATTTTTGTAAAATGGAGATGGCAGTAATTGTACTGACCTCATCGAGTTTTTGTGAAGATTAAATGAGATAGTGCATATGCACACATTCTACCACCACATGTATTGGTTATGACTAGTGTTGATTCCATATCAAGTTAGAGCATCAGAAAGATAGGTATATATTACTTGAATTACTCACAGAAGCTAATTATACTTCTTGGAAATATAATTAAATGTCTTATCAGTTTCAACAATAGTTGCTCTGAGAATGGGTCATATGCATATCTTTGCTTTTCTATTAAACCATTTCTGCCTCTAGGTTATTAAGCATTCCTTATATAAGATTCTATGTCAAAAATTTCTTCTGAGAGTTTAGTACAAAGAAAAAGTCTCCTGCTGAATTCGTATATGCCGTTTTATTAGACAATGAGAAGCAAAAAAGAGGCTTAAAAAAAGTAAAAACGAGGTAAAAAAAGAAAAAAAAGCCCTCATTATTTTCTTCTTTTATATTGCATTAGCTGATAGGATTCTCAGTTAAATTTCTACTTGGTTTTGGGTTAGTGTAGGTTTTTGGGATTTATAATATAATTATTTTCCATAGGCCATATATATTGCTATAGACCTTCTTTCATTATTTTAAAAGCTTATGACATGTGTATTTTATTATATACTACTTAAATCATTTTTAAAATAGCTTAAGCCTAAATTAAATTAAATATATAAAACATTGTTTCTATGAGAAAATGCATTCCAAGCTTCACAGAACCAGGTTATAAAAGAATTTTTGGAACATAGCTCTTTCTCAAGTTCAGGAATTCCACATATATCTGGGAGGGTATCCTAACATCTTATTAAATGCTCTCTTTAGAAGATGTATTTCCTAAAAAGAGTAGCAAATTTAAGACCTTATTTTTTGGATGATAACATGTCAAGCTTCAAGACAAAGGAGCTATGGATTTAATTTTTACATACAGATTATTATTTGTTGAAGATAAAAAGAAGCCCTATAATGTTTTTTAATATCTAAAGACATCTTTCTCAGAATTCATTCATTCATTTACTCATTCATCCGGTGCCTGTAGAAGGCCTGTTTTGTATTAAAGCTATAAATACAGAGATAGACTGAAGTGTCTGGGATATGAAGCAGGAGAAGTTGTCTGGAGGCAGACAGCGAAGGGCCTTATAAGGGAGACATGGTGTGGAGTTAACATTTCATCCTGAAAACAATGGGGAACCACTGAAACATTTTAGGTACAGAAATACCTTGATCAGATTTTTGGAATGGACTCCGACAGCTACTTAAGAGATCAATCTATGGTGGTGATAGGGAAACAGGGGCAGGGGAGCAGGTAGGATTGCACATAGACTGAGTAAGGAGTTTTTTCATAACAACTAGGAGAAATATCTTGAGAGGGTCAGTGAGCATGGGAAAAATGGGCCAAATACAAGAAACGTTTAGAAAGTTGAATTGAGAGAGAATTTGGCAGAATTCTCTGGAATGACTAAGGTTTCCAACTTGGGCAATGGAATGGATAATACTGGTACCACTTCATGGGGACAGGGAGTAAGTGAGGTGAAGATTGGTGGGATTTGATCCAGTACACTTGGTTTGGGACCTGTTGAAATTGTAATGCCTGCGGGCAGCTGAATTGTTGTTGGATTTATTGATCTAAAGCTCAGGAATGTGGAGACAAAGATTTGGGAGACATTAAATCGTTGATAGTCATTGAAGGCCTAGGTATAGATAAGATTTGCTAAAAAAGTATGTAGATAGAAAAGGTTGTTGACAATGGAACCTTGAAGAATATTAGCATTTAGGAGGGAGAATGGGAGGGAGGGAGCTAATCTACATGAGAATGAGTAAACAGGGAAAATCCAGAGAATGTGGCCTTCAGAGGGGAGAGTTTTAAGGAAGGACGAGTTTATAATGTCAAATGCCAGAGAGAGGTCAAGTAAGATAAGGAATAAAAAGAATGCTTCAGAATCTGAAATTGGGACAAGCTGAGCAGAATAGAGGTGGTGAAAACCGAGTCAGTACGAGAGATGCATGAGGGACAAAGAACTGGGAGACCATGAGTTTCCACTTTGGTTTCTGAGCGGGAGGAAGGACGGTAGTAGTTATTTATAGGGGGACACACGGAGGAGGCGGGATTGTTTTATTACTGGGACTGACTATAATTTTCTGTTGAGTAAACCTACAAGTGAAGAATGGATATCTGATGGCAGAAAGCCCCAGATGGGGGGGGGGAACGGGGGATCCACAGCACAGGTGACAGGAGCAGTACCTTTCCACGTTAATCCTATTGAAACTTTATACAGCTCCACAATAATAGGATAACTTATATGTGTCCTTCATCAATTAGTAATCTTCATATATCCAATCAGAATTTCAAGAAATGATTACTTTTCATTATACTTTCAAAAAGAATGATATCTATGGTCATGGCCCTCATAAAAGTCTCCAGGGTTCCATTTTTTTCTCTACTCATTCTTCAGATTTTATGACTCATTAGGACTTGTTCTCCATTAATTCAACCAAAATTATGCTCAGTGTCAGGGGTATGATGGTGAGCACAATGGAGTTCTTGCTTTTGAGACACACAGGACTTCTCGTTGCACACAGGGCCTAGCTAGGTCCCTGTGATTACTGCTGGTGATAGCACGTGATGGTAATATACTGGCCATAATGATAGGGTCCTTAGTTCTTTTGTCTGTTTACTATGATCGGGACAAAATAAAGTGTCAAATTCTCCTTTGCGCATACTTTTAGTAGAAGTTCCAGGAAACAGTCCTGTAGAATTCCTTTTATGAAAATGAATTAGGGGTGCCTGGGTGGCTCAGTCAGTTAAGTGTCTTGGTTTTGGCTCAGGTCATGATCTCAGGGTCGTGAGATCGAGCCTCGTGTCGGGCTCTGTGCTTAGCGTGGAGTCTGCTTGGGAGTCTTTCTCCTTCCCTCTCCCTTCCCCCCAGCCCCACGCCCCCATGCTCCCTCTTTCTCTCTCTCTCAAATAAATAAATAAATGAAATCTTTTTTTAAAGAAAATGAAGTAGTACTATTAAAGCACAAAATAATTCTTCGCAAAAAAAGTGCTTTAAAGGACATCAGTTTCTTTTTGTCCCTTTTCACTATTAATTGGGTGTCTTGAGGATAAGGATCTTATCTGGTAGTTTACTTTCAAGATATGCTACGTTGGGAAATGCACTGTGTTTAGGATTCAGGATTCCTGGGGTCAATTAGTAATCAGCCATGTAACCTACTAGCTGAGAGACCTTGAGGACATCATTTAATTAGCATCCAGAAAATGAAGAGTACACCTGTCTTGCCTACCTCTTAGGGTTCAAAAAAACATTTTTTTTTTTTTTTAAACAATCCAACACATGAGAAGGTTCTTTGTAACTTAAAAGGGCTATGTGGTTGGTTTGGGAGGGTCCCAGAATCCTAATGTACTTTATTTTTTTATTTTTTTAAAGATTTTATTTATTTATTTGAGAGAGAGAATGAGAGACAGAGAGCATGAGAGGGAGGAGGGTCAGAGGGAGAAGCAGACTCTCTGCTGAGCAGGGAGCCCCATGTGGGACTCGATCCCGGGACTCCAGGATCATGACCTGAGCCGAAGGCAGTCGCTTAACCAACTGAGCCACCCAGGCGCCCCCTAATGTACTTTATTTAGTTCTGCTCATGCCTGAAGTTTTTGATGTAGGGAAGATAATAATGTCTCTGTTTTGCCTAAACAAATGGGGTTGGATTCCATCCTTTGTAAGGGAAAAAATCCTGACTTAGCACCCGAGGCTTGGTCTGAATCAGGTGTTTATTGGCAACATGGCCCAATAAAACTACCACATATAGAACGTCTTCTGGGGAGCAAGCACAGAGCCAGGCGCTTCCCCACACACCCTCTCAAGGTACAAGGGAGGTGGTGTGGTGTGCACCCGCTGGACAATCGGAGACTGACTGCTGAAGCTGAGACCAAGACCGTAACCGTGTCCTGCACGGCTGTGCTCAAACTAAATCTCTGATGGGTTAAGTGCCAGGTCTGCTGCCCCTGGTGGGAACACTATGTGTTAAGATTGGTAGAAAGAAATGCTCCTCCCATTATTAAGAGTCAAGATGATTATTTGAGGAAAGACATATGTGTATTAAATTGTAGAAGTTGGGAATTCTGGTTGGTTTTGGGGAGCAGGGCAGAAGTTGGAGGGAAATGAAATCAAGCTTCCTTGTAGTGAATTAGCAGTTGCAATCTTGTCTATGGTCAGCTGAGAAGGAATCGTCCACTAGTGTTGGATCTCTTAAGAAACTGAATACCTTGGCTACCCACGTTACTCTTGCAGTGGGCATTAATGATTGACAGTATATATGGAAGGATCCGAGTTGTACATCATTCTGTAATTAAAGTTTTCTTTCTGCCCTCTCTTGACTTCTGTGACTTGACACATACTGCTTACTTTGTCTACATTTTTGGGTCCAGAAATTGGGAATAATAGCAGCAACTTCTGTATTTTGAAAGACTTTAGATTCCAGATATTAAGTCATTGGTTGTGAACTTTTTGTTAAGCACCTGGCAAAACGTAACCACGTAGGTGCTTAATGAGTAATAGCATTTGCCCTGAGCTTACTGATTCCATAGAATAGCTTTGGGCACTCATATCTATCAAGCAATATGTACTTGACTTAGTCAAGTTATCCTTACCAATTTTGCCTCCTTTTGGACAGCTTCATCTTTTTCTGTCACTGAAGTAAAAAATGTAAGCATTTACAGAGAAATGCAATTTCCCCACAAAAACTCGTTTCTATGGAATTACATGATTAAGCATGAATACGTTAGGACTTGCTGCCTCTCTTCCTTCAGACTTGCCTGATTTTTTTATGCCTTGCCTAGTTCTGTGGCTCACGTAAATAATACTTACCAAGCAGCGACAGCCCTTAGCGGGCTGCATGCTTAATCCTACTGAGGTCTAAGGTCAGGTTCGCCCCAGCAAGTGTTGTCAAATGTTCGGCCGAGAGTGAGGCTGTTTTGATCATCTTATCTCTTGTGAGAAAGCATAGCAGGAATGGTTAAGAGCAAAGACTCCGGAATCGTACAGAGCAGGATCCAGACACAAGGCTGTCCTTTACATAACTTTGAACCTGGGCAAGTCACCTAAAGACTCTTGAAGCCTCAATTTCGTCATCTGTAAAGTGAAGACTGGTTGAACCACCTCATTGTTCTAGGATTAAATGAGTTAATAGAGGTAAATAGCTTAACAGAGTGCCTTCTATAGAGTAATCACAGATAACTACCACTGGCTATCATTTATGGTCCAGGGATAGATCAAACAAAACGCTTACGGCTTTTTCAGATTTTTGTCTCTCAGTTGAATCAGTGGTTCTCAAATGGGTGACAATTTTGCCCTCCCACCCCTATTCCTGAAGACATTTGGCCATGACTGGAGGCATTTTTGGTTGTCCCAACTCATGGTGGGGGTGGGGGAGTGCACAGAGGTCGCTCCTGGCCTCTAACGGGTAGAGGTAGTAGGATGTTTCGTTTGTAAACTTTGGGAATCGGCACAGGCAACCCTCTCACTCTCATTCCGCTGTGCCCCCCGCCCCCGTGAGGAATTATCTAGTTCAAAATGTCAATAGTGCTGAGGTTGTGAAACTGAAGTAAATGGAAAGGAATCCTTCCATAGATGAGTCATGAGTAAATCCTAATCAAGAAACCAGTGTATCAACAAGTATTTGCGGCTCTTGTGCTCCAGGTGTAACATCAACAGCTTTTTCCAGCTTATGCAGCATCTTCACATACATTAAGCTATGAATTCTGACAAAAACCCTAAAAAATCCAGGCTGGGCTGGCATTAACTGCCCCCCACCCCCCGCCACCCCTTTTGTCTTCTCACATGAGAAGTTAGGCTGAGAGGCTGACTTCCTTAGAAAAACACAGATGGTAATTAAACCCAGATGTTGAGTCCCAAATACAGTGCTTCTGCCCCTCTCACATGCCCAGCATCGCATTTCTGCCGGGAATGCAGGAGACATTTTAGACATGGTTCTTCCCCGAAGAGTTTTACTCAACGGTTAAGAGATTTACACCCGTGAACACTTATTTATACCTCCCGGGCTACGGGCTATAATAGATGCACACTCCCTCTCCCATCCCCATCCCTTGGGTGTTAAGAGAGTATTGCAATGCAGCTAACCTGAAACCACAGTGTTTTCTTTCTCCCAAATCTTAGAGGGCTGTTTTGCAACATAAATGTAGTAACTTGTCTGCAAAAGAAGGGTGCTACCCTTCTTTACAATCTGTACTTTCATAGCATATGCCATCATGTTCCTTCTCCCCCACCAGTCCTCCTACAGAGCCCAGATGGTGCCTGGCCCACTCTTGCAACTTCTGATTGCCTCTAGTTCTCGTTCATGCTGGTCCGCTTCTGAGCACTGAGTGTACAGAGCTGAGGTATACCCATACTATGTCCAACTGGCTGCCCGGATGTTAGAATATTCCAAAATGTAACCTGTTTTGATGGTAACTTTGTTCTCTTTGGCTCAGAGGCTATGGACATGTCCACACCTGCAGATTATTTCATGAAGTTTTGGAAAGCTCTGATTTTTAATTCAGATTGGATGAAAGTTGTAGGAATTTATTTTAGGAAAAAAAAACAGAAATGTAATGCCTCGCCACTGCAGAGCTGCCTGATATCTCTAAAGAACAATGTACCTTCCTCTTTTTTACACGCTGTGTTTATGCCGTCAAATTAGCTTGAGATTATTTTGACAAATGAGTAAAACTGATCCCAGCTGACACTCAGTCACAAAAAAGTTTTTATACCTAAGCTATTAAAAAAGCAGCCCAGACATCAGGTAACTCTCCTTACCGCAGAGGAAATAAGCAATCCATGCTTAATTTAGTGCATATTTATTATGAAGAAGTTATCAAAAGACTCCTAGAAAAGTTTCCTCCTGAGTTCTTTGATGATGATAATAAAATTTACCCTGGTATTTCTTATTTAAATACATGTAACCATTACCCACACAGACATTAGCCAATATGCTATCAGTATGCACTACTTCAGCAAAGGACATAAAGTTCAGAACTACTTGTACCCCAAAGAGGAGGTTTTTGTTTGCTTGATCCTATGTTTATTTTACTTTGGAAACTATACCTTAATGAAAAGCCCTGCGAGTTGAGTGGTGCTCCACAGACAAATGACTTGGAAAGATATAGATCCTGCCTCCCCCTCCCCCAAGCTGGCTTTTTTCCTGCCTCAGGACACGCAGGGAAGTGGAGTGTAAAACACAATCCTTCTTGATTTATTTTTACTTGGGTGGCTTTGGAAGTTACTCAAAACTTATGTGCTCCATAAAAGACAGAACTGAAAGTGTACAAGATGTAACTCAAGTGGAAACTGCCAACTAGAAATCTTTTCCAGAGTCTGCTCCTGACCCTCGTGGTGGGCTAAGTCACCCTCAGAGCTGATCACACAGAGACATGCGAAGTCCTGCTGACATGGGGAAGGACTCTCCTCTGAGGAGTCCTTCCCTTAGGTCGCTGCCTTGCTCAGCGCCCCTCCAGCTTCTCATTGCTTTAAAGACTTTAATCCCTAACACGTCATACAGAGATCTTTTTAGATCTGGTCTCTGACTAGCTCTCCAGCTCAGCTGACGCTGCCAAAACAGGCAGGTGTGTGCAGCGAGCTGCCCGCAGTTGATTCATCAATATTTGCGCAGGGCCCACTCTGTCCCAGGCAGAGGGCTTGGCACCGCCTGCCATTGTCAGCGCACGAGGAGGCGGGCAGGGGATGGAGGGAAACAGCACAGCGCAGGGCTGCTTCTGGAGGCCTTCTCTGTCCGTCTCGGGAGCACAAACTTCATTTCATTGGTGATAGGGAGTCCCTGAAACAGTTTAAACTAACTTTATGGAACGAACTACTTCAGAAGGACTTAGTTTTTATGGTAGTAAAAGAGGCCACGATTTACCATTTAGCGTTCAAGTTAAAAAAGAAATGGCATCTCAACGTAAGGAAATAAGGTAATTTTCCTCTTATGACCTCTTTTTTGGCATCATGGAACAAATGTTTATTACGAATTTTCCAAGAGCCTGGGCAGTGATAGGTACCCATGAGACAGTACAGAACAAGACATTTTGATTCCTTTCCCATGGAGCATGTGCTCGGATGAAGGGCAAATAAACGGAAAAGCGACATGTTATGGTAAGTGTTAAGAGAAACACAAACAAGAGGCTGAAATGGAAGCTACCAAGGAAGATTCCCACTTTTGATGAATTATCCGGCAAGGCCCGCCTGGGAAGGTGGTAGAAGCCAAGTTCCAAGAGGTGAGTAACCCACCATTCAAAGAGAAGAAAGGTGAGTGTTCCAGGAAGAGGGAATGGTGAAAAGAATGAGAGAGCAATGGGCTGGATTTTACAGGGTGAGGAGGAATAAAGCATGAAATAAAGCACAAAACTGCAAAGACAAAAGCCAAAACATGCAAGGAGTTGTAAACTCTGCTAAAAAGTTTGGATGTTATTCTCATTTGCTCTTTGGGGACAGAATGCAGTTTTTGTTTTTTTTTTTTGAACATGGTTACTTGGGTATTGTTATGTGAATTATCTGATATGTATATAGCATATACCATACATATATATATATATATACATATATATAATATGCAAATATATACCATATACATATTTCTTTGGGTACTATCTTAAAATATTTAAAATAAATTGAGAGTATAATGAATCTTTCTGTGAAAAAAGAGTCTAAAATGCGCCATTTTTATCTTTTGGCTTCGTGGACAAAAAAGGAAAAATAAATACCATTTTAATTGGTCTAGGATCAACTTAGTAACATCTTAATCTTCCAGCTAATCATTGGTAACTGAGACTATGAAAAGGGATTTGACTTCCACAGAGAATTTCCGAGGTTTGGTTAAGCAATCTGAAATTTATATCTCTCTCCTGTAAGCTACCAGTCAATTTGATCCTTCAGTGTGTGTCATACTCAACAGAGAAAACAATTCAGTAGAGCTGTATCCTAAGTCAGGGAGGCTGATATCATTTACAGACCAGACTCTGTGATAAAGTTTCATTCCCTTTGGTGCAGGAAGATGTTAGGTCTCATGATGCAGCTTGGACCATTGTGATTTTGACTGTGGCAGGGTTCTAAATACAAGTTGTGAGTAGACTCTAGTTTTCAAAGAGTGACTTGAGAAATATCTAGACAAGTCTTATTTTCTTAAGTAGCACCCATTAAAAAATGTTGGTCTTTTCTATTAACTGGTAGCACTTACAATGTAATGATTCTAAAATTAAATAGTATTTGGAGCAAGACCTAAGATTTTTTGTTTGTTTGAAAGCTAAAAGGGTGCTTGGACAAGTTAAAAACTCATTTACCTACATCTGGAGTATATTTAATAGAGTGAGAAAGAGCAATGACTCCAGCTTATCACTAAAGGCTGAATAAAAATTACCTGCCATCAGGTATAAAGCTTTGTTAGTGTCCAGCTAAATTTATAACTAAGCCATTAGGTCATATGAAAAATGATCACATTTGATGATCTTTTATTCTGAACTTTCTCCCAGGATTCTTTTATTTCTCTTTGTTCCAAAAATGATCTATCTTATACTGAGAAAACTTTATTCCATTGTCATTTCCCTACTAATGAGATTCGGTTTTAGCAATACAGTGAAGTTGTAATAAAGAGTGGAGTTATTAAAAGCTATCCTGCATATGAGTCATATAATATGCTGAGTAGGTCCCTATGAAGCCATACCTATTTAATTATAATGAGGCCAACTCCTTGAAGAACACATGTTTGTGTCTCGTATCACTAATTAATGAAGACTGAAATAATTGATGGTGAATGTAACAGAAGTATACCAGTAGATACTGAAGTTTATCTCCTTTTTCACCATTAGTTCTTTATCTGTGGTACTAATATTAATTGAGTGATTTGACAAAGCAATAGCTCTGTTTGCTTGCTATCTAAATGGTGTGACAGCCCTATGGGACACACTGTATAAGATTAAAAACCTGAAAATAAATGATAGACGGTGGATTACTGTAGAAAACTAAACTTAATATTAAACAGGCATTTTTGAATCATTTTTTTAGATTTGCAGATCATAGTGGTCTGTTTTGATGGGTAAGAAAGTAATCTAGGATCCCAAGCTCAGTTTATTCATTTTTAAATGCCTGGAGCTTTCGCTTTCATTAAACATGACACATAAAGACTGCACTGATTGATCCCTCCAGAAGTAAAACAATCTTCATTTGCATGATTTGGAATGTTAATAAATTCTAAAACCTCCCTTCTACAGCAACACAATGGGACATGTTGGTTAGGCGGGCTGTGGGTCTCTGTGTTAAGTACAATGTTGGATGGATGGATGGATTTTTAAATAAAGTTGGGAATGGGAGATAAAGGTAAAAAAAAATCATAAAGAATGAAATGTTTCATGAGTTATGGACCCACCTACAGTAAATAATAAAGCTGAGTTAGCTAAGAGGTATAAAACAGATGGAGATTCCATAGCTATAAAAAACATTTTATAAGAATGATACTACAGTTATGTTTTGAAAAGCAATGAGAGACAAATGATGACCAGTACCAGTAGGAAGACTGCACATGGAGCTGTACACAGGTCAAGGGTTTTTTGCAAGAAATGAAGATTTTTCCCTCCACGATTTTAATCTTTCCTTCCCAATCCAACCCCATGATTCCTTTCTGAATATTTAACAGACTGAGGTTAAAAAAAGAAGTTTAGGCCAAATTATGACTCTGTTACTAAAAAATCGAAGTATCTGTCCTCAGATGGTTACATATATGTCAAGGTCTGATTCTTTTAATTATTGTGTTAGCTTGAGTTTTTCAAATTTGCCCAATTCTTTGGAAAAATCTTACTGGATTTTTGCAGATACTTTTCCAAACAAAACAAAACAAAACAAAAAAAACCTTTACACTTCCTTTTGTAGTGTGCTTCTTTATTGGAAAGTAATAGGATTTACCCTTTTCTCATTCTGAGCTACTGTATATTTTTCATTTTGAGGAAAATGGAACAGGATGTAGATAATATCAATCTTCTTGATCTTTCATCTCTCTTTTGATGGGTGAAGAGAGAGCTGTGAGAGTTTCTGTATCTGTCTTTTGCTTACAGTGCAAAGATAATGGATCACCTTTTCTGAAGGGACTGACTTCCACTTTTCAAAAATGGCTGAGAAAAGGAGTCAAGGAGGTTTTCCATCAGTTATTCATTGAGATATATGGGACAGCATCGATACCTACTCTGTTTACAGGGAGACCTAAATTTATCTCTTAACCTCCTATTAGAATGGTTGTGGCACTGGGGAGGCCAATTGCTGCTACGTGCTCAACGTTCAAACCAAAATACTTTAGCGATAATGGTAGGTTGCAACAAGAAGCTTGAATGGGGAATTGATTTGCAATTCAAGTCAGATTTTTTACTTCAATTTTTTTCTCAGATTTTAATACAAAATTTAATGGGAAAATTGCAAAGTCATAAGCTATTGTACATTTTTCCCCCTTACTGACAGGTTAAAAAAAAAAAGCACTAAAAACTTGACCTTTCTATTTCCTTCATAACCTGGGACTTCTATAACAAGCTTTATAAAATTTTGATTCTTTGTTGTTCTCAAAAAAAAAAGTGATTTAAAAATTCACACATTCATGCTGAGTATCAATTACATACGATTTCTAGAACTAAGTAAAATGAACACAAGTACTGTGTACAATGTCATGGTAGGTAAACTGCTTGTTAAATTTTTTTTTCCAGATCAGCTTACATAGTGTAACTGTAGCTTTGTTTTATCTGCCTTTAAACTCAATTCACCCAACAGTAAAGGATCTGAACTGGTAACACAGTCTAGACAATAGATAAGATAGTGTCATGTGGTTCAAATGGAGGCTTCATTCTCTTTTTTTTAAAGAAACCTCTTAAGACGGGCAGTAGATTCAAAGACATTTTTGCACACCACAAGCCTAAGGCACAGTTTGTAACCCACTGATGACAAAATTAAATTATTTCAAGCCGAGAAACAATTTCTCCTATAGGATAAAGACAGTTTTATTTTTGGACAAAATGCCCTATGGAGGGGCTCTTATAATCACATCACCCATTATCATAATCATCAAATGCATACAACATCTAAGTCCAATTAATGGAAGATGGGACCTTATGGACGTCTGTTAACAGTGTCGTGGTAAGAAGATAATGCTGTCTGTCTTCAGTCCAAGTGCTTTCGAAGCGTTAAGCTTCTCAGTACCTATGTGAACTAGGTAAGCGATTTTCTATGCTTGGTTTTCCTTTGTGCCTCAGTATATCCAAGCTAAGGTTGCGGCTGCTGATCTTTGAATATGTGATGATAACTATGAATTTAAAATGTCTAATGAAGTCTCCTCAGAAGGGACCATATATAATTCTGTGTTTTACGTGATGTGTTAATGAGGAAAATGACCACAGCTCTTCATCACAGCACTTCCATTGTGTTTGTTCAATTGACCTCATTCACAGAGCAAATGCTCCTGCAAAAGCAGCTCTCAGCACAACCGTCCAGGAAGGTAGCTTCTTTGTGCTCTCAGGGCCCTGCAGCTGAAAGTGGGGAGAGGGCGCGCCTTCCACAAATAGGTCAATTCAGGTGGCTTTGCCCTTTCACTTTATAGCTGCCGGTCCATCTCTGGGATTGTGGCCTAGGGAGGAGCTGGGAGCTGGCAAGGACCAATGGACACATGTAGACATAATGATTCTGTACCTGCGTGTTCAGGAGTGTCAGCTAGGTGAAGGGAATATGGTGCCGGGTGGCCAGAGAATGCTTTGTTTAGATGTATAAATGGCTGGTAAGGTTTTTGAGCTCAAAGGGAAGATCGGATGCACAGACTTAGTGTAATTTTGTGCCATACTATACAGCTCAAAGAAATGCTGAGCCAATTTGGACAGTAGACATCGTGGAAAACATCTGGATGACTACATTATTTTATGGCTTGACTGAGCTAACTTGGTATTTTGACCTCTTATACGTGCGGTGTAACTGTTTGCTAAATGAAAATTTGATTCCTATAGAATATTTATAGGTATTAACTGTGATATCTCTACAAAAATTACTATTGCTGAATCACATTTTACTGTTGCCTTGTTGGCTTTCACAGAGGCATGACCCCAAAGCCAGGCAGATAATATCACTTCCCTTTTTGCTGTAAAACTGATATTTAAGGCAGCGTTGATTATGTTTCTCCATAAAGCCAATATGATACATTTATTTTAGAGTTCAGTATCAGAGAAATTTTTCATCTCCAAGTCTTGATACAAGAATTATACAGCCCATCATATTTGCTTTGAATTGCCTTGGCTCTCAGGAAGCTCAAAGATAAATAATGATTGTGACGGTACAGTCTTTACATAATGAAATAACTTGTTTCTCCATTTATATAAAAGTAGTCAAATCAGGCAGAACCCAATATTTGGGTCATGCAAGCTTTTCTACTCACTTATATGGACAAATTGACTGTACTACCCATATGCTAGTAAGACTTAAAATTTCTCATGATTCTGGGAAATTGGCTGGCAAATCCTTTGGCACTAATATGATTAACTCCTACTTGAAAAAAAATGTAAGAACAGAAAGAATGGAATTATAGTCCCCTTGTCATTAACAGAAGGCAGCATAATGTATGCTTGTGGAAAGGCACCGGATTCAGTCAGACTGGCTTGGATTTGAATCATAGTTCTTCTATTTTTTATTTGTATCATTTGGAGCATATTGCTATTATTTTTGAATTTCAGTATTCTATTTGTGAAATATGTAAAGCCCTTCAAATGCTGCCTACTACATAGTAAATATTCAATGAATATTGACTCTGTTATTCTGAATAATGTTCATTATTGATTAAAGCTCGCACTAGACAACACTGGTTAAAACTTAAAAATACATGTTTTTAGATCATTCTGTGAGGGGTGCAAAAGAAATATTACCGAACTAATGAACATTTTCTATTCGAATGCAGAGGTTTTATAAATATTCCATTCCATATATTTAAACATATATAAAGACTTACTTTTTTAAAACTATATAATAATGGAAGTCTAAAATGTGTGTCAGATTTCAGAGATTAATAAAATTTTTATTTAAGAATGCTAAAACAATGGTGTTTTAACAGGATGGAATCTCACTAATCTCGCTAATTAAAATTAATAAAAGTAAAACAATTAATGAGTTATGATTAAAGAATAGCCCAAGGTTTCATAGTCCCTCCAAATCCAAAAACTACAGTACTGATTTGTCTAGAGGTAGCCCTACCCACTAATTTACAAATATTTTGTCTTCTAAAAGTTTCCTTGTAACTCGCTTGTTTGAGACTCGGATAGAATTTTCTTACAGAAAATGTCTTGCAAATGCTGGCTTGTTTTTAGTTTAGCCCTTCTTCCCAAAGCTGATTTAATCCAAGCTAAAATCTTATGTTTTCAGTAAAAGACAGAAAACAATACTTTAGTAACACCTTTTATTCTAAAGCTAATAAATTATATTTAAGCATACAGAATACTCATAAAGCATTTTAATTAAATATTTTCCTATTATGCAACCTATAGTCAAAAAAGTTTGAAAAAAATATGGAATTTATTTTGAATGAGTTTAATTAGATGTGGGTAGGAAGGCTAGAAGGAACTTTGGTGCATATCTCAGTGGAGAATAGAGTAGTTTTTTGAGGTTCAATTCAATAAATATGCTTTTCCGTTGGACCTGCCCTACTGAGACCATGTTGCATATTTCAGCGAAGAACCAATAAATGTCATCTCTGTACTTCCACACCGCTGAAGATCAAGTCCAGGTGCACACCACAGGAAAATCCAAAGTAGCCTCCAGTTAAATGAGAAAGAAGTACATTTCCCTCCCATTTATAATGCAGTCTGGATGGAAGAGGCAGCTTCTTCTCCCTTGCTCTTCTGCTGCATATGGCGCCTGTTCCCAGGGCTACCTCATGGTCCGTGATGGGTTCAGGAAGTTTGCCATCCCATCGGTGTCAGCAGCAGGAAGGGGAGAGGAGGAAAAGATGGACACACCTCTCATTTAAAAAAATTTTTTTTTAATTAGAATTTCTTGTAAAGAGCAGTTTTAGGTTCACAGCAAAATTGAGTGGGGGGCACAGAGGCTTCTCACGTACATCCTGGCCCCGCACATGCATTACTCACCTCTGTCAATATGTCCCACAGACCCCTCATTTTAAAGGAAACTTTCTGTAAGTCTCATTCAACATTTCTGCTTACCTCTCATTTGTCCAGAGCTTAGTCCTATGGGTCACTCATATATGCATGGAAGATTGAGAAATGTGGTCTTTTAGCTGCCTGGCAATGTGCCCAGCTAAAATTCGAGGTTCTATTACAATAAAGGGGGAAAGTGGATGACCAGCAGTCTATCCAGTACTCTGAAAGCAGCTCCAGGAGAGAAGTTGGTTGGTCAGTATGAAGAGATTGGTAACACTGGTCATCATGAGTGAAGGACCACAAGAGAGGTACACACACAGGACAGTGCGTGGTCAGAGAGGAAATGCAGTGGGGAGTACTGGGGAATGCCTTCATGAAAAGGATACCAACTGAGGAGGACCTGGAGGGTAGATAGTGTATCAGATCCCACTGCCTACCCCAATCCTGTCTGCTCCTTTCTTTCTGACTGGCAGATCCTGGATCTGAGACCCCTCTGAACATGAGGTCACTCTTAACAGCTAACCTTTCCAAAGAATGAGAAAACTATGTCAAGTATAGCATAAAACTCACTTCAGCAGAGAATTAAACATAAAATTTTAAAGTTCTTGTAGAGAACTTGAGAGCCTTTTTGAAAATTTTAAGGGTCCCAGGGGATCTTGGACCCTAGGCTGAGAAACACTGGTCTAAGCCCATAAAAAGGAAGAAAGTATTTTTCTAACCATCAGGGGCAGTATACTACCGTGCTTACGGGCTTGGTCTAGAGCCAAATGGCCTGGGTTTTAAATCTTAATTTTGTCTTTACTAACCACACGGTTGGGGCAAGGAATTTAACATTTTTATATTTCAGTTTTCTCATCTGTGAAGTGAAAATAATAATACCTATTTCATAAGGAGGCAATGAGCAAATATTTATGAAGTACAGAGAACAGTATCTGACATATTTTGTGTTTATATGGTAAATTTTTAACATTTCAAACGGTTTCTCCCTCTGCAGAATCCGTAATTCTCAACGTTTGGTAAAGTTGGATCCTTCTTCGGTTCCCATCCTCTTTTCCCTTTACGCTTTGCTGAGACTGAAAGAAGGGTCATTTTGCTGGCTTCCTTTCCCCTAAGGCCTCACTTCACTGGTCACACGAAAGGAACCTTCGAGACCGCTAGTTGGCACATACTCAACTCCATTCTGAAGCAGTCCTTTGCTCTTCTTGGAGTGGAAGGGAGAGAGCAGTTCCTCCTTTCTCTTGCAAAGATGAGCAGATCTGGGTTGGCATCCAGGCTTTGAATGTCCACCTGCATGTTCCCTTCCTTTCTAAGCTCTAGTTACTTCATGGGCCAAAGAGAATGGCGTAGCTCAGAGGAGTGTGATGACATTTGGATGAAATGATGGCTCTTCAGTGCTCATCATGGCGCCCAGCGTGTGGGAAATGCTCAATCAGTTCCACCCACACTGGACTTTAGACTTAAAAACATGAGAGTGTGGGCTCTGCGAGCGAGCCCCAAAGCTCAGGAAGAGGATGGATGGTCATGCAACACATCTGTCCTTCCAGATGCTAGGTAGACAGGAGGAGCTGGGAGCTGGGGAAGGAGCAAGGAGAAAGCACGCTAGCTGAGGAGATGAGAAGGAAGGGAGAAGCTCTGAGGACAAAGAGGTGAGTTTTTGGCAAGGGCTCTGCCTCATCCGTTGTATGCTCTTAACTCAAATATTAAACATAAAAGAACAACCATCAGTTGCTATGTTGTTGTTGTTGTTTTCTCAAGGAGAAGTTTTGACCTTGTGCCAATATCAAAACTGAAATTTGGGCAAAGTGCATTTCTGATCATTTCACTAAGTGGAACAGTAATTGCCACGATGCATACTATGAAACCTCAATGCAGAAATAGTGGACTTTAATAGCATATGAAAGTAACACTTCAACTTATTTCTTGGAATTTCTTGGCAGAAGTGAGAATCCCCTCAATAATAGGGTATGTTAACATGGCCATAATCAATTATTTAAAAAAAAAAATAGAAAAGGTCCCCTGAGAGATATTTATCAAAACTGTCTTCTGTATAACTAGAGAATTCCCATAACTGGGTGGATAACTCCATAATAGGCTTTCTTTCATTTGTTTGGACTCACAGATCCTTGATACACAAATAGATTCCATTTCTCCGTAGCTGAAACCAAATATTGGTCTAATATTAGATTCAAGTTTTCTCAGATAGCATAGGATAATTAAGAGTGATCACAGTACATCATACTATCTAATTAATATTTTCTTTCCCAAGCTCAGAGGGACCTTTATAGGAATGTATCTCCGAAAACACCGGCTGTCGTGATGAGAGGCTGTAACCACAGGATTTCCATTATCCAGGCGACCTACGCACATAGTAGCCTGAGGTACAGGCCTATTATTTTCTTTTCTGCTCTTTGATACACACCAGAAATTTCTTGGGGGAAGTTTAAATATTTATTCAAGTTCATTTTGTTGGCAAAGGCAAGACTTTATTGATTGTCTGACACAGACATGTACTATATAATTTCTAAGTTTTTCCACATCATCTCCTTGACTTATTTTTGACAAAGTTAAATGGATCCAAAAGTTTATTCTCTTACTCTCTTATAAGCAGATGACTTCTAAAACGTTACATATCTTTGGTACAAAAACTCCATATGAATTGGCCCTGAGTAGTACATCTGAACTTACGATGGCCTTTAGTCTACCGAAGATAAAATGCCTGGCCTATTCTTGGATTTCTTATTCTGTAGCAGACAGGACAATGTTAGTATAAAACACATTGTTAAAACTGAGCAGAAATAAACTGCTGTAAACCTTCAATGAAGTGAAGAGGTAACAATTTCTACAAAGGGATTGCTTCATTTTGGGCCCAAATTATAACTCTGTAAGGGCAAAAAAGTTCACCAGATGGGAGGCCGCCTGAATTCACAGCCATACATATCTTTTTCTTCTGAAGGAAGGAGGCATTTGTCTCCTGACATGTTATCAGAAAAAATTGTTCATTTTTATTCTTCATCTGTCACTCAAAGTTGTCACTACATTTAGTGGCTATTTTATTCTGTACATCATTTCCACCTCTAATAGCGCTGCCAGCCTGTCTGATACTCATATGCCAGCAACACATTTCTTTCCACATCAACATAACTTCTGGAAAGTAACTTCCTCCTTCTGTTATAAATTCCAGCCGAGTCTTTGCAAGAAGTTTCAGTCTGCTCAACCCTCCTTTCTGTTCCTTATTTTGAACCAAAATAGGAACAAGTGACATTTTTCTTGATTAGTGGAGCCTTGTTTTGTGTTGTTCCTTGAGCCGAACCGAAGTGTTTGATTGAAGCTAATCTCCATGCATCTCCACTGAGCCTTCTTTGGGACAAAATGGCACAAGTTTAAATATGAATGGTGGGGAGTAAAGGTATAACTTGATCTGTAACCTTCAAGTCATAAATATTTCAATTCACTTAGCTCAACAGCAAGTATTAGGAAATAGTGAGACCAATTTTTATTACTCATTTTTTTTTTCTTCACATTTGTCTGAGAGCTCAGAAGCTCTCACCCCTCAGCCAAGGTCTAGGCTGACCAACAAACTGGGAATTCCATCAAATGCATAATTAACGGCAGTTTATTTTGCTCAACAAAACAAAATGAATCAAACGAAAACAGAAAAGCGAGTACTTTAATCCTTTCTCTACCACTAATACACTGCATGATTATAATTAGGTTAATTAACCTCTCCATTCCAGTAATTCCCTTGGCAATGAAGTGAAAACCAGAGTTAATTACACAGAACACAATTTTTCAGATTATTCTTGAAATATTTTTATTAAGACTTCCTCATCTAAAATGTTTATAATTACAACCCATTTACCAAGAAAATATTTACTAGTATCTAACAAAGATAAAGGCTTAAGACATAATTATTTGAAGCAAACACGGTAATATTCTGAAATGTATTACCTAAATGAGTTTAAAAGTCAAAAATGCCAGATGGCTTTAAAACTCTCATTTCCAAAAAGGAATTTTAGTGTTTGATCTTGTTTCTTCAGAGGACAAATGTTTCAGCATATATTACTGTGGCCATTATTTTCCGACTCAAGATTAGTGAATTGAGTTAATAGAGCACAGTCACTGGACACAGAAAATCTGAAATCTGTGCTTGGAAAGAAATACTCTCCCAAAGAAGAATTTGTTCCTCATTTACATACTGGTTGCATCCTGTGAGACTGCAAAGAGCACTGGAATATGGGTCAGCGGACTTAGGATCCTGTCCTGCCTCTGTCCTGCCTCTGTCCGTTAGAAAGTCCCTGTGACCAGTCTGGGCCTCACTTTCTTCATATGCAAAGTAAATGGGTTGAACCAGATCATTTCTCAGGACACTTCTAATCCGAGGATTAGATTTAAGAATTGGAAAACTGACGCTTATACCTCATACAAAAATATTATTAAAAATAATTTTTAAAAGTTGAGATCGTCATTTTGGACACGGAAACGAAACAAGCTGCACCACAGTGTATTTAGCTAAAGTGACTGAGACGCCAATGGTGGCGTTCTCAGTCTTACAAATAAAATCAATATTCTCTGCTTTGCGACAATGAACTGCCCTGAAAATCAGGCAATGCTAATAACCTGCCCTTGGGATAACCCTCTTCTTTCTGAACCAGGGTTTCTCAACCTCAGCACTCCTGACATTCTGAGATGGATATGTCCTTGTTGGGAGGAGAGGGAGTCTCTTGTGCATTTTAGGATGTTTAATAGCCTTCCTGGTCTTTGTTCCCTTGATCCCTGACCCCCCAAGTTGTGACAGCCAAAAATGTCTCCAGATATTTGTCCCCAGTTGAGAATCACTGCTTTAAAGTGAACTAGTCTTCTCTGGCTTCTTCTTGTCTTAATTCATGCCCAATTGTACCAGAGTTGTCACAGTTCAATACCTTTTAAGCATGTGTCCATATTTTTATGAACAAAAACACCAAAAACAAGAATTGCTAAAATTAGTATGGAAGTTATAATATATAGATGCTCACTTGGGCCAGGCACCAAATAATCTCTATTTCCTGAATCAGCGTCCTTGCAGTTAATACCTACATTATATGAAGACTATAATGTTTATCCCCACTGACCTTACTTTCTGGCTGCGGAGACATGCAATCCATGAAATGAAAATGGGCTTCAGATGATTTACAAAGTGGTACGCTGGTGAGGTGAGGATAACTGAAGAGGGTGCTGAGTGAGGGCTGATAAGGGTGCCCAGGGACGGAGGTGGCGGAGAGGAGTGAAGTGGTCCTTGAGGTGGATGGCACTGCCAGGGCAGAGACCAGGACGAGCTCAGTGTGAGGGATGGCAGGTGCCCCGGGAGCAGTGAGAACTCACAACTAGGGAGAAGGGCAGTGAGCGCTGCAAGAGACGCTAGCATCATCCTGTGGTCCAGCCAAGGGGTGTGGCTTTAATTGTACACGTTAGCCAATCTGGAAATGGGGCAGCGAAGTGAAAAGTTTTCGATGGAAATAGCACTTTTCATTCCTAGGACAAAGGCTTTGAAGGAAACTGAAAGACTACTCAAAATGCCATTTTACTTCCCAGGATGGCAGTCAAGGGATGGTTTTACAGTTTTCCCTTTCCACGCTCACTTAAAAAAGGTGACCAGCACAAAAATTTAGTCTAGGCAGGCTTATAAACAACCATTTCAGAGCTGCTAAATTATTGTGACTAAAGTCTCATATTGTGAGGTGGCTACGTCCTCATTGCAGGATGTCAGAAAACGCCACCCTCTGACAGGGAAATGCCAAAGACAGCAATGCCAGAGTTATCCAGAGCAAGAAACCATACAGAATAGGGGCCTGAGCATGGATGTTGGGGTCGCATGGCTTTGGGCTTGAGTCCTGACTCCATTATCTATTCTTTGTGATCCTAAATCTTCTCTTCTATGAAATGGGAATAAAGTGTGTTAGAAGGAATCTTGATATGTTGGAAATACTGGGATAAATCAATTATGTAATGTATAATAAGTATATAATATATAAGGCACTTAGAATTTCTGGCATCTAGTTAAGGTCTCATTAAATATGCACTACATTATTATTCATGCTAAACCATAAATACTTCTCTTCAAGAGTTGTAAATGTACCAGAATCCCCTTGAGGTTGTCTTTCACATGTAAACATGTTTTGTGAATCCACAAAATGAGAATTTTTTTAAAAAATAAAAAGATATGGTATGGGGAGGAAAGCTTCAGTTATGCCTGAAAAACAGAAAGAACTCCAAAGTGCATTTTGTTGTAACTAAAAGGCTAGAGGAAGAATGCGTGGATCAGGTTCCGAGCTCCTGAGAAGTGTTATGGAGAGACAGGACACTAAAGCACTGTGGTGGGTCCTGGAGCTGATACAGGGCTGTGCAGTCCTGCCTGGGGAAAGAGGCATTTCCTGGAAGGAGCTTTCCATGCTTCTGGATGTCCCAGGGGCACTGGCTCCTCCATATTGTTTCCCATATCCTCTTCTCCCTCAGCTCCAAGGAAATAGCAAGAAGGGTTTGAGCAGCTCAAACTCTCCCACCATTCCCAACCCTGGGAAGGGATGGCAAGGGCATCTGTTTTTGTCTAAAATGAGCTGAGGACATATAGGTCTTGTTCCAGGACAGTTCTCTCCCTATAGCTTTGCACATGTCCCTTCCCCATAGAAAGGAGAAAGATGTCTTCTTCATGGATGAAGGCGGTGGCTATACAGACAGTAGATTCAATCAGAAACCAAGGAATGTAGCTTATGCCAAAGTTATTAATCAAAAAGGAGTCTGAGGGGTGCCTAGGTGGCATAGTCACCGACTATGCATCCGACTCTTGGTTTCGGCTCAGGTTGTGATCTCATGGCTATGAGATCGAGCCCTGCGTCAGGTGAGTCCGCTTGAGATTCTCTCTCCTCTCTCTCCTGATCTCTGTCTCTCTCTCTAAAAATAAATAAATAAATTTAAAAAAGGGGGCGGTGAGCTTGACCTGCCTGCTGTAAGACTGGTGAAATAGAAGATTGGGCAGATAAGAGAGGAGAACCCCAACCTCAAGGATAGATTAGTTGCTGGGCCTCAGGAAGCCAAATGGGGTGCCATTTTACCAAACCCAATACAGTCATCTCAGTCTTTTGGTTCTACACCAGAAGGGACTGTCCAGTGTTTCAGAAAAGAGGAAGGAGGTGTGACAATCATGAATACTGAATTTGTCCTTCAAAGTGTCCTTGTCCTGTTAAAACTTAGTTGAGTCTCTGAACTGACAGTGTATGCACACCTACAGTGTGTAGAGCTTGTGACGAAGGGAGACACTGGAGAAGACGACGACCAGGAAAGACTCAGTTAGATGAAACTATATGGTTTGGAATGGAAGAAATCCTCCCTTCTGCCCGCCCACTCCTTTGATGGTCATGCCAGAGTTCACTTGAGCTCAACCTGTGCATGAGATGGGCTCCTTATCTGTTTTATTACCCAGATGTCATTCTGTTATTTGATGTTGTTAAATATGGAATCTTGTTATTACAGAGGACACTTTCCAGAGACCATGTGTGACAGCAAAAGTCAGTTCAAGTCTCACATTCATCAGTGTTTTAAGAACATAGCCTTTTTCACTGTTTAATTCCTATCTATTCCTTGGTGTAAGTAAATGCTCTCTGACTTCTTTAAGATGTTTTTAACTTACTTAGAAGTACAATTGAATTGTTATATTTTCTGACAGCATATTAAAGTTAACATGATTCCATGTTGGCTTTCTATTCTGAGCTGTTCCCCTTCATTTCTTTCTCCTCATCGTCCATTTTGTAAGGTTTGCGTTATGTTGGTCAACGTTACTTTTATTTTTATTTTATTTTATTTCTTTAAAGATTTTATTTCTTTATTTGAGAGAGAGAGAGAGAGTGAACGAAAGAGAGAGAGCACAAGCAGGGGGAGTGGCAGGCAGAGGGAGAAGCAGGCTCCCTGCTGAGCCAGGAGCCCGACGCAGGACCCGATCCCTGGACCCCGAGATCATGATCCAAGCCAAAGGCAGATGCTCAACCGACTGAGCCACCCAGGTGTCCCAAAATGTTACTTTTAACTAAAAAAATACATCATTCTCATCAGGTAAAATACTGCTAAAAGTGAAAAATTTGGATCAATATAAATGACTAATAATAGGTAAGTGGTGACATTCAGAGTAATTGTGCATATATCTTATGGACAACAGGCAGCCATTAAAAACCATGATTTCAGAAAATTTTTTTTTTTAAAGATTTATTTATTTTATAGAGAAAGAGGGGTGAGGGTTGGAGAGAAGAGAGAGAGAATCCCAAGTAGACCCCATGCTGAGTGCAGAGCCTGATGTGGGCTTGATCCCATGACCCATGAGACCATAACCTGAGCCGAAACCAAGAGTCGGACGCTCAACCGACTGAGCCACCCAGACACCCCTCAGAAAATGCTTAATAGCATGGAAAAGGCTTACTACATAACCTAAGAGAATAGAGCAGGATGCAAAGCCATATACGTAGTGTAGTTCAAGATAGGTAAAAATATAGATTGTATATGAAGAAAAACATTGTAAGGAAAACCCAAATGTTAACAGAGTTTATATCTGGTATGAGTTTATGGCTGGTTTTATGTATTTTTCTTTTTGTATTTCTATGCTTCCCAGATTTTCCTTTTTTAATTGTGTATTGCATCATAATCCAAAATTAACATTATAACATTTTTGCTTCATCAGTCCTTACTTATAATATCTTTTCAAGTTATATGTTTTAGTTCTACAGAAGCTTCCTCTCTTTTAAATTCATTGCTCTCTGTATCTTTTAAATAGCTACGTATTTATGTGTACATCTGAACAGCTCTTGGTAGTAATACATTTAATGCTACTTCCTTGTTACTTGTGCATAAGGCTTCATGTCTTTGTAGCAAACAATATGTGGAGTAACTGAGTATATAGTCATAGGGAAGCTGCTTTTGCTGTTTTTCTTTTTTTGTTTGTTTGTTTCGTTTTTTTTTAATCTGAGAAGCAGAACTGTCAAAAAGGTGCCAGCTTTACCGTGAGCTAGGAGTCAGAAGTCAAAGTAAAATGCAATATGGAAAGAGAAGGCGTGGTTATGGAGTGCTCTCTGCTAGGCACTTCCACCTGTTAACCCAGTTTTCTCTTCATGACCCACTCAAGAGGTAGACATTTACTCTTTCTCACAGATGAAGAAATGGAGGTTCAGCAAGGGCATGGGACTTACCACATGCCGTGTAGCCACTCACTGCTCTCCTGCCCATGCCTGTCATCTCAACCTGACTCTTCCACTTTACTTGGTCATCAACAAACCTATCTGGCCATGTGTGTTCACTTAGCAACCACACAGTTGGGAAAACCAAGGTTGGGAGTGCATGACAGAAAAGTGTGTGGATGTACATTTTGAAAAAAAAGTTTGTCATTTCATATCACAGCAACTTATGTTGTGCATGTTGTATGTAAGTTCACTGTTGTCAGAGAACAAATGTTTTTACTCCTTTTTAACTCCCCACAGTTACTAGACCACAGTGCCCTCAATCGAGATTCTCAATAGGTGCTCCCACCTAGCCATGAGATCTTAGTACCGTACACTGCCTACAGCACATACTAGTTTGGATCCAGAGACGGCTTGCTGCATTTCAGCATGGTAGGGTTTGTCTGTAGATGGATAATAGCTAGGAAGACAACAAAGATTTCCAGACAATCAAAACCAGTAGTGTGGGAAACTAGCTATGATCTCACGGGCCCCTTCATAAAATGAAGAGGATTAAAATTGGCCTATTTTAGAGTTAAGTTTTAGACAAGCATGGTGGAAGTGCATGTGTTATTAATGCTACTTATATAACTACTTCCTGGCAGAAGAGTGTTCTAAGTTAGTGATATGTTCTGAGGTGTTAAAATGTAGTAATAGCCATTGAATTCTAAATATAACGCTGAAATGAGAATACTTCGGTAAGGTCAGTAAGGAAAGTGGTAGCAATTAAATCATCAGTGACATATGTACATGATACTTCTTAGACTCCACATATATTGCAGAGTCAGAATATCTGATGAGATCAATCAGAGAGTGGTAATAGGAGAAATGCCACCATCTCTGCACACATTTTAACTTGCTTGATTTAGCAAAACTTTACATGTATCCTAGAATTAATTGGTTGATTCGTTAACTGAATATCTAATCACGTCCCGGGTGTTCTGCCTGATATAACACAACACACAAAGATAAAAAAAGATACATTTCCTGGCATCAAGGACATTACAACCTAGTATGTCGTTTGTATACCAAGAGGGACACAAAGAACAGTTAATGAAGATGGGGCAAGGAGCAAGGGCAATGCGCTCTGCGTGTAGGATGAGTCAGCCCGAACACTGCAAGAGGTTCTTATCAAGCCATCCAGAGGCAGCAACCCCAGTGCCCAGATGCTGGCGAAGGTGATTTTCAAAACACTGCACTGAAAGATGTGTAATGTTTATAAAGCCACGAGCCACGAACTTTGGGGCATTATCGTGTGTATGCGAAGGAGATCAGCTACCAACAGCACAAAATGAATCTCTGTATACGTTACTTGTGTTTTTCAAAAACCATAAAGGGTACACATAGCTCTTGGAAAATTTCCTCAAAATCCCCCTCTTCTCTTTCCCATAAGCTGCCTTCACGCCCCACAGCTATTCTCACTCCTAGCTTCTTTTCTGAACCATTTCCTCTCCCCTAGTTTGGGCTGTCCTCATTTCCTCTGCCCACCCTCCCTCTTCCGCTCTCTATCAGAACTGACTCTGTAAGTCCTTCCTTCTTCCTGCCATCTTAGAGGCAAGGCTCTCTCTGTCCATTCTCTGATGGTTCTCCGTCGCTAATGGCCCAAAGCATTATTTTCTTTGACATTTATCCTCTTCTCTTCTCACAACATAGAGGGGAGGGGAAAAGCTGCACAAAGCCAGAGTCTTCTTTAGCGGGATGGAAAGACTTACAGGACTAGTTTCTGCACCTTTATGGAGGTACAAAATCACTCTTAAAACCTACCGAATCTGAGGTCCTGCACATGATTGCTTTAATCTCTTGCCTACTGAATTCAGGGTGCTGTTGGCTCTACATCTCCTGCGCCCTGTTGCAGCACATTACAATGCAGCTGTGATTCACTCAGGAAACAGCCTTCCACTGTAAAATGTAGGTCAGGATCATACATATTTAGGATGTCATTCATATGGAAGATAAAAGACAAGAATTCCTATTGTAAATTTCCTCTTTCCTTAATCCACTCTACTATTTTCCATTATTGTAGGTCTTGGTCCTTTGACTTTCCTTGTTCTCATACAGAAAAAAAGTGGATTCTTTCACATTCATATTCATGGACATGTATACAGATGGTAACAACGAATAAGCCACCATTAAAGAGATTATTTACCAAAATCTATTGTTTTCCAAAAGTGATCCAGTAAGTAGATAGCTACAACTGTTGGCATGTATATTGCAGGAATGGCTTTGATGAAGTATTCATGGATATAGGCTGAGGGAGAAATTTTTGAATAGCCACGGAGCTCTGCTACTGTGTGGGCTGAGTGATCACACACACACACACACACACACACACACACACCTGTTTTAATAATGACATGGAGTATAGAAAACGAATTGCACAACTATTATAAGAGCTCTTCTAAGTTCTTTCCCACTAAATTCCTCTTCAAACCAGAAATGCTAAAAGGCCAAAAACAAATCAATGTGAGCTTTCTGGGCTCTTTGTTTCCTCTCACTCTTGTTGGAAGTGCTAATGAGCTGATAGCTCACACAAACCCCAGCACCCAGCAGTCACTCAACTTTTTACTGAATGAAAACGGACCCCCAAAATCCGAGCCCAGAAGGATAAAGGTAGGAAGGAGCTGAGTGCATCCTGTTTATTTATTTAAAGATTTTATTTATTTATTTTGAGAGAGAGAATGACAGAGAGAAAGTACATGAGAGGGGGAAGCAGACTCCCTGCCGAGCAGGGAGCCCACTGCGGGACTTGATCCTGGGACTCCAGGATCATGACCTGAGCCGAAGGCAGTCGCTTAACCAACTGAGCCACCCAGGCACCCCATCCTGTTCATTTATATACCGTTCCCTGCATAATCACAGCGTAGCTGAAGATGATTCATCTAAAAGACCTATTTAAGGAAGGAAGTGAAAGTTAGAGGCTAAAAAATGACCCATAATCAGGCGCTGACAGTTGTGTGTTGAAAGGTTCTATGTAAAGCCAAACTTTCCAACCACAAAAAGGGACCTGTTTTGTTCAACATTTTGCAGTGAAGAAATTAAGGGGAAAGTTGAGCTAAGATGAAAGGTCTAGAAATAGTTTTAACTTTCATGCTTGACACAGAGAAATAAAAGAAATCTACTGAGTAGATTAAACAAATAAATGTCCAATCATGCATTTAATTTGAATTCCCACGAAAATGTGTAGAATTTGTAAGAGGACTCCTGAGGTTATTTTTGATACAAGGTAGGCCACCTCATATGCCAAAAATTGAAAAGCCCCATGAAATCACGTACAGATGACTTGATGATTCAGGAGCAGAACGTTCAGATTTTCTGTTGTTGATATTCCCTGTTGCTTCTTTATCAGTTAATATACGCATTTATTCACTCATTCATTTATTCTTTTGTTTTTTTTTTTAATTTACCTACAGTTAGTACTTACATCATGCCGGGCCTTATGCTAGCATTTAGGGACACAAAAAAATGCGTCTCCCTCTGTTAAGGAACGTACAGTCTGGTTTGTAAGACAAGAAAAGAGACTTTAACTGTATAGTGCTGTAAGTGCTGTGACAAAAATAAGCCCAGAAGGCTAATTCAGACTGGGGGATCTAAGAAGCCTTTCAGAAAGCATAAATGCGTGAACTGAGCTTTGAATAAGAATGGGTTTAACCAGATGAAGGAGAGCACCAGAGCATGGTTGCTAAATGCGTAGATCCTACACGCTGTCTGGGCTCAAGTCTTGATTTTGCGAGAAACTGTGCATGACTCTGGGCAAATGTCCCTCACTTTTTTCCATGAGTGAGGATCATAATAGTACCCACCACTTACCCATCCCAGGGTTGTAAGGATGAATATGTGAGTTATTTCCAAACAGCTTGGGGGAGTGCCTTTCTCATTTAAGTGTTATCTAAGCATGTGATGAAGAAAGGTGTGGGGAGATGAGTGACCCAGGTAACCGTGCAGTAGCTGGTACAGTGGCCGAAAGGGCAGGCACACTGCATTTAGGAAAGAGTTAAGAATAAGGTTTGGGGGCAATCACTGAGGAGGACTGAAAGATAAGGCTGGAGAGATAGGAAGGCTCTGTTAAAGAATGTGAATATTATCCTATACACCCTGGAGAACGATGGAAATATTTTAAGCAAAGACGTGATAAGATTAGATTCGTATTTTAAACAGGTCACTCTGGGAATGCTGTGGAGAGGGGACTGTAGGGTGGAGACAGCTGTGGAGTCAGGGAGGCAAATTAGGACAGTGTTTCCCCCAGTTCTCCAATAACAAGAATTATCTAGGGTGCTTTTTAAACACTTAGATTCTCAGCCCCCTTCTGAGAGATTCTGACTCGGAAGATTTGGGGCAGGCCTGGTAAAACGCACTTCCTGCCTTCAGGGAGATTTAGCAAACACTGAGTTAGGTGGTGGTAGGCATCTAGGTGAGGACAAATGAGGCCATAAACAAAAGTACTAGAAACAATCTGGTTGGAAATAAGGGGGCAGATTTCAAAAGGAAGAAACAATAGGAGTTGGTAACCAATAGGATGACACTCAGATTTTCGGCTTGGGTGATTGGGAGGGTTGTGGAAGAATTTGGAAGAAAAGTAGGTCTGGCAGTGAGGTTCGTGAGATCTGATTTGGATCGGTTGAGTTTGGAGTGCCAGTGGGAAGAAGTCCAGTCAGAGGTTCCATACCCATGCCTGAAGTCCAGGAAAGAGATCTGGGCTGGAGTCATAAAACTGGAAGTCATCAGCATAGACATAGTAACTGTAGCTTGGCAAACTGCAACATTTAACTGGTGGGTAGAGAAACACAATCCCATTCTGTTTGTTTATTTATTTATGCATTTAATCATTAATTCGACAAACCAATTTTAAATGTATATCTTTTGCCAGGCATTCTGTTACACACTTATGACACAAAGGAAGCTGTGAAGAAATGGCTAGGAGGGGTATCAGGAAAAGAGTAGTGTCATCGAAGCCAAGGGAAAAGATTACGTCAAATGATGCCGAGATGCCAAGTGAGATGGTGAGTGAAATGGGTTCCCTGGATTTAGCAAGAAACAAGAAGGTCATCAGTAACTTAGGAGAGACTAGATTCTGCTGAGTGATGAGTAAGGACTTTGAATTTGAAATACAGCTGGAGGCATGAATGGGTAGTGAGTAAGTGAAGGCAATGAAGGAAGAAGAGCCACAGATGTGGCGGACTGCAGAAATGGTTAGAAAGTCTTCCCATACCTGCACGTAAGACTCTTTGCAGTGATTCTTTATAGTTACTCCCATCAAGGAGCAGAGTAGATTTCTTCACCCTTTAATCTGGGCTCGGTCACGTGACTTGCTATGCCCATCGGGACATTAGCGAATGTGATGCAAACAGAAACTTGAAAAGCCCTTGCACATTGGGGCTTGCCGTTCTTGCTGCTCTGGGGAACCCCATGACTGCCACCAAATGAACATAAACCTGGACAAATTTGCTGGAGATCTGGGACCACTCATCTGTGTCACCCCACTGGCAGCCAGCATCAACTGGCAGCCAGCTGCAACCACCAGACATTGAGTGAGACATTGAATCAGCCCCCAGCCAATTCCCCTGCTGACTTTAACCACAGAGTGAGCCCAGCCAATTCTAGCAGAAAGACTGCCCTGCAAAGACCAGCCTAAATCACCGATCCACAGAAAAATGACTGTCATTTTAAGCCACTCAGTTTCGGTCAGAGTTTGTTTCTTACACAGCAAAAACTAACTGATAGAATAGGATATTGTCTGAGTGTCAAGGATTTCAAGTGTCTAAGTTATCCTGGGATTTGTACTTACCTCTGAGCTGGATTGGAGATCAGAAGAGCTCTGTTTTTTTCTTAGCCTCTTTCTCTTGCTAACACATTGTCCCAGGCAGAAACACTACAAGTAGCATTTACGAATGGAATGGCTAGGTCATACAGCATTATTGATTCATGCCACAATACAGATGAATCTTAAAATAACTATGCTGAATGAAAGAAGCCAGACCAAAAACAAAAACAAAAACAAACAACAACAACAACAAAAAACACCCCAGTACTTACTGGGTAATTTCATTTATATAAAATTCTAGAAAATGAATAATCATCTATAAGGACAGAAAGCAGATCATTGGTTGCCTGGGGATGAGATGAAGGAGGGAGGGTTGGATTACAAAGGGGCACAGGGAAACTTTGAGGGATAATGGATATTCATTATCTTGATGGTGGTGATGGATTTATGGGTATATACTCTATACATATGTCAAAACTCATAAAATCGAACACTTTGAAGATGTGCAGTTTAATGTATATCAATTATACCTCAATAAAGCTGTTACAGGAAAAAGAGGAACAAATAAAACCTTCCGGACGTGCTTCCTATTCATAAGTGTGGTAGCAGAATAATGTGCCCCAAAGACATTCACGTCTTTATCTCTGGACCTGGAGATATAAATATGTAGAGCTCTGCAGGAATGTGAGTATTTTACCTTACATGGCAAAGGCACTTTGCAGGTGTAATCAAACATACAGGTCTTGAGTTCAGGAGATTAATCCTGAGTTTGTTACATCGTCCCAATCTATTCACACGAGTCCTTAAAAAGGAAGAGACTTTCCCACTTGAGCAGAGAGATGAAACAGAAGGGGGAGAGATTTGAAGGGTTCGACTGCCATTGCTGGCTCTGAAAATGGAGGGAAGGGGACAGGAGACAAAGAATGTGGTAGCTTCTAGAAGCTGGGAATGGACATCCGTTACAGGAAGCAAGGAGACGAGGGCTTCAGTCTTACCACCATAAAAGAACTAAATGCTGCAATAACCCAAATGAGCAAGGAGTGAATTCTCCCTTAGAATCTCTGGAAAGAATGCAATCTGCAGAGAGCTTGCTTTTTCCCTCTGGTGAGACCTCTACCAGACTGCTGACCTACTGAACTAAAAGGTACTTAATTGGTGCTGTTTCACATGGCTAAGTTTGCCGGGTTACAGCCGTAATAGCAAATGAATACAGAAGGTTTTCGTGGACAGAAAGCTGAACTTAGTGGTGACGGTAGCTGTCTGAACGGCCTGTGTTTCCCGGCCATAAATCAGAACTAATCATGAGCTGACTGTATTTTGCCTCCATTTGCCACCTCCTTCCATCTTACAAACTTTAGGCTTACTCACCTTAAAAATGCTGCTCTGGCCACTCAGGTGCGCAGCGGCCACAGGTTGGTCGGGGGAGTCTGACTCTCCTGGTCCCCTAGTCTGACCACACACAGGAGATATTCTCCACTGACTGTAGAACTAGCCCCTCATTGAACACTAGTCCCATCAAACATCCCTATTATAAATTATATTTTTTTCTTGTATGCAGACCTTGAAAGCCAACGGACTCTCAGGGGAAATAACTGCATACTTTCCCAGACTTCTATTATCTCTTCAGGATCTAAAACCTGAAACCAGACTGCCTGGGTTTAACAGGGGCTCTATTCTACACCTTAAGAGCTGCTTTGCCTTTGGTGCTGTAGTTTTCTCATCTGTACAATGGAGACAAGAGCAGTACACTGCAAGAAAGGGTTAAGTGAGTCTATGAAGAGCATTTTGAACAATGCCTGGTACATATAAGCACTCAGCGAGTGTTGGGGGGTTAACAGTTATTTTTATGATGATGTCTTTGCTGCCAGGTAGGAAAATTTCTATCTCAATAGTGGATTCGCATGTTCCTGCCAAGAAGATGCAGGTCACTTCCTCTGGTTTTCTCACCCCAATAGTTCCTGTTTCTTCTGAGGCAGAAGCAGGAAACAAAAAATCGCATAGTGGTGTTTGCTGAACACATCGGATTCCATGCAGTGACTTCTTTTTTTCCCCAATTAGAAGGGTGCGTTGCCAGGCAGAGAGTGTTCTTTTTTGCTTTTCCCATCTTTCCAGCTTTTCCCAAATGGCCAGATCTCCACACTGAGCCTCTCCTTCTCAGCGAATGATGATGAGCTGAAAGATGCCTGAAGTTCTGTTGTCTCTGCAAACAAAACAGGGGCATTCCGACCAAATTTAAACAGAACCTTTTACGATTTTATCATGGATCCGCTTTCCTTCATGGCATTTATTTGAGGAAAGGCCCTCTGGAGACGAGGGACTTGATTTTAGAAAATTAAATCAAACAGATTGAAATGATGATCTGATTCAGGAGAAGAAAAAAATCCACTATGTGATGGAAGAGTTATTTTTAATGAACTTATTTTCATGGCTCTGGGTGCCGAGAGGAGAAAACATATGGATGGGATTGCTAGTTTAATATCATGTTTGCTTCAGGCTCTAGATGCAGTATTCTAGATCAAGTCTTTGGTCTCCAGGTTTGAATGGAATACTGACATGTGAAACAGTCAACTGAAAATAACGTAGCAGAGTTAATGCAAGCAGTTTTCCTCACTGTGCTTAAAAAATGGCAGGGGCTTCCAGATTTGCACACTGTACATCGAAGTGGAAGTGGATGCCAGAGCTCAGAGCTCTGTGTGGGCAGGCTTCACAGTGGGTATTTCAATTTGAAAACTGTATTAGTTGCCATAGTAATTGTCACAATCACGTGGTTTATGTGGTCTTTGTGATACTGTGCACCTATTAGAAGCACCCAGCAAGCAATAGTGTTTTACTTTTTCCCTTCTGCATACTTGTAGAGAAAAAAAATGTGTGTTCGAATTTTAAGTTGAATTCAAAGAAAAAAAAAAAAAGGATCACTTGCCTAACTTTATTTAAAGCATGTTCATTTCCTAATTATGTTTTTAATCAGATTTTTCTTCAGCAGAGAAATCACCAGGAAGTGATTTTTTTTTCCAAAACAAGGAGTTCCAGAAACCAAGGTTACAAAGCTTCATAAAAAGAACAGGAAACTCCCCTCTTCTTATGAATGTGTTGTGTCAGCATGATGCTGTTCAAGTTCAGATTGAAATTTAAACTGAATGGGAAGTGGCTGTATATGTTACCACCCCCTTTGCAAATGGTGCTCACCCTGGGCATGGATTACCTAGACCCTGGATGCTATTCCCAAGGCTAGGTTTTGCTGGTGTTTGTCCATCATGCAATGGAGAGGTGAAATGAAGTCCCCCAAGATTAGCATTGTGTTTATTCCTCTTTATAACTCCTGTAATTTCTGCACTTTACATGTTGATGTTTTTTGGTGCATAGATATACATAATTGCTGTATCTTTAGAGGGAATTGTGCACTCTGGCATTACTAGGTTCTCTTCTCTGTCTTATTTAGCTATTTGTTCTGATTTCCACCTTGTTTGATACAAAGATGATGACTTCTGCTTTATATTATTTGTTTTGGTTTGGTAGATCTTTGACCACTCTTTTACTGTAGGCCTTTATCTTTGATTTTTTTCATTGTATTTGGCGTAGGTTTTACTTTGTGATTCAATTTGTAAAAATTTTCCTTCCAATAGATGAATCAAGACAAGTTATGCTTATTGATTACACAAAAATGCTTGGTCTTAATTTTGTTATTTTCTTATATCATGTTTCTCCTTTATAGCTTTTATTTTATTATTTTATTTTTTGAGAGAGTAAGAGAATGTGTGTGCGTGTGTGGTGGGGGGAGAGGCAGAGAGAGAGGGAGAGGGAGAGAGAGAATCTTAAGCAGGCTCCACACTCAGCAAGAAGCCCTACGTGGGGCTCCATCTCTGGACCCTGAGATCATGACCTGAGCTGAAATCAAAAGTCAAACACTTAACTGACCAAGCCACCCAGGAACCCCTCTCTTCTATAACTTTTTTTAAAAAAAGCCTGTTACCACACGACCTGTTTGCTTTCTCTGCTTATTGTTTTCAGCGTGAAATTTGGCTGGGATTTAGGGAGGTTTACATTTTTTATTTTAATACTTTCATAATATATCTTTATATAATGCCATTAAGTCCTAATCTTTAAAGAAAATTTATTAGTTTCCCTTTATGAACAATGATAAAGGTAACTTGTTTACTATTCTATTTCTTTGCTCTCTCTTTTACTCTCCAACTTTATTCAATTATCTTTCCTAATGTTCTCTTTTGTAGAGTTACATATGCTTGTAAGTCCATTTTAAATTACAGTGTTTGACTCTTGGCTGTTATAGATGGAAGACTTACTATTCCACTCACATTCTTTTTCTCTTACCTCCCATTTTTAAAAAAAGTTGAGTTCTTTTTTTATTGTCAGACAATATACAACTTACATTATGTTCCTTCACCATAAAGTGCTATTTGTGTAATTGTTTTAATTGTACAGTTAAATATATTCAAGGGTCACTAAAAAGGGTCTTTTTTTCTGTAGTTTTCCCCATTATATCTTGGTTGACTGAAGTTTTTCCTCTGGTAGTTTCCTTGTGAAGTGTCCCTAAGAACAATATTCCATGAATTCTTGTACATTCCATAAATTCTTGTACATTAAAAATTCTTGTACATCTGAAAATTCTATTCTTTAGGTACATTTTGGTTGAATATAGAATTCTTGATGTACCCTTTCTTTGTGGAGTATTTTGCAGGCATCATTCAACTGTTTCTGGTATTTATAATTGCTGTGAAGATTTCTGAAGCCAACATAATTTCCTTCCTTTGTAAGTAACTTGATATTTTTGCCTGCTGTCCATTTCTTTCTGTATTTGGAGTATTTAATAATTATACTAACAATGTAAGACTAATCATTAACTATGGCAAATCAATTTTTTTTCTGTCATAGCGTGGTGTGCCCTTGAAACACAGAGATTCAAATCTATATTTAAAGAAAATTTTCCTAAATTGTAACTTTTTATATTTGTTTTTTTACTTTTTTTTTTCTTTTTGGGTACTCCCTCTACGCAAATGTTGCGTCTCCTTTGTCAGTCTTGTGTTTCTCCTGTTTTCTCATTACTACTTTTTTATCTTTTATTTTCATTTGTTTTGTTTGCTTTCTTATCTCAACACCATTTACTGTATTTTTGCTATCATTCCAATTTTATATTGATTTCTAATATGATTTGTAAATTCTACTTCTCTCCTGACTGGAGCAGCATGAGTGAGGCTGGTGGGGAGGGGGTCAGGGACGTAGGTGGCACCAGGGAACAGAGTGGTAGAAGATGAGTTGGAAGAGTTGGGCAGGCAGTACTTGATCATGCCTTGGGCTATTGGCAAGGAGTTTGGATTTTATTCCAAGTGTTATAAGAAATTATTGGTAGAGAAAATGTGATAAAGAGGGAAAGCATCTCTAAAGTGGGGTGTTTGAGCAGAAACCTGGTAGGCATACAGGAACCATCTACAGAAAAGCCAGGGTAAGAATATTCCTAGGTAGAGTGAACAACAAGCATGAAGGTTTAAGAACAGAAAGAGGTTGTTATGTGAGGAACAGAAAGGAAGTCTGGATGGGTGGAATACGGGCAAGAGAGAAAATGGTACAAGACTGGAAATCCAGCTGTGGATTGCAGAAGCACAGTGGAACTGGAGAGACCAGTTGGGAGGTTATTGCTAGGGTCTATTTAGGGGATCGTGGCTTAGATCAGATGGTGGCAGTGGACGTGGACAGAAGTGAACAGATCTGAGATATATTGTGGAGGTTGAATTAACAGTACTTGCTAATAGCTTTGATAAGGGAAGAGAAATAAAGGGCTCAAAGATAATTCTTAGTGTAGACATGTAAGGATATCTGAAAATGAACCTATTATATGAATTGAGTCGAAAGAATTCAGCCTTAAACATTTGAATTAATATGGTGGGAATGAAGATGGAGTAACAGAAGTTATCGAAGGAACAAACTTTTATGAATTAACTGTGGGATAGACATTCACATATGGCATCTCCCTTATTGTGTATAATACTCATTCCTTCATTCAACAAATATTGTAGAGCCATACAAAATCTTAGGTATTGAAGATACAGCAATTGAGGGGATAAACACAAAAATCTCGGATTCTTTACTCCCCTGAAGTTTACAAACTGGTGGAGACTTACATTCTCTATTACATGTATTATGTAGGTATTATTTATCCTCAGTTTTCAGATAAGGACCCAAGGCTTAGAGTGCATAAGTGATTTGTCCAATGTCATATGAATGGACAGGGTCTAGATTTGACTCTAATCTTTATGATTCTAATGTTCATTCCCAGTGCTGTTCATTCACATCATTAAATCGATGTGGTTCCTTTATTTCACATCGAAAATGCAATATCCAGGTAGGGATATAAACTGATATGGATAGTCTAAGAAACTGAAGATTTTTTCTATTAGAGTGTTTTTGAGTTTTTTTCCTTGTTCATTCCTATTTGATTTAAATTGAATATTTAAATTTGGCATTTGCAATTACAGGATGCTGATAACGACGTTCTCATTTAGGACTGAAGAAGTGTGTCTAACACTCTGGAAAACACATCTCCCAACCCCCAAAGTGCCTGAGTTTATGTAAAACAGAGAGATTTTCTTCACTGTCAGGTTTCCTGCCTCTCACATCACTCCCACAGCTGTGTGTTTGAATATTCAGAAGCAAGGTTGGAGGTAGGAGTCAATTATTTTGGGCGGGTTACTGTATCGGAGCTGTTGGCTCTGTGGTAGAGGCAAAACACAGTGTAAGTAAAAACAGAGGTTTCTGAAATGTTTGAGTTACTATTCTGAAATTTCCAATATAAAATACATTTCTAATGAATTATCTTGAATTAAAATTTAATGGCCCCTAAATTGTACATAAAGCACTAGCACAAAAGCAGGCTCTGTGCAGATAAACATCATGAGTGTGTAAGTAGGAAAAGTTCTTTAGCTACTATTTCCCTCCGGGTCTTCCAACTGCTCCGTGGGTCCTTTTCAGCCTAATGTGGATGCCAATGTGCTTTTCTTTTTGACTTCCCCGGTGAATCTCCTGTGTTGATAGCTGGATTTTGACTTGCTACTCCTGAAAAAAACCAAAGCGCTCGTTCTTTGCTGACGTGCAACTTTACCTGCCATCTGCACATGCTCCTTCAGGCAGCTCCTCGTGATCCTTCCACTCACAGGAAATCCTGAGAGGAATAAAAAGGGCAGGCCCACCCCCACAGCCGAGTGAGCTCCCAGCGGAGTCCCATCAGTGGGGTGGACGCTGACATGTATACTGACAGGCCTGTTTCATACTCAAGTGCTCCCGCAAATAGGCGCACGGCTGCTTGGAAGCCCGGCACTCGCCCACGCTGGGTGGGATTTTGCCTCCTCAGCTCTTCTCCTAGTTGGAGTGGAAGCCTCCCTTTATCCAACCAACCTTTCTGGATAAAGGGGTGGGGGGGGGTGGTAGATGAGATGGTTGAAAGAAAATACTGAGACCTCCCTTGACCACTTGGATGAGAAGACTACCGCAAGAACCTGGCTTTGTGGTCTGCTCACTGCTCCATCCACAACGGTCCAAACGGCCACACCCTGAGTGGCCTGGTCCCAGAGCAGCTGTTTGGACGGCTTGTGTGGTCATACCACCCCTCAATAAGAAACGGCCTGCCAAACCCTGGGAAACTTGGAGCTGAGGTCAATTTAATGCTTTCCCATTAGGCCCTGGGAAGAAAGATGGTGTAGAGTGACGTGCCTTCATGGCAGCCAGCGCAACTCTGGTTCGAATGTTTTCTATTTTTGCCAGATGGTTTTTCTGACCAACTGCTTTTCATGAAGATATTTTTTTTTTGTATTAAATCTCAGTTTCATCTCTAAAACAAAGTAGGATATACATAATAAGCAAATAAGTGAAAACTCTTAATTCAAGAAAGTCTACAAATCACATTGTTTACTTAACCAATTACATTAATATCACTTGCCTTTCATATTTGTTTTATATAGAATGCTTTGAAGTAGCCAAGGACCCGTTTTCAAGTTGGAAATGGATAATTAGAGGATTAGGGCTTTGGGCGTGGTCTTTTGGTATCAGAGAAAACGATGTGTTTAATGTCTGCTCTGCCTCTTACCCTAGGATCTTGGGCAAGTTGCTCAATTTCCCTAAGCCTCAGTTTCCTCATCTGGAGAATGGAGATAATTAGGATACATCACCTGTCACATTATGCTGAGGGGACTAACTGAGATTGTGCAAATAAAACACTTAGCACAGTGCCAGGCACACAAAAGGCTATAAATGAATGTCAGAGGTGATGCTGTTAGTGAAGCTGACACCACCACCTGTGATGGGTGTCAACTTGATTTGTGTCAACTTGACTGGTCTAAGGAATAGGTGAAGAGCTAATAAAACATTTCTGGGTGTGTCTGGGAGGTTGTTTCCAGAAGACAGCAGCAGCATTCGAATCAGTAGACTGAGTGCATCATCCAGTCAAGGGCCTGAATAGAACACAGAAGTGGAGGAAGGGAGAATTCGCTCTCTGCTTGAGCTGGGACATCCATTTTCTCCTGTCCTTGGACATCTGTGCTTCTGGTTCTCGGGCCTTTGGACTCAGACCAAATTATACTACAGGCTTTCCTGGTTCTCGAGCTTGCAGATGGCAGACTGTGGGACTTCTCAGCCTCCAAAATATATATATATATGAATATGAATTGGCTCCCATGATTTTGGAGGCTGAGAAGTCCCAAGATATCTGTATCTATATCTATCTATATCTATTCATTTTCAGCTATATATATGGATATAGATATCTCCTGTTGGTTCTGTTTCCCTGGAGAATCCTAACACACTGCCACTTGCTGAATTTTCACCCTCTTGTATAGACTGATAACCACTGAGAGAGCACAGCCTATTTAATGGTTAGGATTATGAAATTCTGATCATTAGATAAACTTTAAAATGAAAAAAACCCTAGATCAACAAGTATGTAATGTCCTTCATACCTGCATTTATAATGCAGCAAATGGATTTTAGCAAGGGTTTGATTGGTGTTTAAAGTATTTATTAGTGAAAGACTCAAAGGTATGAAAGTTACTTCTTGTTAGGGCCAATTTAAATTCAACAAACCAGGGGTGTGTGTGTGTGTGTGTGTGTGTGTGTGTGTGTGTGTATTTTGCTCTAGTCACATTGTGAATTTTTTTCTTGCAGCTCATTTGGACTAATGACTCGAAGAGACAAGCTGCATGTAAGTGTGTGGTTCTCAGCCATGAGTAGAACAGGGCAAGGGTGTCACATGATTATAGTTCTTAGGTTCATTAGGGTGATTTTAATGTCAAAACAAGGACTCACTATTGCCATAACGAACACTGTGGGAATTCAAGAAGAATTTATGGAATAATTATTCATTAGATTTTTTTATTCAAGTGTAATTAACATACAGTGTTATATTAGTTTCAGGTGTACAATATGATGATTCAACAATTTTATACATTTCTCAGTGCTTGTCAAGATAAGTGTATTCTTAATCCCCTTTATCTATTTTCCCTATCCCCCTACCCACCCCCCCTCTGGCATCCACCAGTTTGTTCTCTGTATTTAGGAGTCTGCTTTTGTTGTTGTGTTTTTTTTTTTAAAGTAGATTCTACCCCCCAATGTGGGGCTTGAACTCATGACTCCAAGATCAAGAGTTGTATGTTTTACTGACTGAGCCAGCCAGGTGCCCCTGTTTTTTTTTGTTTGTTTGTTTATCTCTGTTTATTCTTTGTTCATTTGTTTTGTTTCTTAAATTCTACACGTGAGTGAAATCATATGGTATTTGTCTTTGTCCGATTGACTTATTTCATTTAGCGTTATACCCTCTAGGTTCATTCATGTCGATGCAAATGGCAATATTTCATTCTTCTTTATGGCTAAGTAATATTCCATAGTATATACATCTTCTTTATCCACTCATCTATACATGGGCATGTGGGTTGCTCCCATATTTTGGCTATTGTAAATAATATACTTGTATACAATAAACAATATATTGTAAATAAACACTGGGGTGCATTTATCTTTCTGAGTTAGTGCTTTCATTTTCTTTGGGTAAACACCCACTAGTGGAATTGCTGGATCATATGGTAATATAATAACAATTAATTTTTATATCGATTAGGGTAATATTATCTAGTACTTAAAAACTTAAGGCACTGGTAATTTATGGCATCTTATATCGAAGTGACTGCTTATTAAACTTTTTACTAGAAAAACTTCTCTTAGGTGTTTTTTTTTGTCCTTCTGTAGTTACTTTACATTTTTGAATCCTTCTTGAGCATTCAGAATTAGAAACTCAGCCAAAAAGCTTGAAACTTGCATCTGAAAAAGTAGCTTTGGAAAAGGAATGAAATCAAAGTTATCCAGCATTAATCTTGGTACCACAATTTGCAAGAGCTGATAAAATTCTCTTTCCTTTGGCTGAAATTCATCTCTTACTAGTTGAACAATACTAGATTGGTATCTTTGCTCTCTAAGAAACCCTATCTCCATTCTTAGTACTTTATTGGTATAAATCCATTCCGATTTTGGTATATTGCCAACCAGTTTGACACATGCACAAGGCTCAGTGAAAATACTCCAAGAACACTGGGAGAGGTTTAAATTTCCTAACATCCACCCGTGGGTTTTCAGAATGTCTCCCAACTTTTAATTACTCCAGTGTCACTGACCACATTGGGAATTAATCATCTGCCACTTTTCATGTTATCACTTACAAATTGACATTTAATGCGAATATATTCCTGAAAAACTTTGCCACTTTTTTCTCTAATAAATAATAAAAAAATCTTTTCAATTAAATGACTACTTGAAGATGGAACTATCAACCCACGGACCCACAGACCTAGTGCTTCATCTCTGTCACTGTTTCTTAGAGGCAAAAAAAACTTGTCACAGTGTTTGTTGATAGGAATGTACCTATGACACTGCTGGTCCAGTCTACCCACAATTACTAGCGAGAATTTCCAGGTTTGAGAAACACTGGTCATCATGCAATGGGCCAAAGTGCCTTTCAAATGGGGTGGGGGGGATAAATCACATATATGAATGGATAGGATATTCTATTCTGCAGACCCCCATACTTAAAAAAAAAAACAAAAACAACTTACAGTTTACTATGACTCATTCCACGTTATAGTTAGGCATGTTTACATGTCTATCTTTTCTGTTGGATGGGAGTTCAAAATTCAAGAAAGTAGAACATGCCCTCATTTGTTTCTGCATCCCATATATGGTTCAGCACAGTATCTGGCACTTTCATGGTGCTCAATAAGGGTTTGTTGACTCTGTAGGAGTTGGTGGGGCACCACCATCCCTTTGCCCTTTGTCCTGGACATGGTGGAAGTTAGACCTTTTTTATCAGACTCTCTATAGAAAAACCACTAAAACATACACAAACCTCTCTTTTTCATCTCTTCTGCAACTATGCTCGTTGGAGTTACTGTCAAACTGACATGCATGTTAGGGGATTCTGAATCATCAGATCAAATGCATTCCTCCAACTTCACCATATTTCAGTAGAGTCAACACCGAGATTCAGGACAAGAAGTGAAACCTATGGCTTATATAAGATACACTGGTAAAGAACAATTCAGAAGTATACGGCAAGAGAAGGGAAAATTAGCTTTGCCAAGGATTGGTAGATGAAGCCATTGAAGGCAGGAAACCAATTAGAGAAGCACAGAAACAGTGAAATCTTAAAACTGAGAGAAGGACAGAAATTGAGAGACATTCAAATACACACACACACACACACACACACACACACACACACACACACACACCAGTATTCTAGTTCCAGGGCTTAATCTGTGAGCATATTCTTGGACGTGGCCTCTTCATGTTCTTTCTCCCCCCAGCCTTTAAAAAAGAGATCTCTCAGGCACTTGGGTGGCTCAGTCGGTTAAGCCGCTGCCTTCGGCTCAGGTCATGATCCCAGGGTCCTGGAATTGAGTCCCACATCAGGCTCCCTGCTCAGTGGAAAGCCTGCTTCCCTCTCTCTCTGCCTGCCTCTCTGCCTACTTGTGCTCTCTCTATCTTTCTGTCAAATAAATAAAATCTTAAAAAAAAAAATAAAAGGGGCGCCTGGGTGGCTCAGTTGGTTAAGCAACTGCCTTCGACTCAGGTCATGATCCCAGGGTCCTGGGATCGAGCCCCACATCAGGCTCCCTGCTCCTCGGGGAGCCTGCTTCTCCCTCTCCCTCTGCCTGCCGCTCCCCCTGCTTGTTCTCTCTCTCTCTCTGTCAAATAAATAAATAAAAATATTAAAAAAAAAATAAAAAAAAAGAGATCTCTCACTTGTAGTTTCTTTGCAGGAATATTTTAAAAATTATTTATTTAAAAAATAAAAATGCTGCCAAACACTATGAGCTGCTCAGAGTTAGTAATCATGCATTCCACATATAAATAACACTTATTATAAATGTTAGCGATAAGAGAAAACATCTAGAGAGAGCCTGGCCACTTAGATGCCAGATTAGTAGCCGGTGTCTGCCAGATAAACCACTTTTTTATTCTTTTAAGATTACCCCCCAGCACTCCCCACCCCTCCTATTTCTTGTGGCCCTTTCTCCTTAAAAAATTCTTTATGAAGGAAATGAAGGTGGAAGAAGGTCAGGTCAAAAGAGGAAAAGGTTTCTTTTATGATACAGATTTACAAGTAATACATTTTCAGTAAAGCTATTTATTTAAGAATAAAAGGTTCCCTGAGCATCCATGAAATTGTAGTCTTGTATCAAAGAATCAACACTGACATGTGGCAGCTCTGGCTAAGAGTATCATCTGTGGAATGGAAAAAGAAATCCTATTGTTTGGAAATAGGTTCTTATATGTGATTTTAAAGACTTATTACTAAGTACTTATTCCTAGGAAGAAAATACTAGATTCATTTTAGAAATTTCATTTTGATCAGTTTTATAAATGACTACATTTTGTTATATTTAATACAAATACTTCATTGAAATGAAAAGAAAGGAACATGTGAGCATATACACAAAAAGCAGTGAATTCTGGAATGTAAACAATAGTGAAAATATTACATTTTAGTTTTTCCTAACTTTTACTAAATAATCTTCACAACTTAAATGCTTTAAAGACTACAATTCAAGTCAATGATGCACTCTCCAACACTAATTTTAAGTGATCCTTCTATCACTATCAAACATGTGGTGAAGCAAGTCAAACGATTTGGGAAGGGGAGAAGCAAGTTGTTACAAGTGTCATTTAGCAGTGGTGTGAAATCCCAACTGGAATACAGTGATCCATAATTAGTAATTGATTACAGTTTTCTTTAATGAACGGGGAAAAGTCAAATTAAGGATTTCACCATCACCAGTAGACACACGGAACACTTCCTGTGAATTCTAAAAGCAATTACTGATACCAGAATATAGTCCTGGGAGTCAGTCCATTTTCAACTTGACTCTGACTTGCCTACATCAACAACTTTGTTACTGATCAGTTAATTCATGTTAATAATCCTGGTAGTGAGGTGCTGAATGTTCTCAAACACTCACATATTTACATACATACACACACAGACACACACACACACCTTAAAAATCATAGGTTCAAATATTTACTAATTCAGCACCCTTCAATTTAGGGCCCAGAATTTCCTATGCTCAAAAAATACTGCATTATCCTCAGACTATACCTAGTGTATTAAAGCAAGGATGGTAGTTCTTGTAATTCAGAAAAACTTTACAAACAAAGGTATTTAAATAAAAAATTCCAGATAGCCCTCAGTCAATCATAGATATACAAATGTTAACAGGACATACCATTTTGCAAGCACTGAGGTTTTACTTGACTTCAACCCAATCTACTGGTTTAGTCACAAAATAGGATATAAAGGGAAGGAGGAGCAGTATTAAAAGCTACCATTTTCTGGGTGTTTACTCCACACACATATACCAAGTACTCTCTGTACACACACTGTCTAATTTTCACAATATGCCTGTAAAGTTGGGATTATAAATCTCATTCTATGGATGGAGTCATGAGATCCAAGAAAGAGCAGAGCTGAATTTGAACTGAGTTCCATTGTGCTTTAAGCCTATGCTCTGTGGTTTCAGAACTCTGAAATAGCAGAGGCAGACATGCCCTATTTACTGGGAGATTGGTGTTCTAGCCAAGTTTGTTATAGAGTGCATTTTTCTGAAGGAAACTCTAACTTTGCCAATGATTTATATCCCACAATTTGAGACTGTTTACCAGTATATAAGTTTTATGAGGGCTTAACATGTCTGTTTGTTGTTGTTCTTTTTTTTTTTTTTTTTAATCACAGACATAGTACCTCGCAGATAGGAGGTATTCAGTAACTATTTGTTAAATGAATTAACTGTGGGAAAAATTTTTCCTTGTAGATATAATAAAAGCAGAGTTGAGAATCCAGAAAATAATTTAGTGTACCTTTTAGGATCAGGAAAAAGTATTTAATACAACGAATAATGCTCAAATATGGTTATACAAAGTATTAGTAAAATTCTTTGCTATACTCTAAGCAACAAAGTATTCTTGATAGTCAAATATAATGTACATCAAGCACGTGGATATCATAAATGTCTGCTTTATGAATTTCTCCCATTATAAAGTAGTTAAGTCTTAGAAATTGAGTAATTTCAGTAAATTTTCATCAGTTTCAATTTGTTGAACACCTGTTAACTTCAAATTCATAAAAAATTTCTTTATTCTTTGCTACCATTATGAGTTGTTGAATTTTTCTACTCTGGTAATATTTTATAACCTCCTTTAATCTCCCTAGGTAATCAGTGAGTTTTACTTGGAATTCCATCTCTTTTTATGTTATGCCACCCTCATTTTTCTGTAAGGATCTTAAATTCAGGGATATTGTTCATCATTGTAACTTTAGGGTTTTGTATGGATCTGGCCTATTATAGACTCAAGAATTTCCTATGGAAAGACAATAAGGAAGTGAGAGATGTAGTGGGAAGGAGGAGGAAAAGCGGGAAGAAAGGATGGAGGGAGAGAAAGAGAAGGAAAGAGAGAGAAGAAGGAAAGTAAATAGTAAATTGGTTCTTGGATTAGAAGAAATAAAGTCAAGGATCAACAATGTTGAATTCTTGCTTAGAAACAGAGATCTACTGTAACATCTACCAAGATGTTTACATGTTAAATAACTACCCAGAGCACAATAAGGCTAGTCCATTGATAATTGCTACTTTTGGCTAAGACCTGTATCCTTGCTGATACTTCACATAGGATTTTTGAGCCTAGGGAGGTGTTTGACATTTCACTACAACCCACAAATTGCAGGATTAACCAAATTATTCATACGGCTGATGGCACATGAATACATTTATTAATTAGTAGCAATATCCTCCAGATTCTCCAGGTTCTAGGGGATATATTACATTGTTTTCACCAGTTCTGTTTATACTAATTTGGACTCATTATCATAGATTCATACTGTATGCAATTTAGTAATACTTTGTTCATGTGCATGTTAAGTAGTAATAGCTTTCCAAACCTGAACTTCTGTGTTTCTTAGATTGCTGATACCAGCAAATAAAAGGTTTTGTTTTTTTTTCTTAAGATGGAATAAGAGCAGAACACAGGGTCTGTGACAATCAGTTCTAATGCTTCCCACTAGTTAGAGAATCCTTCTACTCCTCAAAGTCAATCAGGCAGCAAACATTTATTGAATATTCCAAGGGATGAATTATATAAGGCTCTTAAATAAGAATAATCTTCAGAACTATAGTGCTTCAGCCAAAAAGCTATTTTTTATGTCATTCGGAAAGGGAGGCTTATGATGCCTTTCAGAACTGCTGATTAAAATACTTAACACTAGGGGCGTCTAGGTGGCTCAGTCGGTTAAGCGACTGCCTTCGGCTCAGGTCATGATCCTGGGGTTCCGGGATGAGTCCCGCATCGGGCTCCCTCCTTGGCAGGGAGTCTGCTTCTCCCTCTGACCCTCCCCCCTCTCATGTGCTCTCTCTCTCATTCTCTCTCTCTCAAATAAATAAAATCTTTAAAAAAAATAAAATAAAACACTTAACACGAATTCACCTTTTATCTAAAGATAAAATAACCTGAATGGCAAATTACTAAAGAGCTCTTTTCAAGTATCGTTTATGCAAATGTCTAGTGTTCTTATTCTTACTCTCAGGGTGAAAACAAATGAATCAAGAAATTACTGAAGACTCCCCCCAAAAATAAAAGTACTATGTCAATTTTATATCATTTGTTTGTTCAAGAGTCATTTATTGAGTACCTATTATGTTGAATGAAGATGTAGAACAGGGACACTGAAGATCTTATAAAAGTGTCTGGTGCCCCTGTGAGTCTGATCCTGTTTTTGAACAGTGCTGTCCAAAGGATGCTATGGATTTTCCTAATGGAGTGGAAAACCGCCAATCTCTTCCTTCTTTCCACATCTAGTCAACTAGTTGAGCCAGTTACTCTTTGCTTACCAGTACAAGAGACTTCAAACATTACCTTTTCTGAATCTTTAATCCATTCCAATCAGCGGCCATCTGATATTCCTAAACTAATGATGGAGTATGGTGTGTTGAGAAAACAAATGGGTTACAGTTTAAATTCCAGCTCTTTCACTAATTAATCTCTTGGTAAAATTACTTAACTCTTTTAAGCCTCGGTTTTCTCATCTATAAAATAGACACCCCCCCTTTCTTTTTTGCTCTCACAGGGTTGACTAGAGGATTACAATGAAATAAGACAAATAAAATACATAGTTCAATTCCTGCCACACACTAGTAACTCAGCAAATGGCTTTATCTTCCTGGTTCCCCACTAAATGAGGGAAGGGGGGGAGGGCAGGAGGAGAGTGAAACCCAGAAAGAGTGAGAAACAGAGACATGTATCATTGGAAACTACTAAAATCCCTGCTCTGGCTTTTGGGGTCACTGCATCCAGTGACTCTGTACCTTTAAGTTATTCCCCTGCAGGATTATTTACAATAGCCAGATTGTAGCAGCCCAAGTGTCCATTGATATATGCATGGATAAAGAAGATGTGGTGTATATACTAGATGGAATCTTAGTCATAAAGAATGAAATCTTGCCATTTGCAAAAACATGGTATGGATCTAGAGGGTATAATGCTAAGTAAAATAAGTGAGTCAAAGAAAGACAAATACCATATGATTTCACTCATGTGTGGAATTTAAGAAATAAAACAAATGAACAAAGCAAAAAAGAGAGACAAACCAAAAAACAGACTCTTAACTATAGAGAACAAACTGAGGGTTACCAGAGGGGAGGTGGGTGGGTGGATGGGTGAAACTGGTGATGGGGATTAAGGAGTGCACTTGTGATGAGCACTGGGTACTGTGTGGCAGTATCGAATCGCTGTATTGTACACCTAAAACTAATATGACACTGTCTGTTAACTATACTGGAAATAAAATGAAAAAAAAAAGGAAAAAAAAAGCAGTGAGGTTGATTATTAAAATCTCTTGGAAACGGGCCTGGGCCTTTATCTCATATTCTGATCTAAGATGGGCCTCAAACTCAGATTCTCATTCAGGAGATTGTAATGGAATTCTAGAAATCCATGTTTCCATAATACTCTATATTTTGATGTCAAGCAAGGCTGGTAACTGCTGAACTAAGGTGATGTCAAAGGCCATGATGACAAGAAGGGACTGCCCAACTCCCAAAGAGCTCATGCTTCTGGAACAAATCCCCAGGACTCAGTGAAACAGAAGCATATGTGATTTTTGTTATTGTGATAATTAACTTTATATGTCAACTTGACTGGGATACAGATGTGCCCAGATATTTGGTTAAACATTATTCTACATATGTCCGTGAGGGTGTTTCTGGATGATATTAACATTTGAATCAGTGGACAGGCAGAGCGGATTGTCCTCCCCAATGTGGGTGGGCATCATCCAATCCCTTGGAGGCCTGAAGAGAACAAAATCAGGGCAAGGGAGAATTTGCTTCCTCTGTTTTTAAGAGGGACACTGGTCTTCTGCACTTAGGCTGGCACTTACTCCAGGGGCTCTTGTGAGTTTCAAGTTTTTGGACTTGAATGATTGTAGAAAAATGGCCGTTACCCGGCAGAATTTAAGAGGGCTGAGACCCATCTCAGAAGCTGAAGTTTGCCACTGCAGGATTGGGAAATACCATGGGAGCCTGGAAGATGAGTTTCTTTGCCACCTTAAATGAAAATGCTTTAAATAGCCTGGCACATCTTCATCTTATAGGTGGTGGAGATTCTGTGTAGAGGGATAAAGTCAGGAAAACCCACTGAAATAGTGGAGCATGGCCGGGGAAGGAAGAGCAGATTATAGTGAGCCCCCTGTGATTTGCCATTTAAAGACATGATGGAGGTCTCCACTGTTCCCATCCCGGTGCTACAGAGAAATGAGGGTAGGGTGTAGAGAAGACCCTGCCTTTGGCTCCCTCCCCACTTAGACTTGCTTATACAGTAGAGGTTACTTCACTCGATTAATTCCTTTTCAGTGAGTCTCTGGAGTACTGCTGGGGTCATTTCTGACAACTCTCTTCCCTCCATGCCTTAGAAGAGCATCACATCCCAAAATGTGCTCAGTAAAATAGATGTTCATAGATGTTGCATAAAAGGAGAGTTTACCATTAACTAAGTTTGGGAAACAGCGGGTTAACAAAGAGAAATAAGTTCCTTTATAGCGGGTTTCCTCAGATGTTTTAACAAGTTGGTGCACATTGTGAATCTGCAAGAGACAAATATAATTTGAAGCATTTCCCCCAAACCTTTGACCATGGTTGCTGTATTAGCAAGGATTCTCCTGGTTTTAAGTGAAAGAAACTGGGCTCCAACAGGCATAAGCCATAAAAGGAATTTATTGGCTTGCAGAATCATGAAGCCCAGGCATGGCTGAATCTGGAGGCCTCAAATGATGTCACCAGTATCTGTCTCTCTCTATCTCTTGGCTCAACCTTCTGCTGGGTTGGCTTTGTTCTCAAGAATCTTTCTCCATGGGGTGGTCCCTGGCAGCTCCAGGCTTACATTATACTTACAGTTACAAATTCCATTTGGAGAAATCTCCACAACAGAAGAGAACTTATTTTAAGTAAATTGTTTTTGAATTTAGAAGTATTTAAATCATAAGCAATTAAGTTACAATAATGAGATATAAAATGTAATTTCTGAAGACTTTGTTTTTATATAAAAGTCTTCTCGATGACAGCCTGTGCTATTGGTGCCTGCTGGTTTAAGACACCTTGAAACTAATCTAATGGAAGCTACCTCTCTGAAGTATTAATGTGTTTGAGAACTTGATTTGCTTCCCAATTTCCTGACATTTCCCCTCCCCAAATTAATGCTTTATAATTTACACAGTGTTTTCTTATTGCTTCAAGAGTCATTAGGGGCCACCTTGGGTTAAGGAAATAGGTTTTCAACACATTAAGGTAAACATATGATTTTATAAAATACATACTATAGTATTTAAAATGGAACCTTAAAAAATATCTTAAGCCATAACTCTTTAATCTCTGACCATGAACCTATTTTAGTTGAACTCTTAGAAAATTACAGAAGATAGACCCACTTAAAAACTTTTATTAGATGTCAACTTTATTGTAAAGTTATGACTAGACTCCAGCCATATTTGACTGTGAATCACAGTCTTCATTAGCGTCCCAAATTGGTTTTAAATCATCAACATTACATCATGATACTGGCAGGAATTGCTGTACAGTCAATAGGAAAGAGGCTTCTCTTTAATTGGTCAACTAGTAATCATTTTCATTTTGAAATGCATAATGGTAATGAGTTTATTTTTACAGATGGCATATTTTGGGGGGATTTTGGTTTTTCTAACCTAAGGAAATTATTTTAGCAAGTTAGAAATTGAATTCCTTGGAGATGCTCATTTTTCTTCCCGTATATTTACGGTATCCTTCTGACCAGCTAGGAAGAGAACTATAATGAAAGCAAAATCGTTTGGAATTTTCATGACTGGAATCGTAACCACTTTGTCAATCCATTCTATTATGCTATTTGATATTCACCAATGATAATATCTTCAAAGATTTCAAGGTGCTTCAGCAGTTTCTGAATAATTAAACAAGATCATACTACGCCTAACAATAAAATAACTGAATATCATTTATTTTATTGCTTGAAAACTAGTTATCCATATAATATACATGTATGCACCTTCTTTGAATTGTTGGATATAAGAGATCACTCTGCAAGATAATAAAGTTTCTAACAGAATTCTTTGTCCCAACCATTTGAATAAAATGCTTAAATGTGCTTCCACATCAAGATCTTTTTAGGTAACAGCTAACATTAATTGGTAAGTGCTCTGTACAGATGATCACACTTAAACCTCACAATGGCTTTAGGAAAAAAGGTACCATTTTTTTTACCCTCAATTTTACAGAATTGGACACTGAGACATGGGGAAGTCAAGTTTAAAAATGGCAGAGTCAGCTGGACAGTCCAACACCAGAACCAGTGACAGTGACCACTGTTAGTATAACGATCGACTGTTTTGCCTGGGTGGAGATTAGTTGAAAACATTACTTAAGGCACAACCACAAGGGGAACATTCAGATTTATCTTAAACATAGAAGAGCCTTGCATTAAGGGTGCTGGTACGCATACATACGTACACACACACACACACACACACACACGCACTCCACGACTGCCTGATGGTTCAGCACATTTTGGTTATTGCACAGCTTTTGTTTTCTTGACTTGAGTTAAAAAGACTTTAACAAAGCTCCCATAAATAAGAGACCAAGTAAATAAAAATCTCATATTTGTAGTGTTACACTAATAAGCTTAATAACAATAATCCACAAACATCTGCAATCATAAAATAAAAACTTCATTACCATTTCAATGCAGTCACTACAAATCCTCAGGTTAGCCAGTACACCAGCTGCGTCCTGGGGCTTCACAACACAAACAGCAATTCATTCCAAATTACCACTCTCTTGTTAGTGACTCTTGCTCTCTGGCTCCTGTCCCAAACACTCCTGCTGTTCAGGTCTATTGTTTCCCCTCACTAGAGGCCTTTTATTTCCTGGGAAAGCTTGAAGGGTTGTCTCCATGAAAAACTAGGCTAATCTTCTAACCTCTGATCTTCCACTCTATGTCCTCCACTATTCTGGCCATTCTCAGCTTTCCTTTCTCTCTAGCCAGTGACATCGAATATACATTTCTAGGTGTATAGAATACTTTACCCAAAGGGTGAAATTGAAGGAGTTAACAAAGCTTGTGCTATTTTACAACTTTGTAAAATGAACTAGTTCGAGATTCAGATAATGAGCTTTAGTCTCTCTATAGGAGCTGTGGAATTGAGAAAACTCCCTCTCCATAATTCCTGCCATGGGCCTCTAAGTCATCAAATTCCATATAAAATTACAGAGGACTTCCCTCTGAGAGTTTATGGCCTCAGAACAGCAGGTTAAAAACCGGATTGGTGGAAAATGAAGGATAGTCTTTGAGCCACATGTAACACATATCCCAGTTTATAGAAATTTTATACTACTTAAGAGATCATATTTAACAGGCGTTTATTTTTATGCTGCAAAATACTTATCTATTCCCTTTCATCTGGAGCTTAAACTTTTTTGCAATTCTGAATACAACTGAAGAGACGGAATGAGAGGATATTTGATCTTAGCCCTACTGATCTGAGCTGTACTGATATATAAGATTTCAGGAAAACGATGTCTTTTGGATTAATTTTTCCAGTGCATAAACATAACAAAGAAATTGGTTTCTTCTAGGATATGGAAACTCAAGTCTATTTGCTGTCAAAATAGGAGTCATTTAAATATTTCCTCTATTTATAATTTCTAATCAGATGCTAGAAAACATTGGGAGAAATGTACTTTTTCTAAAAAAAAATTATGTTCTGTTTTGTTGTCATAACCCAGTACCTTGTACAGATGACCTCACATTGTTTTCCTAGGGATCTGGGGATCTTTTTATGAAGATTCTTCAAATTTTCACCTAGGAGCCTTTTATGGAGCGGGTAGAGAGCCTCCTAAAGCCATGAGCTTGCATCAGAGACCGTCTTCCCCTTGGAATGTAGCACCTGACTGAAAATGAGGTTAACCTTAATTGCTTGCACCATGGATATCTTCGTTCTTGGATGATGAACCTATTTTGACTCCTTCCAAAGAAGAGGACGGCTCTGGTGGCTAATGTAGCATATAACTCTGCTGAGAGGAAACGTGGCAGCCATTCCTAACACCACACATCCTTCCGCAAGTAGCCTGTTATACAGATGAAACATTGTTTTTACATGGCATATTTATAAAGGTAGAAGGGAAGAGGGTAGAAGAATCTGTCTTCAGGGTTCCATGATACATTACAGAGATAGCTATTGGGGAAACTGGTCAATAAACATGGTCATGGGCTCGTTTTCATAGATCGGATGTTTCACAGATCCCATCTCAAGGGCCACTTTGAAATCTTGACAAGTAATGTGTCACAAAGACATATAGGCATTGCGTTATGAAGAATGGGAATGGGACACCTTGGAAAGCTGATTCATTTTAAACACAAAAGTTAAGGGTGAGCTTACCTATTACTTATTGCTCCTTTGTAATGTTCTCCTTGGCAGCTAGCAAACGGTGCTTGATGTATTTTTTTTAAGATAGAAAAATAAAGTGACATCTGTTTATGGAATTCACCGGCAGATCCACACATTGTGGGTTGTTTTGACAATTGGTTTCTAAAAATAGATTTAGGACAAATGTAGGCATTCTTTGGCATGGTTAGACTCATCACAGACTGCCTACAAAGTCAACTCCTGGCACCCGAATGCCTATTTTTAGGAGACCCCAAGGAGTGAGTTGTGGTCATTTTGGGGACATTTATGTGGCTCCTAGTAATTCATAAAGATGGATTACCGTTATGAACGCAAACTCTTAAACAAGATCCAACTTAAAGAAAACATTTTTTTTTTTTGGAAAGCGCTATCCTGAGCCTTGTTTCATCACTCCAACATACCGTATTATAACAGGCATTGCAAATTTACTATACTCACACAGATGGTTTGTATAGGCTGGCTTCAAAATGCATTATTCTTACAAGAGACGAGGAAAGTTTACCAACTCTGAACACCAGCAGTCATGTGGCTGTCATGTATCAGTGTCAGCATATGATAGGAGAGGTCAGATTCTGGGAGGCAAGACAAGTTGGAACAGGGATTCAGGCACAATATTTGATGACGGCAACTTGTTACAGGGTATTACATTCAGTACCTTCTGTAGAGACAGGATAGAAATAGTGGGTAATTGGATAACTTTTTCTGGGATAGTTAGAATATCAAATTAAAAGCTTGCAGCTCCTTAAAGGAGACAGAATATTCAATCAAACTCTTCAACAGGAGATTCTATTTAGTCTATCATCTATCTCTCTATCTATCTAATTTATCATCTGTCTTTCTACCTACTTACCTTTTCATATCTGTGTATTTAGAAAATATCTGTATACTTGAAATACATTAAAATATCTCCATGCGATAGCAAATGTCTAGGAATAGTACATAATAAACACATCAAATAAAATCTATAATAATTAGAAATATATGCTTTAATTCAGAATACTGGATACTGTTAAACATAAAAGTAAATGAGACAACAAAATCCTTTTTGAAGGAAATCTTGATTAAAATAAGCAAATAATGTTGATGCTTTATACAAGATAGGATTAGATTCATATTTTCTTATTTTTGTGGCAACCTCTAACAAGTCTTTATATACTTTGATACTTGCTTCATTCTTTACTTTTCTCTCTTCACATACTATCTTGACTTAAATCCTTGTTATTGGTGATAAAGATCCTCTGAACACTTTTCATTCTGTCTTCTTGATCAGTAGATTTCTTTAGAGTGATCTCATTTTCCAAAGGCTAACTAAGTTGCCCTATCATTAAAATGCTTTTTGATTTCTAGAGATGATATTCCAATTTGAAAATCTTTTTCAACTTCTTAGAAACTCAAGTGTAGACTACATTAACAATAACTGTAGGAAAAAAATGTGTAGATATTAAACTTCTGCTAAAGATAATTTAGAATTTAGGGGGTAAAGGCAGAAGTGGAAATGGGGTCAGAGGAAGGGGATAATTAAAACCACCCTGATTAAATTCAGCATATTTGAAGTATTTCAATGAAATGAGAATGATCATTCATGCCCTGAGGGAAAATTGCCTTTCCCTTCTGGATGGAATTCCTATTTTTGAGAACTGCAAATTTGCTAAAGTAGTAGATTCGTCCAAAATTAGCTTGTAAAATGCTTGCAATAAGCAACATCTCCAAATCATGGTCAAATGGCATTTTGTACAGATATTCCATGACAAAATATCTTCTATAGGTTAAAGTACAATTATGAAAGTGCCTTCTATTTCTTCAGGGTTTTATTACCATGTTTTATAAATTTAATATCATATACTGAGCTGATACGAGCCAAAAAAATAATACATTTCTATGTCTGGCAAGGATATCCAGCCTCTGTACTTCAGAACCAAGGGAGGCTCTCCTCACCCAATGAAACATTGCTAATGCCATGGCTGATCACCTGACTCCAAATTTACCTCAGCAAGTAAAATGAGAACTATTTATTAAGTGCCTGTAGCATGCAAAACCCTGTATGGTAAGGATTAAGTGACACAATATTGACTTAACAAAAAAGGGGAAGAAATCCTAGTATAGTGGGTGATACACATAAGAGTTCAGTAACAATCAGTTTCTTTCCTAACTTTTAATGGGGGGGGGAGCGGGTGCAGAGGTTGGGATAAAGAAAATAGGAAAAAGTTAAATGGTATTCAAGGAAAGGCCATGTGGTTTGAAGTGTTCTCAGTGTCAAGGATGGGGTGGCACTGATTTGTCCCTTCCCTTTCAGATCCACTGGTGACTCAAGGTGCAGGTTACAACATGGCCAGTTTGGTGTGGCCAGTCAAAGCAAAGCTTGACTTCTCTCATGGGAACTGAATCCACAATCTCATCCTTTCTAGTCTTATATTCTAATAGAGCTAAAGAACAATACAAATGAGTGATGATTTTAGAAATCATCTTTAGATTTAACACTTTGACAGACCAATCAGTGTAGTTCTCTCCTGCCTATCAATTATACCTGAGTATCCCACTACACTTTCATCTGGCAGAACGTTGGAAAGTTATTTGGATTGTTTTTCGATTTATATAGTTCAAGGTAAATCCCAACAGGGTTATAAACCATAGGAATTTTCAGGCCTACATAGCCCCTGATCTTTTCAATAGCCCCAAGGGGCCCCCTTGAAGTCAGACTCCAAGTAATGTGCGAAATTCTCACTCTGTTCTGAAGCAGATCCAAAAGTAGTAAATCAGTTTCTCTGGACCCTGTTGGGATTGAGTCTACCAAGGGAAGTTTCCGTATAAACAACAATGGGATTGATTAGTGGACAATAATAAAACTTTTTTATTTTTTTTCCCATAGGTATGATGGATTTGGAGTGTGGTGGATGAGTCTTTTCCCTTTCCCCTTGAACTGAGCTGATTCTGATGTGTTTTGGCAATTAAAATGTGGTATAGGTAATGCTGTGTATTGACACCTTTTGGGACCCTGTGAGAAGCCCAAGCAGCATGGAAGGGCTGTGGAGGAGAATCCAGGGGCTCCAGTCAACAGCCTTGGCTGAGTTTCCAGCAACATGTGAGTGAGCCATCTTGGATTCTAGGCCAATCTGGCCTCTGGAGGAACACAGCCCCAGAGGACGGTATACAGAGTAGAAGAACTGCCTAGCTGAGCCCTGTTAACTCACAGTATCTTTAGGGATAAAATAATGACTGTGGTCATTCTAAACCACAGTCATTTTAGGGTGGTTTTTTATATACCAAAACCCATACAGACATTAATACTTTCTCCAAGCTTGCTTTTGACCCAATGACACTTATTTGGAGTAACATGTCTAACTGGGGCTAGCATAATGGATAGAGAAATTGAATCCTTATGTTGCATACCTGAAACCTAAGGCAACACTGAGTCAACCATACTCAAGTTAAAAAAAAAATTTTTTTTAAGCTAGCTGGGGGAATATCTGGTTTTGAAATTTTTTTTCTTAAATGTAATTGTTTTGAGTGGATAAAAATCAAAGTTGGGGCTATGGTGGCAAAACCACTAAATCACTGGGAAAGGGGGTGAAGCCAAATGTTGTGAAGACAATGGCTGGTGTTGGGGAGGAGGTATCTGTGTTGGGGGAAGGCTGCATCAGTATCATCTGGTCACAGTCACATGCCAGTACCCCCAAGGGGAAGCTCCTGGACTTCAACATTCTGCTTAGATTTTTCTGAACTGCACAAGTAAACCTTTATTCTTTTATTATTTTCATATTGAATTAGAAGCTCTTTTACATAAATATAATTTTCTTCAGCATCTGTTGATTTTTTTGGACCATGAAATTTAGCAGGAAATTAAAAGCATGAAGGCTTGCATAGCATAATGCTGAGCTCTGCAAGTTTGAAATAAAACTTTATCTAATTCTGTCCCCAAAATCTGCTTTTTAGAAGCATAAGGCCTGACAAGCTCACATTACTCACATTCACATTTGTGACTGCCACTTCACTCTCCTCCTAAGATGATTCTATTGCTCACCAGTTTGATGGGCCAGTAGAAAATGCATTTGCCAATAGCCTGGGTCAGGTACCAGCTGCTTTGGGGCTCCTTTGGTTGCCATGTCCCTTCTGGAGAGGACAAGTTGCCAAGGAAGTAGCAGGAGTCAGAAATGAGTCAAGGTCAGGAGACAATAGCCATCGCATCAACCCCTGTGGAAATTAGCAGAGTTCACTGGAGGATGCGGGCATTAGGTACAATGCCAAGCATCTGACCAGAACCATTCGAGCTAGTGTTGAATTTGAGGGCTGTCAGTTCTCTATTTATCCTATGGCATAGCAGTTCGATTCTGAGAGAAGGAACTGGCCCTCTTCTAGAAAGTGGGTGGGATTATTTTTGTGCCCACTTAGAAGTAAGAGTGAAAGGCCAGATGGCAATTAAGGGGGCTGATCTTTGGTGTAGGGCCCTGAGCCAAATGTACTGGTGCTAAAGTACTAGGGGACTGAAGGATGGATAATAAAGGGAAGTATGATGGTCAAGCCCACGGAAGCAGGCAGAGAGCAAGAATGCAACCAATCATGAAGGGATGGCAACAGAGAGTTCAGGTTTGGGAAGCAGAGCTTAGAAAGACTCCTGGATGCAAACTGGTACAAATGGTGGGAGGTTTTAAAATGCTACCTGCAGTCAAATGTGTGGGAAAGGAGGGACCAATAATAAGAGTCAGAAAGATCCTGCATTAAAAATTAAGAGGGCTGCAATGTAGACCTACTTTAGAAGCGAACTAGCTGAGTGACCTTTAGTAAGTCATTTCATACCAAGAAATAAATGGCAGGACTGGTACAATCAAGTGGCTCTATTGTGCCCACAATTGACTTTGAGTGTCCATTGCTACTAGAGTATGTGCCATGTTCCACAAGGATGAGCTTCTGAGATGACTAGACTATAGATTAGGCATTCAAAGTTTAAACTGAGTCCCACCTTTGTTGTCACTGGAATTTTCCTATATCTAAGATCACATTTAGCTGTGAGTCTGTATGCTTCTTTTATTTCAGTCTTGAACTTCTATGAGTCAGAATTCATTTTCACGGTTGGGCTGCCTGTCAACCTTCAGTCTATACGAAACTACTGGAAAGCAGCTATCTGTAGTTATTGATATTACACATGGGGGACCAATTCTTGTTTTCACTCTGGACCTGGATTAATAGGTGTGGGGGACCAAAATGAGGGAGGGCTGCTGTGAGTGTGAGTCTCTACCAAGACTGGAGAATCAGAGTGAGTGCACCTCAACGCTGTCTCTTGACAACTCAGAGTAAAGGGACTTGCTTGAGGGTGAAAAACTGTTTACCCTTTGCTACAAAGCACACATGTCTGCAGAACAGAGACCCTGATATGTCAGAGTTATTTACTAGTTCTTCCCGACAGGGAACATGAGGGCAACTGTTTAACACAGACTAGGAAATATATTGTCCTACATAAGTCATCGCATAAGTCTTGACAATTACTTGTCCTCTGAGAGGCCATAATTATTTTGCTTTACCCTCTCAAATACTGCACAGATTGTTCTGGGATGCATATCACCCTGAAATAGTAGAGTCCCACTTTCCTCTTCTCATCCATGAAGAGGAAAGAAAAATAGGCCCCAGACACAGATTAAACTTGCTTTTATAGTTAACTTGCTTTTATAGTTAACACCATCAGTCTTATCAATATTACTTCTGACAGAATTACTAAGAATCACCCTAATCATCACCACCTGATTGCAACTCCAATTAAAGGTGCCTGCTTCACACCAGGCACTGTGCCAAGTACCAACATTACTGTAACTCACTGAATGCTCCCAAGAATGCTGGGAGGTTGTTATTATAGCCCTTGTCTCATATATGAGGATTCTTTAGGCCAGTAGGTCATTGCAAAAATATTTAACAACCAGTCCCATAAGGTGATGGATCCGAAGCTATGCACAGACACCCCAGCATTAACAGGCTGGAAATGAGCTCTCATCTTCCGCCCTATTCTTTTCCTGGGTGGGTTCAATTCTTTCTTCAAGTCTCAGTTTAAATATCACTTTTTCCAAGAGGGGTCTAACCCCTAAGGACCTTGGCTAGCATTCTCTCTGCAAAAGCCTCATAACACTGTCCCTCTGAGTAAAGCTCATCACACCTACAATAGCTCCCTTCCTGGCTCATGCTCACGAGACCAGTGTTCTGAGTTCCTCATCCCCCCTCTCCTTATAAGAGGGATGAACTAATGTATCCTTGTGTGTGTGCGTGCGTGTGTGGGGTCTATCAGTTATCATCAAGATTAAATTTTGTATTTTCAATTATAATCTAAAGAAATATACATATACTTTAATGTGTATATAATGTTCACACACATACTTTAAAATATGTTGGTGCTGAGTAGTGCTTTAATTGGGTAAGTGAGAGTAGAACAGAGGTGAACTCAACATGTAAATTATTGATTTATGCCAAGTGAAGATCAAATAGCGTCACACAGTGTGCCACATAAACAAAGATTATAGGCACTCCTATAGAGAACACATGTGGGAAATCACACTCTTTGTTATGGAACTGGAACATGTGTGAGTCACTGCTGGTTTCTACAAAACATCTTCCAGGGTACTCAACTAATGATGCTAATTTGAATTGCACTGCTGTTGGAGTTCAGCTTGCATTTATTTTATAATTTTGATATGTTTTTATAACTACATGAGCCAGATGCATAATGTATACATATCTAGTTTATGCTTATGTGTTTTTATGAAACATTATAATACAATTAATATAAGTCAATGCTAGGGGTCCGGGAGGATTTGTTTTTTGCCCTTTAAAAGGAGGCCATTATGTTCCCCAAGTCTGAGAAACACTGGAGAAGACAGTCATTTCCATAAAGGCAGGGCTTGTTTTTCTTGTTCACAGCTGTGTGTCGCTACATGTAGTAGTTGGCCCACCGGCCGGCATAAAGCATGGTCTCAGTAATTATTTGGTGAATACATGGGAGGCTAAATCTTTCATCTTATTGATGGACTCTTGCTTTTCCTAATCTCTTCTGTGTGAGTTCCATGCTCTGGGCTTCACGGTGAAAGAGCATTGACTTCTCTGACTTTTCTCTTCCTAACTTAATGCCACCCCCTGTGTTTCCTCTGCTCCTATAGCACACTTGGTAATCCCCACATTGCTGTCAGTCTTTCTGGGCCAGTCTTACCGAACCCATAACAACAAAAAAAGAGACATGTTGCTTTATAAAATGAGTCCTTGCCAGTCTCCTTTTCACACCAAACAATTTTAGAGCACTTTGTAATATGATCCAACTTTCCAAAAATTTCCAGAAATTTTTCAGGAGCACAATTTTGCCAAAAATACTTAGAATATTGTATCTGATGAAAACAGAATGTAGCAACACAGGAGATTTCTTTGATACCAAGTCATTGAAACTCCAAAGTAATAGGTAAAACAAAATAAGCTTAATGTCTTTAATTTCTTAAAGTTCATTTATTTTTTTTTTTAGCAATCTCTGCACCCACTGTGGGGCTCAAAATCACAACCCCAAGATCAACAGCTCCATGCATGCTCTTCCGACTGAGCCAGACAGATGCCCTCGGCTTCATGATTTTAAATGTGTGAATACTGAGGTACATCTCAAAAATATTTTACCAGGAAGCAAAATGTTAGGAGAAACATAATAAAAAATGTTTTTACATGAAAAATGTTTTCTCATCTACTGACTTGCTAGAATAATTTGCATTAAAATAATCAGGTATCTTGTGTTTCTATAGAAAAAAAGGAATGCAGAGACAGAAATCAGTGGACTTGGATTAAATATGGGTATGCCACTTATTTCTAGGCACTTAATATCATCGAGAGTCTTATTTAGTTATCACAGACTTTTGTGAGATAATATACTTTTTATGGTTTTTGTTGGTTTTTACCAGAAAAGACTATATTTATTATACATGTTTTTAAAACAGTTGGCTGAAGTCACTTGATTAGTTAACTGGTAATCAGATCTACTACAAATTGGTTCCTTTAAAAGTAACCATTTGTGTTACTTTCTTACCACCTCCAAGTGGATTTAATAAATTATACGCAGCCTGAATAACTGTCATGGTGTTGGCCAGAAAATGAAGTATGTTATGGTACCAATTTCACTGGGCTTTATCATTTAGTTGGAGTATTGTATGTGCTATCGTGTACCTGTCTATTTGGCATCCATTAAAATCATTTAGAGATTAATATTTATTGTATGACACCTAGAGTATGAAGATACTAAAAATATAGATTAAAGTATCAATGAGGGGCGCCTGGGTGGCTCAGTTGGTTAAGCGTCTGCCTTCGGCTCATGTCATGATCCCAGGGTCCTGGGATGGAGCCCCGCGTCAGGCTCCCTGTTCAGCAGGGAGTCTGCTTCTCCCTCTGCTCCTTCCCCCGCTCATGCTATCTCTCTATCAAATAACTAAATAGAATCTTAAAACAAAACTTGAAAGTATCAGTGAAATAATGCCATGGAACATATTTTCACATACAAAGAATTATTTTTTTTCGAAAACACCTTACTTCTCGATCTTTATGAATTAGGTTTGTGACAGATGGGAGATAATATGGGTCATCTGGTGGTAAGAGGCTGCCATTATAACAAACACCTTTTCTGGGGTGTTATCGTCCTCCCTTCTCTTCATAGTAGTAGATAAATCAGTTCAAAGGAAATATTTCAAAAGAAAAAAATAACAAAAAACAACTGCAAAAGAAATTCAGGAACAATGGAATTCATCATTGTATTTTTATGTGGTTCTTCTTATACATCCTAAATCACAGCTATGGGGTGGTGAGACCAACTGGGTCTTCTAGACAAGGGAGAGTCCAAAGAATTGGGTTCCAGATCATTCTGCCCTTTACTACCAGAGATCTTAGGCAATCACTTAATGTTTCTTAACTGTGCTTTGAGGGTTCACTGAGCAGCGTTCTTAACTGTGCTTTGAGGGTTCACTGAGCAGTGCATATGAACTTTACAGAGCAATGTACAAATCCATCAAAATTAAAGAATTTTATTGAAGCAGGATTCCCTAGAATGTGTCCCATGCTGGTAATGTGTATCATGATTATCAAAGAGAAAATAGGATTGAGCATTTCTCAAACTTACTTGCCCCAAGAACTTTTTCATCTATTAAAGGTCAGTATAATTATGTTCAACTGAGACTACATTATCAAAATCACTTGAGAAAGCGCGGTCAGGCTTGTCGGGACCCTTTCCATATCTCCTAAGGCAAAATGGCTAGTGCAGAGGTTAGGGCAGGCAATTCTCATTTCTTCATTTCTCATATGTGTCCCAATTATGAACATCTGCTCCAAGCAGAGGACTTTTTCAGAACTTCGTGTAAGGAAGAATTATCTGTAGGGCTTGTTATATACTCAGATGTGTAGGTTCTGTTCTCAAAAACTCTGATTAGGTTGCTCTAACATGGGGTCCCAGGAATCTGCATTTTTATAGAGCACTTCAGGTGATTCTGATGTGTGCATCAGTGGACCAGATATTGAGAAACATAGGTCTGTAGTTCTCATCTCTGGCTGCACAGTAGATTCATCCAGGGAGCTCGTACAATCTACTGAGACTCAGGCATCAACCACAGAGATTCTGATGTGTCCAGCGGAAGGCCTGAGTATCACTAGGTGAAAGCACTGCTTAGTCAGGGATGAGAACTACTGATCCAAGGGTCCCAAATCTGCAGGGTTTTATGGATGATGGGCATGCTTTTTTAAACTACAGATTGGTAGGTCAGGCTCTTAGAAGGTATAGGTTGAAGTCCAGGAACTCATGTTTTTAATAAGCCAGTGAGCTGATTCTCATCATTAGGTAACTTCTGGATAAAATGTATTAGATATCACAGATGAATTTATCAGATGGTTCACTATCATAGCACAACGCGGAACAGACGTCCCTCAGGTGGGGAAAGCTGGGTTAAGGAAGATTTGATAAGAAAAGGAAGCAAAACCAGAACACTGACAGGGAAGGCAAGCTTGTGAGCATCGGGGATGGGAGAGTATTTCAGTGGGTTGGAGGGTATTAAGAGCCTTAAAAGGAAGACGAAACAAGAATCAAGAGAAAGTCTTTCTATTTGGACTTTTTTGCACAGCCCTGGGGCCCCAATAATCCTAATGGGAAGAGTTTTGAATTCTGCTAATCTTGAATTTATGATATAATCAGGTTAGAAAAGTATATGATTATACTTTTAGAATTTTGAAAAAAAATTTACAATGAAAACATTTAAAAATATTGAAGTGCTGTGTGTAGGTTTGTTTTTTTCTTTCCTGAGAATTCATAGTTTTCTTCAGGTTTTAAATAGTTAACATTTATGGATGTGGTTTTACTGTGGAACTCTGTGTCTCTCTTTACTACTTTTCAAGGTAGTGAGAATTAAGACGTATTTATGTGTTGTGCACATTTCATCGATTCTTTATCCATTTGCCACGTCTTACCAGGGTTTTAGAATTTTTAGATTTTTTAAATGCATGTTACCATAAATTAGGTCCAGTAATCAGAGGGCAATGGGCCTCTGTGTGTGTAGTTTCAAAACCCTATGAAAATGTCCGTAGACATTCTCCATCTTAGTACATTTAAAGTCAAGTATATAATTTTCGGAAACATTTAACAAGATTGATGTTAAACACATTTGTTTAAGGATACTTTAGGTGCTAAGCACTCTCAGGGGAATTAATACAGTTACACTTAATCTAATATGGGATTGTTCACGATGAATTCTCAGAATTTGCTAAATAACAAAATGGGTGAAAAAGTATAAAATAGTTAAATCAGTGATCCAGTTGTAAAGATGTTTCAAGTGTTCCTTTTTAGCTTTGAATGACTCCATTGATTTGGCCATTTCAATCTACTCTAAGAGAGCACCTCCAATTTTGCCTGGCTTCTCCTCCACCCTAACCACCCCCCAAGGCTGGCAACCTTCCACCCTTCCCTTTTCCCTCACCTTTCGGTGGCTCCTAGATTTATTCTCTGATCAGCTAGTGGCTGGAAATGATAAACAGTGGTGGCAAGCAAAATGCCATGCAAATTCTGTCAGGAATGCGCCTAATAAACAGAGCTGATGGTTAAGTAAATACGGGACGTTTTAATAAATGCTACTTGTTTAACGTCAAATATTTACTGAGAATCCAGGGAGAAGGGGCCACTGAATTGAATGTTTTCAGCAGTAGAGGGATTCAACCACAAATTTATCCTTGTTGCTGACCATGCTTTAGTCTTTGGAAATTAGACATATGCTTTCTCTTGGCCATGGCCACTCTCTAGTCCTCATCCCTTCCCCCCGTTCCTAATTCTGTCGTCTCCTCTCCCCCAGAAAAAGAGTGTTATTCAATTCCTCCAAAGAGTTTGGATCAAAATAGGTAAATCTGGGACTCCCTGAAGTCACAGGCTCATTAGGAAGGGACCATCTCCCAGATGGCCTCTGCAGGAGCCCAGAGTGCTATTTTCATAAGTTATTTAGACCTAGTTCTATTTATATCAGGTATGCGGTCTGTGCAGTGTTTGGAAAACATTAGCGGAACCTGCCAGGTCCACCATTATTGGAAATGTAAAGGATTGGAAACATTAGGCTTTTTTTTTTTTTAACTGTTTTTTGGTTTCTAAGGATTCCCCGTGTGAATATTTTCCAACTTTGGGGTGGAGGAAAAGGAAAAAATGCAGAAAAAAATTTTCCTGCCATATTTTTACCTACTCTTTGGGGCACTAATCACAAGGTGCATTGTGTAGTCGTAACACGCCCTAAAATTTCCAGGGTAAACGCCCTCAGTGTGGGTGTATTTTATGTTTAAGGACAGCAATGTTAGCTTAGGTCTGTGGTCTCAAGGCAAAAAGTTTTTTTTAGAAAATACCAGATTCAGCTTTTATTGGTTGATGGGAAATATGCTTAGAGATTCTGTTATTTCTGACAAAACAGCTGGCTACAGCTGTAGACTAATTTATTTGGGTATGACAAGTCCATTTGAGAGATTGCCAAGTGTAATAGGTGGAAATTTGTTGAAAAATAAGGCCACAAGACACCGTAGGAAACACGCTCTGTTCCTCTGTTCACTGGTGACCTTATTCAAGTCACTTTTTAGAGGACACACTAGTTTTCTCTCATGTTACCGATCTTCCATTGCTATTGGTGAATATTAAATATGGCCCACAAATTCCTTCCTGGCCTTTTATTCTAGTTTCTAATTTCTCTGTCTTATTCTTGTGCTACCTAAATTATGTAAAGGCATAACGCCTTAAGACCAGAGGAGTCTTAGAGATTCTTTACTCCAATATCTGCACTTTACAGAAGAGAAAACCAGCCCAAGTCCAGGGATGTTTAGTGACTTGCCCCGTGTCACGCAGTTCGTTTGTGGAAGGATCAGAACCTGACTCCCTGGAATGGATCTTTGTCTCACATATAAAAGCCCTCCCACCCTGAGACATTGCCACAGTCCAATCCTGCCTCTTCTAGTACTGTGTTCACTCGTTACCCCCTGTCAAAGAGACGACACCAGAGAGGAGGGAGAAAGATAAGGAACAAGGTGGATTGCTGTATACCCAGCTATAACAAGGGCTACCTTTTCTTATCAGCCATAAAAAAGAACAAGGGCTTCTTTCAGTAGGAGTTATTTATGGAACATTGAAGGCTTTGCCAGTTTGAAGGGGATTCCAGAATTGTGTCTCCCTCAACTCCTTCCCCCTCTTCCCCATATTCTAAAAATGGATTCTCTGTGCATAATATGTTAATTCATATGGCTCCAATGTGGGTATGGAGCTGACAGGAAGGTGGGAAATGCAGGCCACTGGAACAATGATATAAGAGAAATTTAGGGCACACACATGGGGTACATAGCTGTCTCCAAGGAATTTCCACAAGAATGTAAGGTCCTTGGGAGTAGAGGCTTTGTTTTCTGCTGTATTCCCTGGACTTAGAACACTGCCCTGGCACGTAATGGTTGTTAATAAATATTTGTTGAGTGAATGAATGAGATAAATGGTCCAGGTACAATGATACTTATACATATATACCTAAACCAACCAAAACACACCCAGAACATACCCCCTCTCCCACCATGCTACTTCTCTCTCTCTCAATTACTCAGTTAATGATACAATAAGATGACAGTGATGATTACCAGCATGCCTTCTTTGGTCATCGAGATGCCCTCAGTGCCTCTGCAGTCAACCTTCTCTGCTTACATTTTAATTAAAACATTATAATTCCTCTCTAGTGGAGTTCCATTGACAGCTGATGAGCCCTACCTTTCATCAGTATGTTCTTACATTTTACCCTCTACTGCTCAAACCCACCGAAGTACTGATTTTCTCCCTTTTGGGTCATTGTTCCATTGCTTTGATAGGAAGCTTATTTTCACTTCTGTGTCCAACAGAAAAATGGAGAAGTGGCTTGATTTCCATTTCAGTTTTAACAAAGAAACTAGTTAATTCTTTGGAAGGTATGCTATGAGTATGAAGGGCAGATAGCTCATGGAGCAATGTCAAAAGTAGCCACCAGAAAACACGTCTGTGTCAGCTGACATTTAACAAAGTACTGGTAAAATAAGAAAGAATTTTTTCTTTACTTTTGTTACTATCATATCAGCATTTGGGATAGTAATTATGCATTTAGAGCAACACAAAGATACTTTTCTACTGTGAATTAGAAACAATTTTAAACCTACAAGGACATAGACATTATAGAAATTGTCAGAAGCCAGGAAAGGAAATAACGACATTTGATTAATAAGCAAATGAACCCAATGACATGGTATAGTTCTCGGGTGAGCTGACTAGCTTAGTTGACTTTCACAGTATCACCTCCACCTGTATTTTTCACCAGCCTTCTTGAAAATGTAATGTTGGCACCCACAAGTATGTAATAGTACAAATCCTCTAACCCCTTTAGTAGAAGAGTTGGAAAAGCCATCTGAAGTACCCTTTTGCAAGCTACTTTCGGCACCAAGGCCTATGGCAACATGTTTTTAGACGCATAAGAAGTTAGGAGGCCTTTTCTAGTTCAGTAGAAATACAAATATATGAGCCAAATATGTAATTTAAAATTTTCTAATAGCCACATTAAAACAGTAAAAAGAAATAGGTGAAATGATTTTAACAATATATTTCGTTTAATCCGTGATATCCAAAATATTATCACTTCAATATATTCTCAACATAAAAATTATTAATGAGATATTTTGCATTCTCTTTTCATACGAAGTCTTTGAAATCTGGTGTGAATTTTACACATACAGCACATCTCATTTGGGACTAGCCACATTTTAAGTGCTCAACAACACCGTGTTGAGTGGCTACCATATTGGACAGTACAGTACTAGATAGTCAAGTTTCAGTCAGCTGATGTAAAATATATATCCTTTGACATTTATATGCAGTCATCTCTGTTATTCCACTTGAACCGCACATCAACTCTGAGAATGACTTTATAAGTGAAGAAACCAAGTTTAGAGAGAGTAAATGAATTACCCAAATCTTGGTGGAAACATTTTCCTTCTGTCATACTGCCTTCTAGTTATCAAATTCCAAGAGAATTGCCACATCATATTAAGGTCTCTTTGGCACAAGAGGGGCTCTAGAGAATAAGTGACATTGGTATTGCTGACAAGTAAAGATCACCTTTAGATCTGGTTAGTTGCTGGAAACTATAAAAAAGGGTAGATATACTGTCAGTAATCCATTATAACAAACAGTCTCAGGAAAGATGGAAAGTGTGCTGTGTAAGAGGAGTAAATAATCTGCTAGTGTTTGGGATTATAAACTGTGGACAAAGAAATAGCAAAGAACATAATTTCACTTGTTCATAAAACATGTTGGCCACACAATGACAGACACTGTGCTGCATAAACAAGTTACCCAGAGTTTACTGATGGTGACCAGTAAATAAATAATTGTACACAAAATTCAGTAATTTTATCACAAAGGTATGAACTAGATTGTGTGGGGATACAGAGGAGAAAGTCTTTCTCTTTGCTTAGAAAACGGGAGGAGATATTTGAATTGACTCTTAAGGCAGATAACATCTTACTAAGCAGACATGGTAGGAGAGGGTTGTTTCAGGCAGAGAAAACAGCATGTGGCTAACAATTACTCAGTGCTCACATGTCCCAGGCACTGTTCTAAGCTCTTTACAAATCTAATCTAATTTTATTCTTAAAGCAACCCTATTAAACATTTAATTCTAGTATAGTGGGAAGCAAGTGGATGATTCTGAATATGATCTCCTTTACATTTTGAAGAAAGATCATTCTGGTTGCTGTGTAGAAACTAGATGGAAAGTGGGAAAGGAGGAAAACAAAGAGGCATGTCAGTGTGCAGTTTCAATGGTGTAGGCAACAGGTGATGAGGTTTGGGTAGGGAGCTTCCAGAAGAATGTCTAAGTTTGCTTTTTTGAGGAGCTACACTGCATTAGCTTAATGTAAAGGGGAAGGAAAAGTGGTGGATAAAATTAAATGTTGGCTGACCAAGGCATGTTAATATATTAGGGGAAGAATCACTTAAACCTTCTTCCAAGATTTGTAGCTATCATCTATGTCCTAGAAAAGGAGCCAAAAGAGAATACACTGTTCTTTGATGTTTCCTAAAGCCCATACAAGGAAAAGAATTTAAAAGAAAACAAAACCCAAAACACTTATATTGTATTTTAAATGGCCATAATAAATCTGCTACAGAACTAAAGCAAGTAGTTCAGGTTGCTGAAGCATTATATCTCCTCCCAGTCACTTATTAGCCCATAGCAATTTTATTTCTGTCACCATCATTACACTGAGACAGCTTCTGCAAAGAGCTGTATCAGTTTGGATGCTTCATATTCAAAGTATCAGCAGATCTGCTTTAAATAGGCTCATGAAATTAAAACATTCAGAGCTAGACTAGTTTTAGGAAAGGCTTGATCCAGTGCCCTATAAATGTGACCAATGACCTGATTTCTTTTTGGCTGTTTTCAGATGGCTACCAGCAGCTCCTGAGGTCATTTGTTTTCTTTTTCCTTTCCCAAGTCTCCATGTCCCAGAATTGTCAATAAAATCCTAAAGTTTGCCTAGATCATCTTTAGGTGCCCATCCCTGTGGCAGGAAGATGCTGTCCTTGGGAACCAAGGGCCGGGGTCAATTCCACATAATTCATATGGCTAAGAATGGGTAAAGCAGCAGACTTATTTCTCAGAGGAAATTTAGAATTCTCATCCCAGAAGGCAGAAGAATAAACACTGGACAACAAACAGCAAGTGTCCACTTAATCCAAATGATGTCTTCCAATCATCATCTAACCTTGTCTCTCTACATTATGACCTTAGCTCATAATTTGAAAGAATCTCCTTGATTTAATTATACTGCTTGTGCCCATTCCTTTCTACTTCTATGACTATTCTATTTATTCTTCTTTCGAAGACTATCTCCTTCCCTCTACCTCTTAAATGTTAGCATTCCCCCAGGCTCTGTTCTTAGCCTTGTTCTCTTCTTACCCTGTCCTTGAGTCAGTAGACCCAAGCCCAGACTCAACTATCATTGGTATAGAGAGTCTTGATCTGGGCTCTGCAAACTCTTCAACAATTCAAGTAAGACTTTAGGAAGTTAATGAGCCTCCCCAAAACTGTATGCACATATAATCCTTCATGACCAAAAGTTTGAAAACCACTTCTACTTTTGCCATTATCACCCCAAAGTAGTATCTCCCTTCAGATCTCTTTCCACAGCCTTAACACCCAAACTCTGCGTCTCCTACTCTGTCTCCTTCCTGATGTCCCACAGGCATTTTCGTTTAGATCAGATCAACACACATTCTAAATTTTGGGCTACATTACTCAGAGCTAAGAAATGGTCCCTGATCTCCAGTGGTCTTCAGTTTAGTGAATCTTATTGATTCACTTTAAATTCAATATTTACTTTCCTAAACTTCTTTTCTTGTATTCACTATTTTATTTAAGGACCGTAAGTGACCTTTCTGCCCAAGCTGTAAAGCCAGGAGCCATCCTAGCACCTGACTCTAGTGGGGGCAGTGGGAGATCAGTCTCTCTAAATTATTCTGTAGATTGAATATTTCTATTTTATGATAAAATATAATTTTATATTTGGAAAAACCCTTATTTTTTTAAAGATTTTTTTTTTAAATTCTTTTGACAGAGAGAGAGAGAGAGCACAAGCAGGGGGAGAGAGGCAGAGGAAGTGGGAGAATCAGGCTCCCCGCTGAGCAGGGAGCCTGATGTGGGACTCCATCCCAGGACCCTGGGATCATGACCCAAGTAGAAGGCAGAGTGTCAACTGACTGAGCCACCGAGGTGCCCCATAAAAAACCTTATTTTTTTATAATACAAACTATATAAGTAAAGTTTGACAAAATATTTCCTTGTCAGTAGGGATAAACTGAAGAGAAGTGAATTTTAAGTGTGCTATGCTAAGCCATGTTCCACTTAGAGGGGTACATATTAATTTTGTTGGAGGGGCAATGTGAGGTTTTCACATTTATTAAAAAGAGACCATGGATTTAAAAATGGAGAAACACTCTTCTACTCCTTAAAGACCAAATATAATCTGCCACTGAAACTCAACCTTCCCACCTTCCAGATCTTTCTCACATTCATCTCTCTCCCTTCCATTTCCACTGCTACTGGTTGAGTCCTGGGTTCCTTTGTAGCATCACCTCCCTGGTCTATTGTACTATTTGCAAATATCCCCTTACGCTCTTTTGGCATCCAATCTCACTCTTTCCCTTCTTCTTCATCCTACACAAAAAACCAGAAAGATCATTTTTAACCAGAAATGTATTTTTTTAAATGCTCGTCACTCCAGCATAAAATCATTTAGTGATTTCCCATCTTCTACAGAAAAATATTCACATTGTCTAGCACATTGGATTGCTTTCCAAACCTTTGATAATCTGGCCTCTTCTTACTCTTCCAGCTTCATCCTCTCTCCTCTTTCCTTCCCCTTTTAACATATATTCCTGAACTTCTGAGATGCTCTCTTCAGAGGTAGCCATGACCTTCAAAACTTATCTCGAACATCTTGTTCTCTACCCAGGATAGCATTTCCTATATTTTCACATTATCACAATGAGAAGTTAAACAATTCACAACATAGCCTTTGCCAGTGGTGATCTAGCAGCAATACACTCATATCTATAGGGAATATTACTATCAATTCTTTTATTCAAAGAGCTCTTTCCTGGGCACTCATCTTCTAACTATATGGATGCATCATTACTGTTTCTGATCTACATAATGAGCACAGAACAAGGTTTTTTTTTTTTTCTTTATTTAGAAAGAAATTTCTGCATCCTGAAATGTAAAACAGAACTACAGAACATTATCATTCAACGGACATCCGACTTTTTTCTTCTCATTAATCTCAACTCTGAAGGATTTACTGAAGTCTCATATTCCTTGATCTGACACTGAAGTGTTAGGAATGGTCACAAAGACTACAGCTGGGGGATAAGACATAGATTAAAAGAACCACTGACTCACAATGGCAACAGAAAATCATAAGGGTTGAATTCAATCTGGATTCAGGTTCAAAGCACTAAGTAAAATGGGAGGTAGAGGCTGTAAATAGTTTTTAGTGCCCTGGAACTCAACTTTTTCCCTTGGAGCAGCAACAGAGGAATCACATTGCCAAAGATTAGGTAATTTGTTAGCCACTCTCTCCTCCTTCATGAACCACTAAATTTCTGCTGCTTTATTCAGAGAGGTCATATATCTAGTGGCTAACAGTACATCCTTGGAGCCACATTTCTAGGTCTGAAACCCTGTATCTGGACCTCGCTATGAGATCTCAGACAGATGCTTAATATTCTCTGGACCTCACTGCACTCGTCTTTAAGTGGGGGTCATGGCACTTGTCTCAGGTAGTGTTGAGAAGTGTTAATAAACAATGCGTGTAGAGTCTTTAGGGTAATGCCTCTCACACAAGTGCTCTACATGTTTTGCTATTATTATTTTCTGAGGGAATTCATGCCTTTTTAGGGGGCCTTGTTGATTATATTAATTTCCCCAGTATTGTGAGGAGACTATAAGAGAGTAAGTCCTTATGAAGACTTCCTATGTGCCAGGCACTGTTCTAAGCACTTACACATATACCCCTATCTTAGAGATGACAAAAAAGTACACAGAGGCTCAGCAAACTTGCCCAAGGGGACATAACCTCAAACCTGAGTGCTCTTAATCACTGCAGTGAGGGAAATGCAGGAGGGGCAGTTTTAAAGAAGAAGTACCGTTGACCCTTGAACAACATGGGTTTAAACGGCTCAGGTCCATTTATATATGGATTTTTTTCAATAAATGAAGTGCAGTCCTATAAATGTATTTTCTCTTTCTGATTTTCTTTTCTTTTTTTTTTTTAAGATTTTATTTATTTGAGACAGAGACAGAGAGAGAGAGAGAGAGACAGAGAGAGCACAGGAAGGGCAGAGGGAGAAGCAGATACCCTGCTGAGCAGGGAGCCCGATGTGGGGCTCGATCCCAGGACCCTGAGATCATGACCTGAGCTAAAGGCATACACTTAACCAACTGAGCCACCCAGGCAGCACCTTTATTCCTGATTTTCTTAACATTTTTTTCTCTTACTTTACTGTAAGAATAGAGTATATAATACCTATAACATATGGAATATGTGTTAATCAACTATAATTATTGGTCAGGTTTCTGGTTGACAGTAGGCTATTAGTTAATTTTGGGGGAGTCAAAAGTTATATGTGGATTTTTAACTACATGAGGGGTCAGTTCCCCTCAGCCCTGTGTTGCTCAAGGGTCAACTGTACTAAAATTCTGAACTGGTCTTACTCTACTCATTATGTCTGCTTCCTCCTTTTAAACATAGTTCCAGGTAGCTAGATTTTAGCTGGGTAGGATATCCTGGCCATGGACATACATTAGGATTGCTGACAAGCTGCATGCAACTGAGAGTAGAGGTAATCAGTAGACCAGCATGCACCCCTACCCCCAATGGTAAACACCAGAACCAAAGCCAGGCAGTCAGTTCAGCTGTGTCACTGGTTTGAAGGCCTAAGGGGGCTAAGGAAGATGCAGGTCTAACCAGGACATAGTAGCAGAGATGGGCAGAGGAGCCTGGAGTAAGGACCTGGGCCAGGAGAAGGCAGTGCCATCATTTATTATGTGGTGGCACTGGCAATGAGCAGAGAAAAACTCAGGAGGAACATAGATTTGGCATGAAAAATTGTTCCAAAGTCTGTGCAAAACAAAATGCAGCCATACAACTTTCTTATATTTTTGAGTGGTAGTACTACATCAGAGCTAACAAAAAAAATCATCGTTTCCTAATATCCACAGAGACAAATGGCAGGGGTAAAAAAGACATATGCACAAAGATTCTCATTGTAGCATTATTCAGCAAGATAGTGAAAGAATTGGAAATTACTTCAATGTTGAACAATAGTGGAAATGAAAAGTAAAATAAGTACTACCCAATTTAATATTATGCAGCCATAAAAGTAATAATTATAAAGATTACAGAATAACAGAGAAGCATACTTAAAAATATTTTAAGTGGAAGCAGCAGAGTATAAAATCGTATCTCTATTATGGCTATAACTATGTAAAATTATGTAGGTAGACAGGAATTGGAAGGGAACACAAAAATATGTAAAGTGTGAACTTGGCTGAGGTTGTAAGGTTTCTTTTTATTAGTATAATTTCGTCAGGGGTTAGGTGGAATTCCAAGTAGAATATAGAACAAGTGTAGAAGCAAAAGGGTGAAAGAGAAAGTGGCATATAGGATAATAGAAACTTAGTATGTCTCGAAGTAAACTCTTCTTTTCTCCAGATCCTTCCCTTTTGCCAGGGAAAGACACTATCAGTCATCTAGTCACCTAAGGTACAAACCTGGGAATCATTCTAGACATGTTCATGGAACATCCACATTTAATGACACCTAATGGTGATTTTAACTCCATAAATGCCTGGAAGCCTTCCTCACTGCTATTGTCTTCCGTTAGGTCCATACCAACTCTTGTTTAGATACACTTTTTCTCTGGGTGCCTGGGTGGCTCAGTTGGTTAAGCGACTGCCTTCGGCTCAGGTCATGATCCTGGAGTCCCGGGATCGAGTCCCACATCGGGCTCCCCGCTCAGCGGGGAGTTTGCTTCTTCCTCTGACCCTCTTCCCTCTTGTGCTCTCTATCTCTCATTCTCTCTCTCTCAAATAAATAAATAAAATCTTAAAAAAAAAAAAGATACACTTTTTCCCTGCCATCAACACTTCCCAAATCTTACCCAGGCTCCCCAGTGGTACCAAGACCAGGCTTTCTAAATAGAAATCAGATTATGTCACTTCTCAAAGTCCTCAGCACCTGCCCTGAGCTGGGCAGGAAAATGAACAATTCTTTGGCATGGCTACAAGCCTCATCTGATAGGACTCTGCCTTCCCTCTGCAGGTACTGAATCTATTAACAAGCCACGATGATGAGTCACGCTGCAGGGTTTGCTCTTACTTCTTCTTCTGCCTGGAATGTAGTCCCCGTGTTCTTATATATCTTTATCCTCATACTTGATGAATAGTCTGCCTAGCTATAGGATTCCAAGTTGGACATCTTTTCCCCTCACAACTTTGATGGCATTGTTCCAAAGTATTCTCCCTTTTAGAGAGACAGTTGAGAAGCTTGATGCCATTTGGATTTCTGATTCTTTGTATATAACTGGATTTCTCCTCAACCCGCTTTCTCTCTCTCCCTCTCTTTTCCTCTCTCTCCCTCTCAGCTGTTAAGGTCGTTATCCCTGGTGATCCAAAATATCACAGTGACATATCCTGGTGTGGGCCTTCTTTCATTTATTTTGTTGGAGATATGGTGGGTTTTTTTCAGTTAAGAAACTCATTTCCTTTAGATGTAAGGAATTTTCTTCTATGATTTCTTTCATAATTCCTTCCCTTCCATTTTCCCTAGTCATGCTTTCTTAAACTCCTACTGTTTGGATGCCAGACTTCCTGAATTGCTACCCTAATCTTTGTTAATATTTTCCCATTTCCCTGTTCTTTAATATTTATTTTCTCGATTGTCCCATTTCCTTGTTCTTTGGTATTTATTTTCTCGATTTCTTCAATGTTCCTTCTAAACATCTATTAACTTTAAAATATTTAAAATATATGTATTTTTAATTTCTGAGAGCTATTTATAATTCCTTTAATGCTTCATTAAAAAATCCATTTGTTCTTAATTTATGGATGGAATATCTCTGGAAACATTAAGGACAGTTTTGTTTCTGTTTATTTTAGTTTTACCTCATGTTCCCTAAATTATCTATTCCTTCAAATACATTTTTTTTTCCCCTGTCTGCTTGGTTTCTCTGTTCCATGTTGGAGGTTTTCCATGAATATCTGTTGTGCCTTGAATGTAAATTCCTATCTTAGAATGAGATACTATAAAAAGTTGATTCAAGATTCTGTGATTGTGTGTTTGTGGATATGTGTTTGGGGGGTTGTGTTTGTTGAATGAAGAGCTTCTCTGTAGGGGATTGGATCTGCCTGATATCAGTGTCCTTAAGTTTTTTCCCTTGAGCTAGTTATTTTTCCTAGAAAAGAATACTCCATTTTTATATTCTGAAGACAAAAGAAGATATTCTGGTGGCGTAATCCTGGCTGCCAGCAAAGTGGGAGGCGATCAAGGGAAGGGGGTTAGGGAATATCATCATTCCCAATGTGGAATTCCCCCAAATTCTCCTGTTTTCAGTACAATGCCTCATCTTCACCTCAGCTCAGTGATTCCTGTGTGGTAACTGACACTTTTTTTCCTGTGCTTTTCTGGGGCGTGGACTCTTCAAAGCTGTTATCTCCCATCTGCATTTCTATTTCCACTTTTCTTTGATCTGCAGTGTCAGCTAACTCCTATCTATTCTCTCTTCGTTTTCTAAAATTTGCTGAGAAGCCTTATCAAATATTGTCTCCATTCCCTTTTTCCTTATCTGTGTGGTTTTTTGTTTGTTTTTGTTTTTTACTTAAAAAATTTCTTTACTGTCATTCTAGATGGGTTTGGGTGGGGATGGCAATAAATATGTATACTCAATTTATGATGTTCCACCAGCCCTTTTTTGACCTCTATTGTAGGCCATGGTCAAGTCTGATGTAGGTGTGATGATACAGTTAGGAGGTATGTGATTGTGGTCCAGATAGAATTTCTTGTGTGGTAAATGGATGAACTCATGGGTGACAACACAGTCCCTTCTGCAGCTTAAAACTCTGAACATCTGAGAGCCTAGGGTCTGGATCCTCTGACCCTGCAATTTCTTCTCACCAAGCACAGTGAATTTTAGGGGAAATTTTTAAGGAACAAGCAATGCACTGGAAGCAGCCTCTACTCATTTGTACCCTTGATTTTGTGCACTGCTCTGCTAATTTGAAGTTTTGGTAGCCAACCAAAGGGAAAGCAGCCTTAAACTGAGTCTCCAATATCCTTCAGCTCTTTGGCTCCAACCTAATTTAACCACCCATCCCTAGGAAAGAGTACTGCTGTGATATTCTTTTGTTCCCTTTCTGCTTTGGCTTGTCCTATTCCAAAATTTCTAATATTTATCGGATTTATTTTCATGTCCTTTCTAAGTGACATCTTTGGCACATAGTAGATGCTCAAAATTTATTTGTTAAATGAATGAATACAGAGATCAGTGAAATGTCAGATGAAATACATAAAATCTCAGTTGTTCTGGTCATCTTCAGTGACTTACAGAAAAATCAATATTCTTATTGATTCTTACTAGGAAAGCAAGTAATCCTCAAAGATTAAACAGCCTCCTTTGATTCCTTCTCTCATTAAGAATTAAAATATCCATTTCTTTTCTTTTTCTTTTTTTGGCAGCATATTGTTTCTATATCTGTGTTAAAATTTATTTTATTCTGCTTGTTTTTACAATTGACTATCCATCTGCTTTTATAAGATTAGAAGCTACTTAGGGGCAGAGGTTATACCAATTGTCTCTGCCTTTCCATAGTGCAAAGCACAATGAATAGACACAAAAAGCTCCATCCATGTTTGCAGAGTTAGGTTGAATTATCCTGAATTTGTCACATATACAAGAGTAGAATCTGGGGCGTTGAGCATCTGCCTTCGGCTCAGGTCATGATCCCAGGGTCCTGGGATCGAATTCCACGTCGGGCTCCCTGCTTGGCGGGAAGCCTGCTTCTCGCACTCCCCCTGCTTGCGTTCTCTCTCTCTCTGTCGAAAAATAAAAAGAAAAAAATCTAAAAAAAAAAAAGATTAAAAAAAAGTAGAATATGTATTGATGAGGGTGTAAGGCTATCAGTGAGCAAGGGAAGAGAATTAGCAAAGATTTGTTGTTTGCTCTGAATCACTTTACTACTACAAATTGATCAACTGAAGTTTTAACTTATTGAGTAGACCCTGATACTATACTCCACTCTATTCCTTACCTTATTTCCCACAAAGCATCTTTTCAATGGCCTCAAATTACAAAAGTTCGGCACATAAGTCAGTAATATATCAATGTGCTCAGTAAAACAATTAATAAATGGTCTTCACCAAAGGAGACAATAATTTGAATAATATTATGATTATTATTATTCTGATACATTATTCTGATACATAATCTCATATCTACACAGCATTAATTTTCTATTCATTTTAGAATAATACCAGGGAAAATCTAATTTCTCCTCCCTGTCCTCCTTAAAAGGAGGGAACGAATTGTGTAAAGCTATTGGTGCTGATTCCTTGAAGATACTAAGTGGCCAGGAGAATGTAGCGACCTTAGAGTGAAGTGACTAGAATGAAGTGACTGATCATCTGCAATGATCACTCCATGAGTACAAAAACTCAGCTAAATGGGTGGCGTGATTCAACTCTCAAGTATAGTGGAGCCACCTCGTGTGGCATAAACACAGTCTAGTGGCTTGGACAGTTGTTTCTGAAACAATGTTATTAAGTTCCTTCAAACATTTAGAAAGTGTATTTATTTTAATCACTGTAATTCTAACAGGGATGTGTGTAGGTGCTTAAAATAATATAAATGTCACCTATATGATACAAGTCATTGAGCAGTGAAAATGGTTTCCCAAACTGCAAATAGCCAGGATAACAAATATATTTCATGATGAAAATCTGGGTCACTTTAATACCAAGGACCAATTTAATGGTGAGAGTAAGAAAAAAAAATTAAACTTTGAATATGGGGTTTAAGGTTTAATTGGATTTCTGAAAATAGTTAATAGCAGTCTTTAAAGTGCCAAAAGAAAAAAAATATATACATAACATGAATTTTGGATGAAGGTATGAGATGCTCTGAAAAGCATGAAATGGGAACAAATATTAGTAATTTGAAGATGATTCATAAATTGAGTACTTAAATTTAAAGGCTCCTGGAAGTTGTAGTGGCTAGAGATTTAGGACAATTCGGGTCAAGACTCTGCAGGGAAGTAAGTAAGCCTTTGGGCTAGAAGTAGATCAAGTGAGAGGACCAGGTTGCCATAGTCTCAAGGCCATGAATGTCATTCAGGTGCTAGACTTAGCATGTATGCTCCTATCTGTGAAACTTCCTTCTTTCTCAAGGTGGTTGCCTTCTGTGCCTAACCGTGGCTTGTTAATTGGTGCACAACTTCTGAATCCTCACCTATCTTCTTATATTGCTCACCTGAGTTGTGTATTCAACTCCAGCTCGGTCACGTGACCCAAATCATGATTGCTCATTTTATATGTTGGGTTTATCCTGTATTATATTTTAAGGCCATGAAATCTTTAGTGACTCAAGAGAACAGGTCTAATTCCTTTCCTGGGTGGTTTAAAGATTGAAGAATCTTTTATTTTGTCTTTAAGGATAAGGGGGTTATTTAAATAACTATGGAATAAGAACAGAATTATATTCTCTAGGGGAAATTAAGCCAGATAAAATACAACACGTTTTTGAGTTATTTTAGTTCCCAATTATATAGAATGAAAAATACTTTTGGGGGCGCTTGGGTGGCTCAGTCACTTAAGCATCTGCCTTCGGCTCAGGTTATGATATCAAGGTCCTGGGATCGAGTCCTGCATTGGGCTTCCTGCTCAGTGGGGAGCTTGCTTCTCCCTCTTCTGCTCCCCTTGCTTGTTCTCTCTCTCTCTCTGTGTGTGTATCAAATAAATAAATAAAATCTTAAAAAAATACTTTTGATTTCTTCTAGGACTCTGACTCCTAAACTGTGAAAACTGATGGAAAACAAGGTTGTTTGATAACTCTGTTTCCTAACAGTGAAAATCAACAAAGTATTTTGTCTTCATCTTCCCTGACATTTTCCAGGATTGACCTTCTATCTTGCTGTAGGTGGTACTTTTCTTCCTTAAACCCCCCACCTCTCCTCTATCTCTCTCAGGATCCTACTGCTTGCCAGATGTGGTCATTACCTTTCATCCCACTCTGTTCTTTCTCTCTCTACTCCTTTAGCTTCTACCATCACCGACTGGTGACGGCTCAAGTTTATATTTCTAACCCTCTTAAAAGTCCCAGGCATGTATTTCCACTGCCTGCTAAAATATCCTTATGTTTATATCCACCTGTATTTAAAATTCAGTATTTCCTTACAAATTCAATGTTGCCTCGCTAAAACAGTCCCTATCTTTCCCAGTGATCTTTGACCATGTTCTTTCCTTCAGCCCTTTGATCTAAATGGTTGCTGCTTAGCACTACCACTTAGCTTAGCACAACCACTAAAAACTAATGCTAATTTTAATCTCCACAGTCATTCCTGTACATCTTCTAATTTTTAAAATCACCGTTGTCCTCCCTTACTATTTGGTTATCAGTAGTACAGTTCATATAGAAAAGACAGGATAAATGCTTTTTTTCTTTACCATTATTTATCACCTTCATTGCTTTTATCTGGATTATTCTAGCAGAATTCTAATTTTAATGTGGGGCTCTTCATCTCAGGGTTTTGAGTTTGAGTTCCACATTGGGTATAGAGAGTACCTTAAAAAGTAAATCTTTAAAAAAAAGTAATTTGGTAGCTACATATAGTGTAAGTTAAATGGGCAAAAGAATGATAGCAGGAAGGTCAGCTAGAATTCTGAATACCTTGACTGTTTTGGATATCACTGGATGACAGAATTGGTCAGACCTATCTGTTAAGAGTAATCTGGTAGCAGGGCACCTGGCTGGCTCAGTTGGTGGAGTATGAGGCTCTTCATCTCAAGGCATTCCTTATAACCAAATGTGATCCGACTTTTCATTTGAATTTCTAAAGTACTTTTAAGTTACATTTCTTTTTTTTTTAAAGATTTTATTTATTTTTTTGAGAGAGAGAATGAGAGAGAGAGAGCACATGAGAGGGGGAACGGTCAGAGGGAGAAGCAGACTCCCTGTGGAGCAGGGAGCCTGATGAGGGACTCGGTCCTGGGACTCCAGGATCATGACCTGAGCCGAAGGCAGTAGTAGCTTAACCAGCTGAGCCACCCAGGCGCCCTTAAGTTATATTTCTAAGGGCAATTAAAATTTTTTGTTGCAATGTTTTTTGATATAGAGGATGATAAATGGGATGGGTGGACCATATCTTACGATTAGAGCCATGCTTCTAGTTATACCCTTTAACATTTTTTTCTATGCACACACAATATTTGAAACAAATGAGCACATATATTATTTCCTTTAGAGAAGTAGGAACATCCTGCCAAAGGTGCTGTCTGCTCCACCCAGATCCACTGGAGCTTGCTTACCAGTTCTGGGCCCATGGTAGTCTCTGTACTTGCTGGAGGCTGCCCTTGGGCTACCAGGCAGCTTTGCTGTACACAGAGGGCTGGAAGGACTTGGGAGCTGATGATGCACGAGAGCAAGCTATAGTCAATGACTGAGTGATAAATGAGTAAATCACCTACAGAACTCCTACCAGGATCAGGCTGAGTCTGAGACTTTGCCTAAAATCATACCCTATTTGACTGTGCCTTCTGGGTCTGCTTGTCCTACTTCCTATCAGTTTCTGTTAGACTCCTTCCTTAATATGTCACATGCATGTAAATCCATGTCTCAGGGACTACTGCTGGGAACCCAGCCTAGGACAATCAGATACGTCAAGCCAACCTTTCTCTTGGGTCAGTCGTGAGTATTAAGCACTTATCCTTGCAGTACTCTTCTCTGAGCACTCTCTTAAATATCTTCATGTACTTTATATACTCACTTTCAAATGTGAGAAAAATGCTAGTTACTTATCACCACTTTCTCTGGCTTTTAGAAAGGCGGTGATAAAATTGCAATGTCCATTAGCATTCTCTCTCTCAAACATGAACTAAACATCTAGCCAGGAACAGAGGAAAAGGAAACAAAGAGCTGAACAAGACTGACATATTGGGGGGAGAATTTGTGACTGTCTCAATGTGATTCTCTAATCAAATAACCTCAAGCTTTATGTAGAGTCAATGAAATTTCATGATAAGGAATAAAGTTAAAGAATCCTCAAGACCCTTAGAATTTAAAAGAGATTTTAAATCATTATAATTAAGACAATGTCAAACATAATATATAGGCCTGCAACTGTTTTGTGCCCTGACTTTTACTAAAGAAATAAGTAAACAAACAAAAGCACTTCTTGTTATTAAGGTTCTTCAACTGCTTGTAATCCATGGGGAGGTAAGCTTATAAAATAAGCCAAAAAATAACACAGGATATTCTATAATCAGACTCACATGGTCCATGTTGTAGACATTTAAAGAAGCATGTAACTATTCTGTATAGAAGTTATCAGGAAAAGTTTCACTGAATATTGACATTGGAATTGAGTCTAGAAAGTTGTAGTACCTAGGGGCACATGGGTGGCTTGGTCAGTTAAGCGTCCAATTCTTGATTTCAGCTCAGGTATTGATCTCAGGGTCATGAGTTTAAGGCCCGTGTTGGAAAGTTGTAGCACCTAGATAATGGAAGGTCAAGCATTCCAAGTAGAGGTTTTATAAAGACTAACTTAGCTTTGTTGTATCAGAGAGATTATTGTAGTGTTTAGTGAAATCGAGTTTATTGCTGAAAATTTGATGGAAATTGCAAATCTATATGAAGATAAAGACCTAGATTTGAAGGAATGACAAGGTAGAGATAAATACTAAAGACCATAAAAAGAAAAAAAAATGCCAGAACTTGATAACTGATTATTAGGGCTGGGGTGGAGAAAAGACTAGAAGATGAGTCAAAGGTTGAAACTATTGAATCATTTGGAAAATATGGTGGGAGAGAATGAAGCTGCACATAAAGAAAGCTTATTCAGGTAGGGATTGTGCCTTCATTTGATTTTGTAACACTTGGAATTAAAGCAAAATGTTCTGGTGGAAATTGCCTGTTGGCATCCTATTTCCCAAAAATAAATATGGAACTAAAGCTTGACTAAAAAATTAGTGCTGGAGATACAATATTTGTGCTGATTAAGGTAGATATGCGAATTTAAGCATTGGATACAAGTGGATACATTCCTAAGAATGGAAATACAGAGAGAAAACAGCTAAAGATGGGAAATTGAGTCCTATTAGCAGCTCACTTGAGTTAGGCTTAGAAATGTCATTACATCTGAATGGTAATTGAAGGTTATATGCTCATTTACCAAAAGACAGAGCCTGTTTTGTTAGCTTAACATGACAAGAAGCCAGGAAATGTAACCTTCTCCAGGGGGGAGAAGGTTCTCATTCTGCTTTGGTTCTTTAGAATTCCCTCATTCCTCCTTCGGGGAATGTGGAATAGGAAAGGCAGCGAGAAGGGTAAGGGGTATCTGCATTTATTCCTATTCCCCCACCTCATTCCCATACTCTTGTTTTCTACACATTGAGATCTAGAATGAATTCTCATCGTATTCATATGTCAAGACCTCAGTTCCTCTGTACTGGGGTAGTATATGACTTCAGTTGGACAAACTCACTATCTTTTGTTCTTTGCTTTTTATTTTTTTCATGTGATGACGGAAGATAGCACCTCTGCTTCTGCTTCACAGGGACCTACTGAGGACTAATGAGAAAAACTTGGGAGGGCCCAGGGGATAAATATCTATGGATATTTCACAGTATACTCAGGCAGCTTATTATCTTTAGTTCCAGTAAAAATAGTCTATTGGGGATAAGTTCAAAGTCTATGGAATCTGGTGTTAATACAAAATGACCCTGGATTTTGCAAAGGAATATGTTTTTGAAAGCTCTAGAACTCAGATGTTTTATGAATATAGTGATGATGATAATAAAGCTAATAATTATAAATCATAACTCTATGTGTTAGAAATTTGTCTCCTTGATGATACAATTGTTCCCATGCTATTCGCCTAAATTTTAATTAGAACATGATGTTTTAAATCGCATTGAGGTGATAGTCTGATAAGACAATACAGATATGAACTATCTCCATTTCATACTTTCTTAGTTACAATCACTGTGTCATTGGCTTTCTTCTCCTTCCAAACCAGATTGATTTTCAAGAGGAAAATTTCCCAGGTAGCTCTTTCTCAAAGAGAAACTGGCAAGTGATATAAGACTCCTGTTGTAACTTCTGTTGTGATTTCAGCACAACCCTCTGAAAAAGGTTTTACCATATGTGAGAATACAGTGACCCACAGGGAAATTTCAAAAAAATTAGACTACTCTGATATAACAAAGCCTTTTCAATCCTGTAATCAGTGGCCATTTAAAAAGAACAAGTGCACAATTTGGATTGTCACTCAAGGACTAAAATACCAACAAGGTGATTTTAGATTTGTAATGTCTCCCCATAAATTATATAATAATAACTTAAAAATCTGCAGAATATATATATGTTTTTTTACTTCTCTGGGACAAGAACATAGTGAATCAAGAATTATGGTTGTTGATAAGGTACAGAATAAGCTTAGCATTTAGAGTAACATCTACGTTTTGGCCCTTTCATTCAAATATCCTCTACTGACAAAGACATTTTTAGTAATGAAGGAGGCTCTAGGGGAAGTGGAAAGAACCTGAACTTACAGGTTAGTCCTGGATTCAAATTCTCACTTGGCCACTTTCTGGTTTCTTGGCCTTGAATAAAATATTTAATATGATTTTCATTCTTTTTTATTTCTTGATCTATAAAATGAGGAATAATAATGACTACTTAACAGGGTTTGTGCAGACTAACTAAATGTGCTTGGCACATAGTATGTGCCTAGTAAAAAGGGAGAATCCTTTGCTTAGAGATATAAAAGTTCATATAACATTACTCTATGATTTCTTCTCTTGATGATTCCCCATTCTAGAATGTTAGCTAATGAAATGATCTAAGGATAAGAGTTAAAATGTCAGTGTTTGTTTTGTATGAATAGCTGTAACATCACACAGAAAATATACTTTTTGGAGATTTTTGGTGAGTTGATCTTTAAAAAAGAAAATGGAAAAATATGAACTGATAAAAAGTCTCACCATATTTAGTTTTCAAGCTGGGTTCAGAGTTATCTGAGTTAGAGGAAACACTCTGACATTCAGGATTTTTCTAAGAGCCACACAAACCCCTAGCCAATTTATAGGTAGATACCTACCTACCTAAAGCACTTAGCAGAGTATTACTCAACAAAATCGTCCTCCCATTGCCCTTCCCTGTCATCCTAGCAAACTGATTGTTTATGTTCAGTAAAGACCATTTCTCTTTGTAACTCTTCTTTTCTGTTATTATTTAGGTCATATATAGCCAGGTGCCCAGTTGCTTTGTTAATAAGTAATTGATCTTTCCCTCTTTGGGCTAAACTGCCTTGTTAGTATGAGATCAGTGGCTCTCAAATTATGTGTCCTGTATTTGGACTTCATTAGAATCAAGCGCGATATATGTTTAAAATACATATTCCTGAAGTTTACCTCAGTCTTCTGAATCTCTGGGGATAGGATCAGGAATCTTAATTAACAAGCTCCACAGGCGATTCTGATGTGGAGCTGGGTTTAGAAACCGGTGACATCTTGACCTGTCTTTCCTGGATTCTAGATTCTAAATCTCCATCAAATTCTTGATTTTCTAGTGAGGCTTTTAAGAATTATGGGCATATATATTCTCCCAGCCTCTGAGGGAGGATGAGAGTTCTGGTAGACCTCTTTTAGCGGTTGTTCAGGACAATCTGGGCCACAGAAGACAATTTTGTGAATCAAGCTAGAATTGAATTCTCTTTGGGTGGCCTCCAAATTTTTCATATACCAATTTTTCTACAGTTCTTAAGAGAGACAAATTAGTCTTAAAGAATTATGACTTGAAAAAAAAAGAATTATGACTTAAGGTTTCCCTGAACATGTAAATATTGACAGTGCATAGAAGTCTTCACCCTGATTGCTTCACTTCTATTAATGACATAGGGACTTTACTTGATTTAGTCCTTTTCTCAATTATATATACATGTGAACAATTGCTTTTCAACTGCCTGTGGTTGGAAATAAAAGTGGCTAATTTATTTGAGGAACAGATTTCCATCCTATTAACCTTTGATATGCTATGGCATTCATTTTTTAAGTTCTCAGTATGAAAGGAATACATACACATTGTAGAATATCCAGAAAGTATAGAAAATTATAATGAGACAAACTGAAATTACCCATAATTCCACTACTCAGAAACAACACTCAAGACTTTGCTGCAATTTTTTCTAATTATATGCGTACACAAACATATGCAGAAACAACAATTGGGGTATTTGCCAAATATGTAATTTTAACATTTCTTTCCCTGCTTAATATTTTACATTGACATTTTCTCATATTATTTAATGTTCTTTAAAAACAATTTTAATGGCTATATGTCCACAATGTGAATAGACCATAATTTATGCAATTGCCTTATTTTTTTTAAAGGATTTTATTTATTTATTTGAGAGACTGAGAGCACAAGCAGGGAAGAGGGGCAGAGGGGGAGGGAGAAGCATACGGACTCCCTGCTGAGAAGGGAGCCTGACAATGGATGACATGGATGATGTGGGGCTCAATCCCAGGACCCTGTGATCATAACCCAAGCCGAAGGCAGGTGTTTAACCAAGTGAGCCACCCAGGTGCCCCTGCCTTCCTATTTTTTATATGTAGATTTTTTTAACTTATTGCTCTTATAATCATCCTATAATAAATATTTTTAGAAATAAATTATTTGAATATCTTAGCATTTCTCTATAGCATTTTTTTCCTAGGTAGAACTACTAAAATGGTCTGAATTTTTAAAAGTTCTTGATATGTATTACAAACTGTTTCTCAGAAAAATTAAAAAAATCAACACCAGAACTGTATGAGTGTCCATTTTTCATATATTACACTTTAATAGAGTTCTTATCATTAAAAAACTCTTCACTAATTGAAATCCTTGTTGTTTTAAATTGTTCTTTAAATATTTGTGAAGTTGAATGCTTTACATAGGTTTTTTGGGCCAAGGATATTTCTTGGACTGTAATCTGTCTTATATTCTTTTCGCAACTTTTTTCCTGAGAGTATTACTACTTTTCCTTATTGATTTATAAGTGCTTTCTCTGTGTTAATTACATTGGCTTTTAATGTCATATTGTTTGTAAATATTTTCTGGTTGGGTAGATTTTTTAAATCTATTTGTGATAATGACACAGTTATCAATGATGTTAGTAATATTATGTTTCCATAGTATAAATAAAGGCTTATCCATGATAAAAAGAGGTAGAAAATCCATACAGTACAGATATTTGATACATTTTAAGTATGTTTGTGTGATGCACAAGGTCTGGCTTTTTACGAATATATGCCTCATAGAGCTAGGAGAGTCTTCATGGATTGTTTTACCTTCTCCATTTGTCTGGTGAGGAGATTCAGGTGAAATAAGGGCACTATCTTTTTGCATGTGAAGCATTATTTTGTGTTTCACTTTCCAGGGAAAGAAAAAGAGACATTACATCCTTCCTCTGACTATGAGTCTTAAAAAATCCTGATTCTTGGGTCCCATCATAGGCCTATTGAATCAGAATCTCTGGAGCTACACCTGAAATTTGCATTTTTTCAAGTTCCACTGCTGATTTTTAAGTATTCTAAAGTTTCAGAACTACTAGTGCTGGGGAGTTCAGATGACCAATAGTGAATTTTCTCTCTCACTAATAGCTTCTTCAATTTTCTTCCCCTCAGTGCTCAGGTACTCAATTTGCATTATATTAGATTGCACTCTTTATATGTTGGTTTATAAAAGTTTTTAAGGGTGTGCCAGGAATCTGAAGCTAGAGTTAAACTCATTCAAAGCAGGAGATGTAATACTTTTTAAAAAAATCTCCTTAGACCACTTTACATAATGCTGCAAAAATTACTGACTCATAGGGATTTCAAAGTGCCAAGGAAATTGAAACATCCTAATATTTTAAAAATAAAAGCCTAGTCTTTATATGAGGAAATGGAGGAGAGAATTTTAAATGTCTTTCAAAGTTCGTCAGGTGTCATGGTTTTTGATTTACTGTTTTTTGAGCTTCTGAACGATTAATCTTTCTGATATTAGTCCAATGATATTTTAAAAAGTATTTTTACAAGACCTTTTACAAGTGTCCCTTTTGTAACAAAGGTATGAGGTAATAAATTAAAATTTTTATTCTATTTAATTAAGAATTTATTGAGAACAGTACCAATCACAGAAAATTAAATTTTTTTTTTTGCTTTTGTCTACAGTGCGACCAGCTCTGTTCTTGAAATCATAGATCTATTGCTGTGGAAAGGAGCGCAGCCCTTGTCCTTGAAGGACTTGCACTTAATTTTTGGCATTGCTCTTATATTATTTCATGTAATTTTATTTTCTTCAATCATATGTACCATAATTATATCTCTGAAGCATTTGCATTTCCCTTGTCTGCTTTAATAATACTATAACTCATTTATCTTTGTATAATTGTATGTACTTTTCAAAGCATATCAATACCCATGGTCTTTGGGGCACTTTAAGAACTTAGTATAAGATCAGTAGGTAATTGTTATTGACTGTATGCTACATGCCTGACTCCAAACTTCCCATGGATTCCATCATTGGATTGTCCCAATAACGCTGTGAGGTACACTGCACTATGTCCCACTTATCAGGCATAAAAACAGATCTGAACAAACTTAAGTAATTTATGTGACAGAACCAGATTTTAGAAACCAGTCAGTCTGACTCATGAGCCCATAGTCTTAAGCATTAAACTCACTGCTTCCCCAGTGCATAGGTAATCGTAAAATAATTGGGCAGATAAAGAGATTCTTGTCAAACAATTTACATTGTTCAGATATTTATATTACAGGGCATGTTGTGGAACTCACTTATAGTGCTCAGTAGAATATTTTCTGTGAGTGAACAGAAGCCCTGGATGGTGGTCAAACAGTGACCAGGACCTCCTTTGAAATCGCCAAAACCAGGAAATATTATTTCATTTGGTTATCTTTCTTTTTTACATGTAGGCACCAAATAGCATAGCTACTAAGTATATAAAGCAAAAGCTATAAAGCTAAAAAGTGGGAGATTTCAATATGCATATTCAAAATTAGATTAAGTAGGGAAAACAAAAGTAACAACATAGAAGAAATGAATAATATAATCAATAAAATCTATTCATAGCCCAATATGGAATTTTATATCCTTCAAATAGATCATGTAATTTTTAAAAATGTCCCTGGAATATTTACAAAAATTGATCATGTGTCTAGTCAAAAAGAAACTTTAAAAACAAAAGTGGAGATTTTACAATCCATGTTCTCTGATAACTATACAATGAATTTGGACATTAAAAAACATTCCTCTTTAACTCTTAGATCAAAGAAAAAAATAAAAACAGAAATCACAAACTATCTCCAAGGCAGCAAAAATGAGAACACATTGACTACAAATTTATGGAACATAGCAGAAGTTATATTCATAGATGAAATTCATAGCTGTAAGTGGTATCTTTATTAAAGGATGGCTAAAAATGAAGGTACCTTGTACTCATCCTAAGAAATTAAAATATCCACAAAATCAACCAGAATATATTAATAAATATAACACCTAAAATTTAAGAAATAGAAAATAAACCAAAAAAGCTAGAAAGGTTAAATAAACCTGGAACCTGGTTATTTGAAAAGATTAATAAAACAGATAAATTTCTCATAAACCCATTAAAGAAAAAAAAGAAGAAAAATATAAAGGATTAGAAAGAGAAATGAGTCATAATACAGATGTGGAAAAGATAAAAGAATCTAAGAAAAAGCTTCATGAAACTTTATGGTAACACATTTGATAACTCAGGGGAAATTGATGTTAAAACAAATGTAAATCACTGCAATTGATCAAAAAGGAGGACTACTCTAGTATACTAAATGCTATAGAAAATACTGGAAAGGTGAATAAAAATAATCCACTGAAGAAGTTAACAGGACCAGATGGCTTTGTGGCTGAGTTTCATCAAATCCTTAGAAATCATCCATTCAAGTATTTAACTATTCCATATCACAGGAAAACGTGTAGATTTTCTCCACATTTCATAAAACCAGCATAATCTTAACACTTACTAAACACAGTGCAGATAAAACACAAGAGTCCCACCTCTTATGAATATAGCAGCAAAAATTTTCAAATTAAAATATAATCAAACGGAGCCCAGCATTATATCAAAACATACACACCATAATGCACTAAGTAGGATTAATTCCAGGAATGCAGGAATGATTCAAAATCAGGAAAACTATTAGTGCGATTTTATATGTTGAAGGAGAAAAGTCACGTGATTTTACTACAGAAAGCAAGATGGAGTCACTCATGTCAAGAAGTGCCATAATCAGGAAAGCAGTCAAGGTCATTGCAGCTAAGACTAGATATCACCAAAACCAGCAGAGTGACAGCGCTAAGGACTGATAATCAGTAAGGCCATGTGAAGAGGCCTGCAAAGGCCCAAGACTGGTTAAATTCCTTTAGAAAGCAGGGACCTCTGCAGCAAATTGTCAGATCCTCCAGATGCTGACTCTTCCACGTCTGTCCACATGAGAAAGGCAACATCCACTGAAGGTTCTGCCTAATTGATCTCTGAACATTATAGAGACCCCTTCACTGCTTGAACCTAATAAGCGGCAAGTGTCAGAAGCTGACCCGGACCAGATGGAGTCCCCATCTCAACCACCCGCCCATGGACTAATGTTGCCTTTGGTTTGTTAACTTCTTACCTCTTCTGTATCTTGTTTGCTGGGTGACTTTGTATTGTACTTTGTTTCGTGGGCCAGGTATGAAACCAAGTTAAAGGCATACTGCAATGTCCCTAAGTTTGGAATTCTGAATCTGCTTTGTAATTACCTTGCTTTATGCCTGAATAAAGCTGACATTGTGGAAAGATACAACTTGTGTATGCACCTTTATCCTGTGTTTGCAACATTTACCAATAAAGATAAAATGCTTATCTGACAGTCCCAATAAAAAGTCTACATAAAATTGGAAAAGAAATTACTTATGATGAAGACCTATAAAAAACCAATAGCAAGAAATTAAAATTCTTTATGCTAACCATTCCATAACATAAAAACACAATATATAAAAACACAATACCCCCAAATAAGAAAATGAAATAACTGGTATACATTTAGAAATGAAGAGATAAAATTATGTTTTCTTGGAGATATGATTATGTAATTAGAAAACCTTAAAAAATCCACTAATATGAAACAGAAGAAAAAAATTGGAAAGTTAATTGGTATATCTTATCTATTTATTTATGGTATATCACATTTAAAAGGACCTAAGATGCCATAGTTTCAAGATATGCCATTAAAAATGTAATTATAATTAAGATGTCATTATTATAGGATATATTCCACTTTCAAAGATGTTAAAATATGTATTTCAGAATTGATGAAATAAGATAGGTATGAAAAAAACAATAGTTTTTCTGTGTATCAACAATAATCACCTAGAAATGAAAATTAGAAAACCTTCACTATAGTGACAAAAAACTACGTAATGCTTAAGAAAAAAATTCATCAAGAAAGATAAGGACTTTACATGGTAAAAAATAAAACAAAACTCATAAATTCTTATGTAAAGACATAAAACTCTCTGAACAAATGGATCAATATGCCATATTTTTAGATGAGAAGAGTTAAAAATCCATGCCCTCAGAATTAATATAAAAGGATCCATGCTCTCAGAATTAACATAAAATTCAGTACAATGCCAATTAAAAACCAGACAGTACTTTAAGGGGAGGATTTGACAAGATGATTCAAAATTCATATTGAAGACTATTTAGAATAGTCAAAAATATAAAGAAAACCAGAATAGTGATGGAGGATTAAGCATAACAGACAATAAAAATTTCTATAAATCTACCCCAATCCTAATTGGAGGGATACTAGTATGGGAACTGACAAACCGATCAGGGGTAGGAAAAAAGAACACTGTATTTTAATTCAATGGGAAAAGGATAGTTTAGTTCATAAATGGTGCTGGTAAAACTGGCTCTCCCCCCAGAAGAAAATAAAATTAAGCCCTCATCTTTCACTATATAAATTCCAGATAGACTGAATCACAACATGTAAATCACACAACAGGAAAATGTAGGAGGTAATATGTAAAGATCAATAGTGGAAAAAATACAAACACAAATGACAGTTAAAGTGCCATTATCTATGACACAAAAGGAGGGTCTGCACATTGATCACCATAAGACAAACACATCAATGGAAAATGGACAAAGGATTCATAATTCATAGAGGAACAAGTCCGGATGGACAAGAATCAACTTTTGCGCGAATCAGAGAAATACAAGTTAAAATAAAAATAACTCATTTTACATGTCAGTGCCAAAAATTTAAAGGGAGATTATACCTATTGTAGGTTGGAATTTGGGGAAAAGGACATTCTCATGCACGGTTGGTGGGACACTTTTTGGGGAAGTAATCTGGCAATATTTTTAAAAATAAAAATGTACATACTGTTTGATTCAGCAGCTCCATCCCGGTGAGTCTGTGGCATAGAAATAGAAGTGTTAGTCCACAGGAGTGTCTTGCAGCTCTGTGTGTAGAGGCACAAGGCTGAAAAACAAAGTGAGTAACCATTAGTAGAAGAATGAGTGAATAAATTGTGGTATATTAAAAACATGGAGGGGCTCCTGGGTGGCTCAGTCAGTTGAGCATCTGATTCTTGATTACAGCTCAGGTCATGATCTCTGTGCATAGTGCGGAGTCTGCTGGAGATTCTCTCTCTTCTCCTTCTGCCCCTGGCCCCACTCACACTTTCTCTCTCTCTCAAATAAATAAATAAAATCTTAAAAAAATAAAAGCATGGCAAATCTGCTAAAAGAGTGAGTTCGACCTGTAATAACCTAATTCGAAAGGATATTTCGCACTGTTATGTGAGGAAAATCAAGATGTAATTCTTGCATATAGTATGATAACATTTTGGTAAAACAAACAATGATTCCCCTCATATGTGTGTGTATGAGGTCTGAGCATGGAGAAATACGAAACTAGATGCTTGACATTTGTTTTCCAGGTGGGAGGTGAAGAGAGGGAGAAGGTAAGGGTGACTAGAAAGAAGAAGAAAAGAAAAAGATCCAATATACAGAGAATGGACTTTGAGCAAGAACATGAGAAACAAACAAACTCAAACAACAAATAACTCTAAGAGCTCAGAATTAAATGTCTTCATAGAAGAAGGCATCATTATCTTCACACAAATAGGGTTGGAATAACCTAGAATAGAGGGCACACAGAATTAGACAACTACCAAACCTTCATTTAGTGATGCTAGTTAAGAGTTAAATCTAATCTGCTTGGCAGATGGAATTAGGGACTGATTTCAGAACCCACAATTCTGATCTTCACTTAGAGTGATATATCTGTGAATAAGTGTTTTGGAGGTTTCAGAGATTTAATTTTAAAATGTGATGGTTCTGTTTACCTATAAACCCAATGCTTGCCTTCCTCTGGTAAAAGTAAATAAATGACAGAACGTTCTTCTCTCACCATTTTAATATTTAGATTATGGGCATATCATATTTTATTTTGTAAGATTCATGGTGCTCTCCAGGCATGAGGGTGAATATAATTTCCTACTGTTTTTCACTAGGTGACTTGCACATAGTAGGAACTCAATAAATTGCTGAACAGGATTGAATTCCACTTGGAGTGCTTTCCAGCTGAGATAAACCAGTGAGTGCTAAACAAGGATTCCTAATCTCAGTGTACCTAACATCCCCTCCTTCTTCTTCCTGAGAGATTTTATTTAAGTGCCAAAAGATCTGCAAAATTCAGAACGTCAGTCACAGTGAATAATAACAATTTCACCTTCACTCAAGTGTATGGCTAGGAACAGGTGATTAAACCTATCATGGTATTACCTTGCTGCCTGGAGGTGCTCACCACATTCTCTCGGTTTCTAAGGCAACTGATTAAGGAATTTAAGAACTGAGGCCTCATTTAGGCTGATGCCCTTAGAAAGGTAGAATTTCTTTTCCAGGAGCCTGTACTGGGAGACAAGGCTTATTTGTTTTAATGTTTTTCATTTCTCTAAATTTCACAACACAAGGTGCTCAGATACCTTTTGGTAGAACCTACTGGAAAATGTTACCAATATAAACATGTAGAGCTCAGTTTTGCCAATCCAAAAAAACACTTGGTGGGATTACTGGTAAATAGGAGGCAACTCAAAGAAGACTCTGTTTTCCTCCCAGCCTTGCTTTTTATTTACTTCTTTGCAGCACAAGCCATAGACAGTGATATTGATGATGTTGGGCTAACAACTCAGTGAACGACTCTCCCTTACAAGACCGTGGCATTGGATGGGTCCAACACAGACAGGCTTTTCAGGCAGTTAAGCTGTTCAGTCTTGACACTCACTGTGATAAACTGCCACTGAGATAAATTCAGTGGTTCTCCGGAATGAGCTCTTTTGGGTTACAAAATGGCCTCTAGGGAGAGTCAGGGCTTGCTTCCAATGCGAGGTTAAGAGGATTTTTTTTTTTTTTTTCTTTTCAATCAGGAGGCAGCAGCTGGTCTAAGATCCAACCAGCAGATTGTTTACATACTTCTCTAGTACTCCCCGCCTTGGCCACAGCCTGCTTTCTCTTGGTGGATTAATCACTCATATCTCTGAAATAATGTGATTCTTTTCATTAAGTCGCTGAAGTAGAACATGAACATTTCATTACCACATAAGAGTTACTACCTTTTCTCTTGCAAAAGAAATATTAAGTCTTAGCTGTCAAATGTGAGAGACAATGCCTGTTGTTCTCTGACACAAAAATAATGCTGGTCACATTTCATACCTTTTTTTTTTTTGTAATGTTATCATGCCTCTTGGTCTTTAGATAACTTCAAAATTACAATAAATTTATGCATCTTATGGAATGATTCTAACATGAAAGGATCACACTAGAATGTAAACTCTGAAAGCTTATCTCTTTGGATTAACATTATATCCCTGTGCCTTTTACAGTGCCTGAGATATGGAAGCCTCCTGATGAATGAATGAATGAACAAATGAACAGAAGTGTATTGCATTGGGCAATGGGCTATGGTGAGGTTAACTTGGTATGGCAATTGGGAGTGGTGGGGAATTGGAAATAGCCTCACCCACCAAAGCAGAAAATTGGAGGGACAAATCCAGCTGAATGCTCTGGGAGGAATTCCATTTCAGCAGAATGAATGAACTATTTAGTTGTGTGGATTGATAAAAGAAGTAGTAATGATTAGCTACCATATACTTTACATACATTAAGATTAATCCTTAAAAATCTTACAAAGTGAATGGTATTATCTCTATTTTACAACATGAAAAATGAAGCCCTAGAGGTTTAATGACTTTTCCAATATCCTATAATTAGTAAGTGGCAGAACTGAGATGCAAAATCCTGGCTGCTTTCAAAGTCCACACTCTTTCCCTAAGTTTATGTGAATAACAGGCACTGGATGTGGGCAGGTATTTAATATGAAGAGGCAGGAGAACCCAATGATCAGGCATCTCCCAGAATATGTACGTCAGAGGACAGGGATTCGGGCAGGCTCATAATCCCATAAGACCAGGGGAATCTTTTAAGCAGGTAGCCGGGACCCTGGTAGCTGGGAATTTTGGTCAGAAGGCTGGAGGATCTGGTAAGAGGAAGGTAGGGCCCTAGTCTCAGAGGAATTGGGTTACTCCACAGGCCACAAAGATAGTGACTCAAGCACAGGGTATACTGGTATATGGTGTAATCTGCGGTAACAAATTACCACAAATTTAGCAGCTTGCAACAACACTCACTTATTAGCTCCCAGTTCTGTTGGTCAGAAGTTCAGGTGGGCCCCACTGAGATCTCTGCTGAGGATCCCACAAGACCTAAATGAAGGGATTGATGAGGCTGGGCTCTTATTTGGAGGCTCTGGGCAAGAATATGCTTCCAGGTTCATTCAGGTTGTTGGCAGGCTTCGGTTCTTTGTGGTTGGAGGGCTGAGGTCTGGTTTCCTTGCTGGCTGTTGTCTGGGCACCACTTTTAGCTCTTCTGGGCTGCTCTCAGGTCCTGGCCTGTGGCCCTTCAGCTTAGGAACGGAGAGCTTCCCTTGCATCAAGTCCCTCTCACCCCTTGAATCTCTCTGGCTCCTTCTTCTGGTACCAGCTGGATAAAACTCTCTGCTTTGAAAGGGCTCGTGTGATCAGAATAGGACCATTCGAACATCTCCCTCTCTCAGGACAGCTGATTAGTAAACTTAATTGCATGAAAGTCCCCTTTTCCATGTAAAGTAATATAATAAGGGGTGTGACATCTCATCATATCCTGGTGGGATAGAGAGGGAAATGGCAGAATTCAGTCTAGCATGCAAAGGAACCAGTGGGATTAGAACGAAGGCAACAGTGGGGATGCAGAGATCCAGTGTATTGACCTCCTTAAATTTCTCCTGCTTCAGGCCAATCAGATCAAACTGTGCAGGTAGGATGACTGTGGCCAAATTACCAGACCTGACCTATTAGAAAGCCTCTTTCAGCAGGCTCACTGTCAAGTTGGCTCAGGCGAGTGAGGAGAAAGGCCCCAGCGCCTACACATGTGGAGCTCATTCGATTCTGACATCTTTTAGGAATGGTACAAGAGGCGTGTGACTACTTTTTGACATTGAGAATTTTGCTGGTGGAAGGGAGGTGTACGATAGTGATGAGGAAGTCTATGTCATCTCTGGTTTTCTCTGAAACCTGTGCCTGTTCATGGGAAAAAAAAAAAAATACGTTTTTGCCCAAAGGCCTGTTCATCTGTTCCCAGTTGTCATTTTGGTGTTAGGAAACAGGCAGAGGACTCTTGCCTGCAGAGTGACTTTGTAACAGCCCTCAACTAACAATCAGCTCCACAGCGAGACATTCTGACACTGAGGAATGATAATTTATGAGGCCTTTGCTATTTTTATTTCTTTATGCAGCAGAAGAGAAAACTCCGTTGTTTTTTTTTTTTTTAAAGAGTAAATTCTCTCCATTTAGGCAGAGAACTTTGCCAAAGGCAACAACTAAAAATAAAATCTTTTCATGACTGTATTCCTGGGCTTCCTCACTTAATCAGAAGATTCTACAGGGACAGTGAAATAGACCACAAGCTTAGAATATTTTAGAATCATTGAATTCCCCAGCTACTACAGAAATTGCATTGTATTGAGTGCCTAGCTCACCTATTTGTAATATATGACTTAAAAGGCAGCTTGGATGGGAGATAATTTAGTATTTCTTGATAGTATTAAATGTCAGCAGCAACCACTAGGTATAATTCAGATTTCCTTTTTCCCACCTTCAAATTGTGCCTTTTTGTTGTTGTTGTCTTTAGAGAAGAGTTAAGCTCTACATTTTCACTCATCATCAGATGGAATAGATTTGGCTAGTCGGTTCCTCAGAATAATTGCTAGACTCTTTAAACAAGCAGCCGTCCTCAATTAACCTGTAGGGGATGTCAGACGAAAGGCCTGGTTCTCTGGGCAGACAGCAAGCTAATGGGGATATTTCTTCATATACTCCATTTGCGTATCTCACAGTGAGAACATACATTCCCTTTTTTCTTGGCCCTATTATTTAATTTCCACCAGTGAACTAATGGGAATAATAAACCTTTTTTATTTTGCAAAACTGTGTTGGTAAAGAACCAGCAACAGCCATACCTATGTTGGGGGTAAGGCTTTTGGCTTACAAACACACTATTTTAGTATTTTCATCTTCATAACACCTCTGCAAGTGGTGTTAGGAAACAGTATCTTAGAAAGGTGTCCTGTCATCAGTTCCTCTGTGAGGCCCTGGTTTCCCAAGGAAATGCCACTTTGTAATGAACTTTTAGTCACCAAACTGTCCCACACAGTATGAGGGTTCTAGGCCTTACATACAAGCTAACTGAGGAGGCTTGGGTGGGATTTCAGCCCTTGGGTTTTAGAAGCTAACACCAAATTTGAAACGAATGGGTGTCACAGCTCGTAAATCTGTGTTTGGTTTGGTTTTGCTTTCAGTAGGTTGGAGAGTTGCTCTATCCCTGCCAGCCTGTCTTTGGAATGCCTGGCCCCCCTCATCGTGATGCCACTCCAGGTGTCAGGACTACTCTCAGGGAAGGGTCAGTGGATGTTTCTCTGGGCATCAGAAGGACATGCCCTGAACCGTACCACCGCTCTCTGCCTGCCAAGACTCGTGGATGAAGGTCCTCATCCTCTGATAGGACAGGAACAGACTTGGTTTTGTTGAGGAACTAGAGGTCTCTTCACTCACTGTATTCGTTTTCTAGGGTGGCTATCACCAAGTGCCACAGGCAGGGAACCTCAAAACAACAGAGATGTATTGTCTCCCAGTTCTGGAGGCCAGAAGTCTGAAACGGATGTGTCAGCCGGGCCGTGCTGTCTTGCAAGAGAGTCTGGGGAGAGTCTGGTCCTTGTGGTGCAGCTACGGCACCTAGCCCAGGTGGTAGCCATCAAGCCTTGGTTGTCCCAAGTTTGCAGCTGCAGCCTGCCACTCTGCTTCTGTCAGCACGTGGTGGTCTGTCTGTACGTGATAGTCTCCTCTCCGTGCCAGTCTGTGTCCAAATTTCTCTCTTCTTATAATGGCTCCCAGAATATAGGACTTTGGCTCATTTTACTGACCTCAACTTGATTAAATCAGGGACCCTATTTCCAAATGAGGTCACATTCCCAGGTACCGGGAGTTAGGACTTCAACATATCTTTGTGGGGGACACAATCCAGTCATAATACTCACTCTTCTCCCATTTTGACGTACAATGAATTGAATCAGGAATGGCAAGAAAATGTACCGCAAACCCTCTCTTTGAATAGATATCTTCCACTTTCTTTCCCACAGGGTCTCTGAAAGGCAGGAGCGGGACGAACTTGCTTGTTTTTATTATATTTTCGATGAACCAGTGTTTCTATGGTAAAGGCTCATTAAGAGGAGAAATAACTTTTAATTCAACTTTTGGAATGAGAAAATTACTCTTAGGGGATCCATGTGAGTGTTCCCGTTTTTTTTTTTTTTAATATTTTATTTATTTATTTATTTGAGAGAGAGAATGAGATAGAGAGAGCACATGAGCGGGGGGAGGATCAGAGGGAGAAGCAGACTCCCTGCCGAGCAGGGAGCCCAATGTGGGACTCGATCCCGGGACTCCAGGATCATGACCTGAGCCGAAGGCAGTCGCCCAACAAACTGAGCCACCCAGGCGCCCGAGTGTTCCCGTTTTATAGATGAGAAAATTAAGGTGTAGATGACTTTAACACCTATGTTTCAGGCATGGTGTTTCCATGTTTATGTAAGGAGTTAGCTGGTAGTCATGTGACTTCTCCTAGCACATATACCCAGGAAAGAGAGGAATGCTGGTCTTTGGTCTTCTAATCTGATGGTTTCAGCCTGTACGTTGTTACTTTTGACTATGTAATAGGAATATATTTCTGAGGCTATAAATTCTGTTATACCCTTCTCCTCTGAGTTTACTTCTCCAATTTGTACTGGAGATTTTTCTTTCTGAAAAGCCCTATTTTATGGGAAAATACATACTCATTATTTGACATTTGTCATCATTTGTCATATTTTATCTTTAGAGTCACTAGGGGCTTGATAGAGCAGATTTCCAGTTCTTACCCACTGGGAAATCAAATCTAGGTATATGATGTGGGGCTTAGGTTTCCAATTTTTAGAAAGCTTCTCAGGTGTTCTTGGTGGCAACAGGATTTAGGAACTACTGGATCAGTTACCTGTAAAGTATCTTTCAGCTCTAAGCATTTATGATATCTTCTTTTAGGATCCTGCCTCTGTCCCCTGGTTAAGGTATAAGGTATTCTGATTTCCACTGACAACTGGGAATATGGGGAGTTCCTTCTGATTCCACAGCTGTGTGAATATTCTGGTTTAAGCACTTCATAGGCACCAGCTTAACATAGAGCTTTGACCAACTTCTCCAAGTTTCACAACTTCCTTTTTTTTCATATGACTTCTTAGTTTTGAGTTTTCCTGGGACTCATGTTGTTCTACATCCTCTAAATATCAATATACATAAATGCACATATATCCACTCAGGACACAGGTCTCCTGCCCTCACTGAGATTTTCTGAAGGAGCAAGAGGCTTTCCCTCCCAGATGGACCATAATAACTTTCTAAGAACCAGAATTCAGACACACTATCATCAGTGCAGGGAAGGGAGTATTTTACAAAGCTCTTTTGAAGTGTTTAACCAAGATGGCCTTTTTCCTCTTCATAGAAGCTCTCTGTTTGGACATTTCAGGTAAACAAAATGACATTTTAAGACATATTTATTCCAGTCAGAGACATCTGGATATTTGGATGTTTCCATGCATAGTACCTACCCATTGCCTTGCTTATAGAAAGTACTTAATAAATATTTATGAATATAAGAATGAGTACCTGTTCATTGATAGAAATCCAACTTGTAAAAAAAAAAAAAGAAATCCAACTTGTTTCTCATCAGCTCAATTCCTTGAAAGTCAAACACAGGACTTTGGTTTATTGGCAATCAGCACTTGTTCAAATATTATCTTAGGTCCGAGAGTTTAATGAGGAGATTATAGGTATTTAAAATGCCCTCTATTGATAAGCCTCCCTGAACCTACCACACCTTGCCCTGACATCTGCTATACTCTATCTTAAGGGTGGGGAAGAATATGCAGTGATTAATGGTGATACTTAATCAACAACTTATTAATAAAGGGTCAGTTCATAAGTCCTCATTAAGTATCCATTCTTTCCCAGCCCTGGTCCTAAGCAGGGTGAGAGATAAAGAAATAAAAGAATTAGACCCTTCCTTGATAGAATTTATAATCTAGCAGATATCTTTATAACTAAGGGGTTTATAAGTTCTATGCTTTTTCTTCCTCCCTTCTTGTTTACTTTGTTACTCCCATGTTCCTCTCACTAGTTTCCCTTCTCTGTCACCATGATTCATCACTTTAGCCTTGCCTAACAGTATGACTGTTTTTTACTGAGCTAAAAGACAGTGTGCAGGAGTAGAGAGGCTTTGCAGATGAAGAGGACTGAATGCAAATCCCATTTCTGGCACTTCTTGAATCTGTGACCTTGGGGAAAATAGCTCAAACTCTATGAGCCTGTTTCCTCATCCTTACGACTGAGATAATAATTCCCACTTTACATGTTTAATACAAGGATTAGAACCAATTTATATAATGTTTATAAAGTGTCCTGTGCATGGTGGATGTTTAATAATAAATGCTGACTAGAGGTACAACTACTATGAATGTTAAATGTTAAGTAGAGAAGCAACTAGTAGAAAATGGCTCAAATGGCAGGAAATACTTTCGAAATGTCATTAGGGCAATAGAATATTTGGGTTTGGACATATATTTAGGTTGCTCCTGTCCATAGCATTATTTTTTTATTAACTAATACTATTATGTATAATTGTTGCTGCCTCTACCTCCCATTCCTCATACCAAAAGGAAAGATTTAAGAAATACCAGGAATCTACTCAGAGAAAATACCTTGAGAAGCATTTATAATAAGTTCTCCTAGGATCCTGCCTCTGTCCCCTGGCTAAGGTATAAAGTATACCTTAGTCTCAGGTGGATTCAAAGGTTGGCATATTTAATAAATTCCAAGGAGATTCTGATAAGAGATGAATCAGATCTAGAAACATACATTTAGGAAACAGCCATAAGGAGGTGAAAATTTAAATTATGAAAGAGAGTGGAAAACATGCAAAAGAGACCAAGGAAAGCTGAGGTTCTGCTGAACCTGTATTTGGGAAAGTAGGAGGGGGGATATGAAATAAAAAGCCTAAAGGCACTGGGGAATTACCAGGTGCCATGAAAATAAGATGTGGCATTATTAAGACAAGAGGACTTTGAAAATATTGCACTACAGAAGGATTATTTAAAAAAATATCTTCTGCTGTTTTTGTTTCTGATGACAAAAATTTTACAGAAAAGTACAACAAAGAAAACAAAAATCCCTTGCAGTCCCACATCCAGTGATAACCACTGTTCTTTAGTCAGTATCATTCCTGTCTTTTGGCAAATGCTTAAAACCTCTGATGGAAAGAGTAGCCATTTATTGAGGTTGACGTTAGTTTCAGACTAAAAAGATACTTTACAAATAAAAGTTCAGAATGGATTGATTGTTTTTGAATATTACATGCAGTGAGAGGACTTTGGAACCTTTCTGGATGGAGCTATAGCTCTTTTGAAAAGTTTTAGTGGAAAATATAGACCATGAGTTGGCAAACGAGGGCCATTGGGCTAAATCCAGCCCACTGCTTATTTTGTAAGTAAAGCTGTATTGGAATACATAGCCACACCCATTTGTTTATGTAATATCTATGGATGCCTTCCTGCTACAACTGCAGAACTGAGTATTTGTGACAGAGGCTATCTGGACCATAAAGCCTAAAATAGTCATGATATGGCCTTTTACATAAAAGGTTTGCCAATGCCTGGTATAGAACTGTACTTCCCAAATTATGCTCCAAGGTACATTAGTTTCCCATGAAATGTTAATAATCATTATTGAAAAAGGGCTCTGTATTCAAATAAGTTTGGAAAGTGCTGGATTCAACAAAGTTAACCAAATTTCTTTATTGTTGGACATCTGATAACATTTAATATGAACAGTGATAATCAACAAGAGCAGAATGTCTTATATATAGCACTCCCCAAAATTATTTAGTCATAGAATCTTTTTTTTTTCCTAGTAACATCTATCAACTTCATAATTTGGAAAATCTTAAATTTGCCTAGGAGACTTTGCCAAGATCATAAAACAGCATAAATCTGAGGTCATTGGGTTTAATTCTAAAATGTCTGTATAGACATAGAACCAAGCCTACTTGGTTCCAGAGGTAAGAAAACCACCCTCTACTGGTCAATCACCTGAGCTATCTTTGAGGATAAAGCAAAATCTTAGCGGAAGCAAAATGCCCAAGAGTGCTCTATAGAGGTGGAAGTAAGAGGTAGATAAAGCCTCTGAGGTTGTAACGGGGCAAATGAAGCTCTGAGAATTGCAAAGACAGAATACCTTCCCTGTCAGACCATAACTTTCTTTAGGGTGAGACCGTATCTTTTGTACTTTGTATCTCTCTCTGCCTTAGCCACATAGAATCTCTTATGTATAGCATTGGTTCAATAATATCTGTGGAATGGATGAATGGTGATTAATTTCAGGGGTGTCAAATACCTCTTTAAGGGATTAAAGGAATAGCTTCACTAAAAGACATTTAGGATTCTTCCAAAGATTTAACCAAATTAATACAAATTACTAAGCCAATATCACCATGTGATGAAAGGAACTCTTGAAGTTAAAATCGCTTGCCACTAAATAGCAGTGTAGTTAGTCATTTCATAACTTGGACCCTGAATGTCTGAATTAGTGAGAAAAAGTATTTATTAAATGAGGGGGTTCTATCCATAGTTCTAACCAGAAGCCAGAGCAAATAGCTAAAATTTTCATAATGGTGAGGTTATGAAATACCTAACAGGCTTTAGAAACAGTCCCAGTGGTAAGATCCCCAGTCCATTTAAAAATTAAACTCTTTCAAAAATGTTAATCATGGAGGATACAGTTGCAGACTACGTAATATGCTTTCAAAGGACAGTGGATGCACCCTTTCTAAGGGCAAAACCAATCAGCAAGTTCTTAAAATTCAATAAAAATCCTAATAAGTCACCTAACTCAATTACCTTCCAACATAGGCCTCTCCTTGGAGAATATTCTTACCTGTTTTTTGTCATATCCTACTTGAAAACCATAATACCCTGACCACAAGGTTTTGCTTTCACCAGAAATTCTGTCTAATCCAATGTTCAATTAGTAGAAAAGAGGTGGTGCAGCTAATATATCACATAGTCAGCCAGGCCTACACGGACTGGAGAAGTAGAAAGATTTAAGAAATAACTTACCGGATATGCAGACGGCTCTCTCTTTCCCATTAAACCAGGGATGAGAGGTACTATTTTATCTGTACTCGCTACCAATTGAAAAACACAAAACCAGAAACAACCCATCCCTAGGAAGAAGGGAAGTTGGACCAGTCACCTCTAAATTACAGAAATTTCTTAGCAGTGCCAGAAGGCTGCTGATGAGAAGCACCTGGAGACCCGACCCCCCACTAAGGCCCTGTGTATCTTCCCAGCACAGGGCCATAGGAATCTGGCTCAAACAACCCTCCCCACCCTGCATCAGAAGTGCAGCAGGGGAATCTCTGGCCCCAGGAACATGGCCTGCTGCGCTGGGCCTTGGGCCCCTGTTCACACTGGCCCAGCATTCCCGAAAACCTGAGTGCGCTCGCAGGAGCGAGGAGTGTGAACTGCGCATGCGTATGGTTCTGGTTTGGCTTCCTGGCTCCCCGGAATGGGTCCACAGGTCTGGGCCACGTAGGAATATATTGGGCCGCGGGCGGGAACTTTTAGGGGCCATCCCGGGCTGCCAGCATTCATCCTGCTCCGGAACGGAGTTGCTAATTCCCTTGAAGCCAAATGTCATGCCATCTTAGACTCCATTCTGCGCCTGACCAGGGCTAGAAGGATGGGAAACATCTGGGAATCATGTTTGCCAGACAGACCCAAGTCCAGTAAGGTCAGCAGGACCATATGGTGTAAGATGGTAAAAGAAAACACCCCCCCCAAAAAAAAGTAAGAAGAAGGAGGAGGAGGAGGAGGAAGAAGAAGAAGAACAAAGAACAAGAAGAACAAGAAGAAACATCTATCATTTTCTCCTATAGACTAATACAGAACTCAGGAAAAGGCCAGGCAGCACACTTCTGAAATATAGAAATGGATATATGTGCTATGACTTTCATCTCAAGAGTAGGCAGAAGAAATACAAATAACAGAAATTTGTTTAGTTTCTTTCTTTTTTTTTTAAGATTTTATTTATTTGTTTGACAGAGAGAGACACAGCAAGAGAGGGAACACAAGCAGGGGGAGTGGGAGAGGGAGAAGCAGGCTTCTCGCGGAGCAGCGAGCCCGATGCAGGGCTCGATCTCGGGATCCTGGGATCATGACCTGAGCCGAAGGCAGACACTTAACGACTGAGCCACCCAGGCGCCCCTAGTTTCTTTTACAAATGCAGTGAATACTCTTCTTAGAAGAAGAGAAGAGCTGTGTGGGCTGGCAAAGGCATTTCCCAATATCCTCACCCCCCTCTGCCATTTGCTATTCATCCTGGATAAAGAAAGAAGACAGATTTATCAGTAGGAATTGAATATGGCTATCACCCAAAGTCATTTCATAGAGGGATCCTCTCTTTAGGATGGAGATCGTGTGTTTCAGGTATTCCAGGAAAATATGGAGTTTATCTATATTGTACCACTGTCTGGCATGTGTTCTAGTTCTGGTTTAGGGGAAAAGGATCCATTTACCTTGGAAGGTTTCTAAGCACTAAGGCATCTTTGGGTGCTAACAAGCCTTGGGCAGGGAATAACTGGAAAGGGGGAAGCATTTTCCAGAGGTCAAAGACATTTTAAGAGGAAATTTTTCATATATATGATTCTAAACTGCATATTCTTGAATAGGTTTACTGTGTCAATTATCATTGGGTCGACTGACAGTCCATTTCATGAAGGTTCAAGGTGATTTTGTTTGGAAACCTTCAAGGAGAGCTTTAGCGAAATGCATTCTTGCTGTCCAGGACAATGCTGAATGGGAGCTACTGTCCTAAATGGATCCTAGACCCTGTAATCAGGATTATCTGCAATTTTTTTTTTCCTCTTCAGGCAACAGCTTGTATTTTGTTATGGAAAAAATGAGAACAATTAGAATGTTTTCTAGATTAGATATCAGGTGTCAGAATACAGAGGATGTCTGTTCTGGCAGGCTATTTTTCCAATACTAAATGCAGTACAAAGTTTCTGCCTTCCCAGGTATCAGGTTGCTATCCTTGAAAACTCCCATCCTTGGAACCTGAGCACTATTTCAATACAGCCATGGCATGTGAACAAAGCTCCATTTCAAAGGTCAGCCTATAATGCGGCAGGAAGAACCAACTTCTAGGAAGGTATGAAGTCCTCTTAGGGCCATATTGGAATGGTTCTCAAACTGATATTCTGAAGGGAAACTTTCATTTACTTCTGTTTCTTCTCCTGATTTGGTTAACCAGGAGATTAGGGGTCCTGACCTTAACTACAAACCCAGCCTGAATTGGCTCTGGAGACTCCAAGTACGGTCTGGGTTCAGGGGATGTAGCTGGCCAGTGGGCTATCTGGAAGAGGCATCACACATTGTGTCTTTACTCTGTGACCCAGTTCTGATGATCTGGTGCATTTTCAGAAGAATTTTGAACATGGGGCTAATCATGGAGATTTTAATTCTTTGGGCACCAGAGGCAATAAAACATTTTAGAAGCCAGTGGAAATATCTAAGATCTGAAAAAAAAAATTATAGACTACAAAATAAGAGAGAAACCTCAAAATGAAAGAATTTCAAAAAATGGTATTTTTTTTTGCTGTTTAAAGAAAAATATTATATTTAGGATAAGATGTGGACTCACATTAATGTTTGATAGAATGTGGAACATGATGTCCAGAATAAGAGGGTCTGTGGCCTATGAAGCTCTTCCCATGGTCCTGAGCCTAGGGAATATCAAGGGCAAGCATTGGAATCTTCTTGGATGTCAATAAACACCTTTTTTTTCCTGGTTAAAAGTCGATCATTTCTGGTTTTGCCCCCTAGTAGGCGATGCTTGTAATATTGGATAAGATGTGAAAGTGCAATTTCACATGACAGCAGCTTCATAATGTCTTGAAGTTCCCACCATTGTTAGGCTGGGTGTGATGACTCCAGCTAAACCTGCCTCTTTTATTAAGCGGATTGGCCTGTGTGACTTCAGAGAGGAATTTTGGTAAGACAAAAGTGCTGATTCTAATCCTGGTAGCAACTTCTGGGTTTTCAACAACTCTTTTGTGGGTTCTCCCCTTCCCCTTTTAAAACTTGCAATTAACCCTGGGTAAGGAGCCCTTTTATTGAAATTTACTTGAGGGACCCATAATTTAAATGTACATGGGAAACAACAGAGACAGAAACTAGGAGTTTTGCCAGGCACCTGGGAACAGCTCTGTATTATCACAGAATCTTCAAGCTGGAAGGGACTTTAGAAATCTTCCAGCTCAGCCCCCGTACTCTACAGATGAAGGAAGGAAGGCCCAGATGAGAAATGACTTACTCAAGGTGTTCGGGGTGATTTGTGGTAGAGAAGGGGTTAATAAGCAGGCTCCTGACCTCTTCTCATGTCAGCTTTATTCAATCATACAGCAAGATTAACGTAATTATGAAGCAGGTTCAGGATTCCAAACTCAACGACCTTTTGCTACATGTTTAACTTGGCTTCTTACGCATCACACGAGGCAAAGTATAATAAAAAGTCATACAAGAAACAAGATACAACAAAGGGTAGGAAGTTCAGGAACCGAACTTAAAGTCAGTCTATGAGTGCACGGTTGAGCTGAGCTCCCAGTCTAGTCCAGGGCATCTCGTGGCACGTGCCGCTTATTATGTTCAAGCCATGGAGAATCTCTGTTCTGCTCAGAGATCAATGGGCAGAGCCTTCAGGGGCAATGGTAGTTGCCTTTTTGATGTGGTCAGACATGAAATGATCAGTGTCTAGACACTGACAGTTTGCTGCAGAAATCCTTCCTTTTTAAAGGGATTTAATCAGTCTTGAGCCTGTGCAGACCTCCTCTGCTTCTGCTAGTTATCAGTTCTGGGTGTTGTCAACCTGTGCTGGTTTTGGCAATATCTGGTCTTAGCTGTGATGCCCTTGGCTGCTTATGTCACTGCTTGACATGAGTGACTCCATCTTGCTCTCTACACATTTATAGGTGGTATATGTTAAAAAAATTTTTTGAACTTACAGTGATAGCAAAGAAAATGGTGGTTACCAAGGGGTGGGGCATGAGGAAAAAAGAGAAGGGAAAAAAATGATAAAAAGTAGAATGGTGGTTTCCAGAGGCTGGGGAGAGGTGGGTCATGGTGAGTTATTATTTAGTGGATACTGAGTTTCAGTTTTTTAAGATGAAAAGAGTTCTGGAGACAGAAGGTGGAGATGGTTGCACAACAATGTGAATATACACAATGCCAATGAGCTGCACACTTAAAATTATAGTAAGTTTTGTGTTATGTGTATTTTAACACAATTAAGAAATAGAATCATACAGTTTTCCTATATGTAATGTTAATTTTTTGTTTCAACTTTCCGGTAGCAAAGCCCAAGAGTGGGTAAACCCTTAAAATTCTTCTCTTGAGGAAGAAATAGTTAGGAATGGAGTAAACTTGAATTTTAGGAACCTTGGAGAAGGGTTTCAATATGTGTTTTTCAGCTCACCTGTCTTGAGGCCTCTTCACCACGTGGCAAATCTGTAATCTAGGGCTTTATCAGATGTTTTGTTCCAATGGTTCTGTACTTTTCCCATTAAGTGTTAAATTGATTTGGGTGCTGAACTTCTACCATTTCCTAAAGCATATCTTAGATTTCAGGGATGAAAAGCCCAGAAATTCTCTGCAGGGACATCCTCTTGCTTTCGAGCCCCACCTGCTATTTAGGCAAGGAAAATATAATTCAACAGAGGGAGATGTTACTCAGGGTTATCACTGGGCTTTGCAGAGATGTTATTTCCAAGATATTCACAGAATGCCTTCAAACTCTTGAGCAAAGCTTGGGGAGATGGATTTCATGAGAGGCAGAGTGTTTTCTTTAAAAAGCTCTGCAACAAACCCAAATTATCTTTTACAGACTGGAAGATAACAGTTTAACCAAGATAAAAAGCTATAAATGGTTATTTATCTACAACGGCTATTACTTTTGCACCAGGACATGATTTTCCACTAAGCCCAAACTTGTTCCAGAGGACTTTCTGATTTCTTTCCATTGAATGAAAGTGCAGGGCTGTTTTTGCCAATGCTATAGTGCTTCCTTTTCAACAAACAACAGAACAAAAGCTCCTGTTTTTTGTGCTCTTGTCCCCGTGTAACTCTGCTTTTATGGCACAATGGATGTCACCATTGTCTTCTTTGTGCTTTTATTTTTTAAATTTTTATTATATTTTTAAGAGGGGGGAGGGGCAGAGGGAGAGAGGAGAGGCAATTTCAAGCAGGCTTCATGCCCAGTGTGGAGCCCAACGAGGGGCTTGATCTCATGACCCTGAGATCATGACCTGAGCCGAAATCGAAATCAAGTCGGGCGCTTAACCGACTGAGCCACCTGGGTGCCCCTTCTTTGTGTTTTTAAAAGTTATACTTTTTCATGAAGGGGGGTAAATTGGAGGGAGAGGTGAACCATGGGAGACTATGAACTCTGAGAAACAACTGAGGGTTTTAGAGGGGGGGGTGGGGGGATGGTTTAGCCCAGTGATGGGTATTAAAGAGGGCACGTACTGAATGGAGCACTGGGTGTTATATGCAAACAATGAATCCTGGATCACTACATCAAAAACTAATGATGTATTGTATGGTGACTAACATAACATAATAAAATAAAATTAAAAAAAAAGTTATACTTTTTCTAAGATGCTAGGAACTATCTAAATCTTAACTTGCTTCATATACTCAACTGAAATAATAAAATTACTGTGTTTTTGTTCTTAAAGGATGTAGGGTCCTTGTATAAAAGCACCTCTGTCTTTCTCTTTGAACTTTAATTTCCTCTTTTAAAAAATGGGAATAACAAAAATATTACTTCAAAGGTCATTGGGAAAGAATATATGCTTGACAAAGTATATGTTAGTTTCCCATCTCTACAAATGAATGAAACAATTTGCTCAACTGAAATCCATGTTGGCTTAAGCTCAGCCCTCAATTGTGTATTTCTGAATAACTTTTTTTTCTTTCCATAGACTTAACTTGAAAGTCTCATGAATGCAGATGTTCAATATCTTTCTCCCTTTCTATGCCCATTATCGAGCAAGTCTATGTTTTTAGTCTTTTTCTAAATGTCATTTACAATTATCACCATCAAACACACTTTTATAATTCCCCTTCACTCCCCATGCAATAGGAACTAAAGCTAAAAATTCTGTGAAGTTTATTTATGAAGCAATAAAAGAAAGTTACTCATCAAATAAAATAGAGTGGTAAAATCAAGAGACTTGCTTATTTAATCTGTTATAACCATGCAAATAGAGATAAAAATGGTTTGATAGAACACCTATATTGAAGCAATAAAACCTTTAAGCTGCCATTTGTACCCCAGATTAGACCCCACCTAGAAGTAATGTGGAATAAAGTGAATCAAATTTACCTGTTGACTCACAATCTGGGCAAGAGTTTTTCAGTCTTTCCTTTCCTGTAGTTTGCTGATTTCCCTAGAACACTTACTACCCTTCAGAGCAAGCAGGCTTCTATGGTAACTAGTCAACTAAATGGACCCGGTTGCCAGGAAAGGTACATGAAACAAAACCAAAACAAGGCAGACAGGAAGACAGGGGCTTCCCCAGTGGTTGAACTGAGAGATGTCAGAGGAAACATAAAAACACAATTATGAAATGGCTCAGTGCAATGTTTTAATATTGATAGTGACAATGATAGTAGTGAAGTATATATTAATATGTGGTTAAAAGCTGCATCCTTGATTCTCCTTTAGTATTTTGCTTTTGATCACGTATGCACAGGTTTTTAAGACACTGTTCTATGACTAACATCTATTAAGAACCAACTATTTCCAGGAATTTTACATTTAATTTTTTTAAATCCTTACAGCCAGTCTTAACTTCTCAATGCTTCTCTATTGCTCATCCACATCACTTGTTAGTAAAGTTGATTGTTCTTATACCATTGTGAATCATGTTTCCTTGAGAAAGATAATCACTAAGAGTTCCTGAATCATCTTTCATGCACAAGGTATAGAAGAATAAAGATTCCTGCCTACAACTTGAGGTAGGTATGACAAATAGAAAAAAAGGAACTGAGGTGTCTCTGACACTGCAATACATTGTTACTCTTTTCCTCATTTTTCTGTGTCACTACTTAAAGTCTCTTACTATTTCCTTCCTTGCTAAGGTGAACACCACAAAGGAAAGAATTATGGGCATCTTATTTATGGTTATATCCCAGAGTCTATAAGCACAAGGCACATAGTTGGTGTTAAATAAATACTTGTTTATTGATGGCTTGAAAGGACAACTTTGTGGGATGAGCTTCAACATTTGCAACTAAATGTTCATATCCTAAGGTGGGCCTTTTGGAGAAATACAGAAATACTGAAGTTGCCATTCATTTGATTAGCTATGTTGTAGGCAATAGAGAATTTTTATTAAATCTTTGGGTTCATCCTTGGCAAGATCTGCTCAGTCATTTTCTTTCCAGTTGGTGGTTTAGTATCCCAGCAGTATAGCTTATGGCTGGTAGTCAATTAGTTGTGAATTTATTTTTAATCTTTAGCAAATGTCCCTTGTGAACAAGCACAGGATGCATCATAATTACCATCAACTACTATCTCTTCAACTCCCCTGTGTGCCTGGCAAAGTACTTGCAAAACAGAGACAAAATATAGTTCTAGTACAAAGAAGCTGACAGACAAATAAAGATCATTAAGTTTTTGCTGTATTAAAAAATAATTATGCTGTGCAGTTGAGTGATTTTCTTATGTTCTGATAAAATGCCTCATGGAGGGCTAGAGCTTTAAAGAAAGTTATGAAAGAAAGAGAAACAATGATAGAGCACATAGACAGCAAAAGCGTTCTTTGATAGCTGTACAAGTTTAATAATTGGTAAATAATATAATTATCAGGTGGTGCTGATAATTTGTTAAAGAGAAGAGGGACATTTTTTGGTAACATATTATTAGTACTCCTGTCATTAACTGTGCAATTGCTTTAAAATAGACCTCAAAAGGTATTTAATAGCTAATGTAAAATTATGAGACTCTCTGACTCATTAAGATATGAAGAAAAGGAACAGTTCATTTGTTGGTATTCACGGAAACCATTTCCTCATTCCTCAATCAGGAACAAACATCCACCTGATTCTAAAAAAACCTTCTGAAAATATACCTCACCGTGATTGAAAATAGCATTTTGTGGCATTGACTTTATCTGTGAATAGACATTTTCCAATTTGAACTTTAATGAAATTCATGTACTTGAGAACAAATGGGTATTTGGTTTTTAAATTTAATTTTTGAATAGAGGATTATTTTTAATCCTTCAGGGCACCTGTTTGGTTATTTTGCCTGTAGATACCAACTAATTTACTTGTTGATGAGTATGATCAACTCAGTAATATTATGACATCATATTTGCCTTCACAGTCCAAAGAATATTCCACAGGCAAAAACATCTGGAAAGCATTAATAATTAGTAAAAAAATAAAAGCAAGTAGCTTAACAAAAGCAGCACCTCACTAATAAAGGGCTAGACCATCATCATCCCTTTCCTTTTCTGTACTCCCATGAAGGTGCTGAATGCATGGGAAATACCTATTCTTTCTTTTTCTGTCCCAGAAAAAGAACAGAACTGAACCTAACTGTATGTATCATATGAAGGAAGGCAATCCTGAGGTTGGCTCCACATGGAAATTTGAAACTCCAAAAAAGCTACGAAGGTAAGAAGGGACAGAGTTACCGTGTTTAACAGCCCTAGGAAAAGAAAACGATGAACAAACTGTTTCTTTCAACCTGAAAACATAATAAAGAAATATTTGGACTCACGAGAATCTTGCATTTCCATATCTTTTTAAATAGGAGACTCTGAGATGCACTCTTTTATGTGCAGCTGTGAGATTTGATACAGAACACAACGTTCTGTTATTTCAGAAATATGACTAAAAAGAGAGAGAAAAAGATATGTTTAAAACAAAACAAAAAACGCAGCCCAAAGCCATACAAAGGCAAATGTGTGTGAATGTGAGCATATTTTAACTTTTTCCTTATATTAGACTAGAGATGGCTGAGAGTCAGCTGCTCTGCTTGAGTGGGGCAGTGCCCTTACTCTTATATGTGATCCTGAGGTCACCTTTCCCTATAGGTAAAGGCAGGATCTTTCCACCAGGTTCTTTTTTCCTGCCTGTTAGGAGATTGTATAACACTCAGAAGCAGGAGGCTGGGGAATCAGAAAGATTAACAGTTCTGGAATCCATCAGGTCTAGATTGGACTCCTAACTCTACCTCCATTTCCTCACCATGTGACCTTGAGTCAGTCCCAATTGAGCCCCAATTTCCTTATATATCAAATGGGAATAATATCTTTCTTGCAGGAATTTTGTGAGAATTAAATGAGACAATGTATGAACTATTTCTGGTGGAATGATTTGATACCATATCTTGGCACCATGTCCTCAGTGTGAGTTATATTTGCTCATTGACTCATTCATTTTTTACTCATTCATTTGACAAATATGAATTGAGCCCCTGCTATGTGCTGGGTGCTGAATCTACAAAGGTAGGTTATATAGACCTTGTCCCTGCCCTTACTGAGTTATAGAATTATGGAAATAAGTGACAAACAGGGGAACAGTAATCACAAGACAGTGAGATGTACTAGGTTCCAAGTAATTTGTAAGCAGTAGGGTACTGGAGCTTGAGAAAAATTTACTTTGGGAAGATTGAAGGTAATACTTATAATTTTATTCTCATTTATTTATAGTCCATTGTGCTTTTTTTTCTCCTCAAAGGAAGTGGACATGGAAATAATATGCAAGAATATATTTCCCCAGGAACACCATATGCTGACCTAACATAATTAGTGCTAAGTGAACAGTAATTATGATGATGAAGAAGAGGAAGAAAGAAAGAAAGGAAGGAAGAAAGAAAAAGGAAAGGAAGGAAGGAAGGAAGAAAAAGAAAAAGAAAAGAAAGAAAGAAAGAAAGAAAGAAAGAAAGAAAGAAAGAAAGAAAGAAAGAAAGAAAGAGAAAGAAAGAAAAAGAAGGAAAGGAAGGAAGGAAGGAAGAAAAAAAGAAAGAAAGAAAGCCTTGAAATACTACTACTAACAATGAAATCCTGGCAGTGTTTTATTGAGACTGTATGTTATAAAAGTCAATTACAGGACATTCCAAATGTTCTGTGTTCTTCTGGTCTGTAAACCCTACACAAAACAGGGTTTTATGCTTCCTCAAAAGTATTATTGTTGGCATTTAAATGAAACTTTGGAAATAGAACCAATATTAAGAAAATGTATTGTTCTCATATAAATACTTTATAAGGATGAACACATGCATTTTGGGACCTTAGGAAAGGACTTCTAGGCTCTCAGCATACTTGTCTGATAGGGGCAGACTGGGTGACACTGCTGGACTTCCTGCTTGCGGCTCCATCTTGGGGCATTTTGTGCATCACTGTCCTCCAGTTTGTGGCAAACTGGCAGGGGAAACACTAAGGCTTCCTGAGAGTACCCATCTGGCCTGGCTTGAACACCACCCACTGCCCTTAAGTTCCCTTCATTCATATGGCATGGAAAACATGCTGATACCAGCTCCATTATTGAAGGAGCCCTCCACAGCTGTGAAAAAATAAACTGCTAGAGTTTTCTCAAGAAAATTTAAGTCATGGAAGCTCCAGGCTAAAGGAGGCAGGAGAATAATCCACATCCTTTAAGAAGATACAAGTAGGAAGGACCCACCATGTAAATTCTTGAGTTCTTTGCTAAATTGTCTTTCCACTACCATATTGTTCCCAAAAAGATGAGATGGGCTCCTTTGGCACAGATAATAGTGTACACAGTAATTTTTCTGGAATTCACAGAGACTAACTATAAAAGCATTCTTTTCTATTGCCCTTTCTTTTGTGGACTGATAATATTTCACCATTTGACAGAGATCACTGCAAATATCTATGTTTTTAGGAAGAGTGGATAATGTTCTAGATGTAATTTTATGCTAGGTCATATTTTCAGGCTTTTTCTACCATTTAGACATGAGAAGTTGAGATATGTGCCTAGGTTATGTGTGTGTGTGTGTGTGTGTGTGTGTGTGTGTGTGCGTGCGCGCGCGCATGTGTACTGCTATTTAAAATAACTTTTTATTGTGGAAAATTTCAAACTTCTATAAAAGTTGGGAGAATTGTATAATAAACTCCCATGTACCAATCATCTAGAGTCAATAATTAACTACTCATGAACAGTAAATTTTTATCTATACTCCTATTTCCCCATTCCATTTATTTTGAAGCAAGTCCTGAAGATCACGTGATTTCATTAATAAATATTAAGTATGTATTTCTAAAAGATAAGGAATCTTTTTGTTTTTATTATAACTATAATACCATTGTTAAAGAATTAGCAGTAATTCTTTAATATCATAAAATATCCATATCCAAAAAGTATTTAAATTTCCATTGTCTTATCTGTCATAATTTTTGACTGTTCATTTTTTTTTTTTTTTAATCAGGATCCAAGTCAGGTCTTCACAATGTAATTGGTTGACATGTCTTTCCATTTCTTTTCCCCTTCTGGTTTATTTGTAGAAGAAACTGGCCTTTTTGTCCTGTAAGGTTTCTCACACTATGGGTTGTGCTGATTGCATCCTGACAGTGTCAACTAATGGATTTCTCCATCTTTCGTAGTTTTGCAAGTTGCTAGTTGCACACACAGGCTTGATCCAATTCAGGTTAGATCTTACTTTTTTGACATGACTACTTCATAAGCAATGTTGTGCTTTTTCATCAGGAGGCACAAAATATTGAGTTAACTCTCTTTTTGTGATGTCAGGAGCCACTGATGCTCAATTAATGAACCGTTAATTCATTACAACTTGCAAAATTGTGGTATTCTAATTTTATGATTTCTTCTTTACATATTTGCTGAAGTATTTTCATAAAGCAAAACTTCTTTTTATTTACCACACTGATAGTTCAGTTCACATAGGAAAAGCTTGAATTTTTGCCTTAATTTACCAATGGTGACCAAGTTAAAATTTTTTATTAGAATTATTAAATCTTCATGGATTTAAAATATTTGTTATTAAAGTTCTTGCAGTTTGTATAATTATTAATGCTCAAATTATCCCCCCTTTTTTTGTGAAGAGAAGCAGAAGCCTCTTCATGTTGGCTCTCGAGGCCTGCTGATATGACCCTTGTAGTCTGTGATAGTTTCCTTGTTATTTAGTATATAGCAAGGAAACTTGTTTCCTGCTCCAGTCCTTTGAGTCCTTTGAGAATGGTACTTAGAGACCATAATCTGGATCTAGGAATACTAATATGTGTGTCTGTGTGTGTGTGTACATGTGTATACACACATTATATATATTCTAAGAAATATATATTTTTGAAAAGGAAAAATACATTGTGAGTTCCACTGATTCTCCCAGTTCAAATTTAGGAACACTGGTTTTTTTTTTAAAAATTGAATTCATTCTCTTATATCTGTAATTTCTTTCTTTTATGCTGAGAATCCTGGTGCTCAAGGTCATCAGGAATGATTGAATTAGAAATACTACATATTTTTTCATTTGTTTTATTCCACAATATTGATATAACTGTCTTAGATTAGTGATACCAATACTACCACCGTAATATGATCACCTGAAACTATTAAACATTTCGTTTTGCAAATTTTTTTTGTCCTAAGGTATATCTCACTAGGGATATCAGCCAAATGATTATGTTTTAAAGTCACTCAAAATAGTATTCTCTGTGTGGTTTTGCCAATAACTGGATAAAGAATTACATTTACTTTATGTTTCATTTTTGAAATGGCTTAGAAAATTGTTTTGTAATTAATAAAAACTATTCACATGGTTCCAAGTCAAATATCCTAAACAAGAAGGTTTTAAAGAAGTTTACTTTCTGTTCCTGAACCTTCCCCATTCTTCTGTTTCTTTTTTGATATAAGATAATATATATACATATATATATATATACATATATTCACATTCCTCCCTTTTGTATTTTCCTTCTTTTAAAACAAATAGTTGTATGCACTATACAATTTTTCCCACCTTACCTTTTTCATATAAGAATATGTCTTTCCCTATGTGAGCTACTTTATTTGCTTCTTCTATTTTTAAGTGTATTTTTTGGCATTTAGGAAGACTTATCTTTTTATTCTAATATTTGCCTTTATATGAACAGTTAGAAAAATGCCAATAGTCAACCAAGATGGCAATATATGAAGCTCTTATCCTCCATCAACACACCAAAGGTACAGCTATAGATGAAACAATTACCTCTAAAAGAAATCCAAAAACGAGCTGAATGTCTACTACACATTAGGTAAATGAGAACACACCCACATTGAAATGGGTAGGAAAGGCTGAGACAACACTCTCACCACAATAAAAAACACTGAGCTTAAACTATATGTTAGACCAGATGAACCTAACTAACAGACACATACAGAACATTCTATCCAATAGCATTTGAATAAGCATTCTTCCCAAGTGCTCATGAAACATTTTGCAATGTAGATCATATGTCAGACCACAAAACAAGTCTTCATAAATTTAAGAAAACTGAAATCATATCAAGCATCTTTTCTGATGACAGTGGCATGAACCTAGAAATCAATTACAAAAACAAAACTGGAAAATTCACAAATATGTGGAAATTAAACAACATGTTCCTGAACAACCAATGGGCCAAAGAAGAAACCAAAAGAGAAATACAAAATCTTGACATGAACGAAAATGAAAGCACAACATACAAAATTTATGGGATACAGCAAAAGCAGTTCTTAGAGGGAAGTTTGTAGCATTAACCTCCTACATTAAGAAAGGAAAAAGATCACAAATAAATTACCCAGTTTTACACCTCATGGAACTCTCAGATTCTTCCGAGAATCTAAGAAGAATTCTGAGAATCTAAGAAGAATCTAAGATGGAGAAACTAAGTTGAAAGTTAATAGAAGAAAAGAAATAACAAAGATCAGAGTGGAAAGAAATGAAATAGAAACTCAAAAGACAATGGAAGAACCAATGAATCTAAGAGCTGTTTTTTTAAAAGATAAACAAAATCAACAAAACTTTAGCTAGATTTACCAAGAAAAAAAAAAAGAGAACACTCAAATAAATGAAATTATAAATGAAAGAGGAGACACCAAGAGGAGACTGATAGCACACAGACACAAAGGATCATATGATACTACTATGAGTATATGCCAACAAATTGGACAACCTAGAAGAAATGGGTAAATTCCTGGAAACATACAACCTACCAAGACTGAATCTTGAATAAACAGAAAAATCTGAACAGAGCAATCACTAGTAAGGGAATCAAATATGTGAGGTGATCGATGTGTTAATCAACTCAATGGGGGGAATTCTTTCACAATGTATATATATCAAATCATTTTAAAAACCTTATGGTTATATGTATCAATTATACCTCAATAAAGCTGAAAAAAAAACCCATTCATTCTTCGGGTATGTAAACATTAAATATGTAATTAGATAAAAGAAGAAAGAGGAAGAAGAGGAAGAGAAAAGGTGGTATTATACCAATAACCTGTGCTTTACTGATGACTTTAAACTTTGTTCAGATAAATTTATCAGTTCTCAGAAGAGTAATAAAGCAGTGGCTTTAGGATCGTTAGTACTTATAATGAGATTTCTTCCTTTAAGCAAATCCCTTATTTTAGAAGAAAAGTAAAACGTTAAATCTTAGGAATCATTATGCAATAACTCAGAGAGCAGTAAAATTTTACAGGAGTTGGTCCAAGTCCAGTGACTTTCTGGTTTGTGAAAAGTTCAGCGAAAATTGAGTAAATGGCTCACGTAATGGGAAGTTTAAGTAATAAAAAGGGAGAGATGGAGAGATGAAGATATTCTCCCACCATGGACGTAGTACAGTTTTTGGTGATTGTTGCTGTAGATTATAGTCTTATGTTCATTATAGGCACCAGCAGAATATCGTAATTATAAGGATGCACTTTTGGTATAAAAAAATTAAAAAATCCATGATCGGAGGGCTTTGGGGTTTAAAAAGAGCTAAGGAGTTATTATGATACATACGGTTTTCTAATTATTCTCATCTTTGCTCTCTTGGTGCTTAGGAAGAAAATCTCAAGTAGAGTAGTGTGAACTACCATGTGTTAGGTTCTTACCAGGCAGCTAAGAGCTAGGCCTGCCACATACATGTGTCTTATTTAGTCTTCCCACTTATGAGAGATATAGGTGAGGAAAGTGATGCATAAAGAAGTTTGTTTATGGCTCCAGAGCTAGTAAATTGTGGAGTCTGGGCTTGAATCAGAGCAGTCTGATTCTTGACCTGTGCTTTTAGCCACTGTGAATACGTTCAGAAAACCACACAGTTTACAGTGGGAGGTAAAGCTTTTAAAGGGCTTCTATTCCTGTTCAAGGTAAGTTCCACTTAGGTAGCCGGGTGGTGCATACACAATGTAGAAAATACAGTTCTTCCCTGAAGATAGAACAGTCCCTATGGGGTTGATATTCAGCAGAGAAATCAACTATTGCTCAGATGGCTCAGTTCAGCAAGCTCCTCTAAGGGCCATACAATGTAGCAGGCTTCAGGGACTTAAAAAAATGAATGAGACACAGTTTCAGCTCATGGACTCAGTGGAGGGGCAGGTTACAGAAACAGATGTATATAAAACAAAGTAGAAGCTCAATTCTAGAGAACTGCCAAGGAAATCTTCAAGCTGAGTCTGAGGAAGGTGAGTAGGGGGATGATGAGTGGTGGGAGGTCTTTAAGAGTAACCCACTCCTCTTGGTTTGCCTAAGACTTTCCCTCTTTTAGTTCTGAAGGTCCCAATTTCAGGAAATGTCTCAGTCCTGGGCAAACTGAAGTGGCTGGTCACATAGGTTTCTGCTGGTTTGGAGCATTCATGATTTCCCATTAGGGAACTAGTGAGTCCGTAGTCAATCCTACTAGGAAAATCAACGTTTATGATCATCACCCTAAAAATGATGGTTTAATTTCCTGTGGGCAAGATTTTACTTAAGTGAGCTTGATTTGTTGCCTTATTCAAACTGTAAGTTCAGTGAGTCCATTTTGTTTTCTTATCTGGTAGGAACCTATGCAGGCATCCAAGACTTTTACAAAGCCCAAGAGGCAGAGGCAATGTCCTGGTACCAGGTACACACAGACTACTTGCAAGAGGGCATATTATTTAATGAATAAGGAACTGGGTTAAAGAGGTTCTGAGTTCAAAAGTCACCTGGCAGGGTTTCAACAAAACATCACTGCTAGAACAGTCTTGGGTGTGCAATAACATACTACATCATTAGGGTTGCCAAGTTTAATGTACCCATTTACAGCTCATAGTGCTTGGGGCTTGTCATGTGCTTCACCAAGGGCACTCTTTTATTATTTTGACCTTCCGGTGTTATTTTACTGTTTTATGACAAGGCTTGTCTATCATATCACCACTGTAAAGCTGTCTGGAAACTTGAAGCATTGCCTTTTAAGGTATTCTATCCCATATGATTAAAATTTTATTTTTCTTACTTCCTTTCTCTTTCTTCTCTCCCTTGAGACTCCTTCTCATTCCAAATTTCCCCCTTTCCCTTCTCTTTTCTTTTCCTCGCATCTTATTTTCTACCCCTCTCTTCTCTCTTTTGCTTCCCTTTCCCTCCTTACTCCATTCTTCCTCTTTCTTTTTTAATTGTTTCCTGCCCATCCTCTTTGACAGAACAGGGGATTTTGATTCTCTTCAGATGCAGGACTCATTCACTCTCATGTGCTTCTTATCAAAGACTTAACTTGAAATGAACTGCTGAGAACATAACTAGAGTTTTGTTTTTATTGATGTAGCAAGAAGTCTTCCTAAATATCTGGCAGCATAGGAGGTAGATGAAAAGGGAGTTATTGGCCAGGAAGGAATGACAGATATGCCTCTTTGCTTTTCTAAGGAATGTATGGTTCTGATTTTCTAGTCCCTGGGTGCATCCTGTAGGACCTTTAAGTTCTAATATTGGGGAAAATAAATAACATGAGCTCTTTTGTATTAGAGTAAAAAGAAATAAGAAAGAAAGAAAGAAAGAAAGAAAGAAAGAAAGAAAGAAAGAAAGAAAGAAAGAAAGAAAGAAAGAAAGAAAGAAAGAAAGAGCCAGATGCTGAGGGGAAATGAAAGTGGGTTTTTGTTTGTTTGTTTGTTTTGAGGGTGGGAGAGTTGGGGAGAGAAAGGAATACAAATGAGCAAAGCTGAGGAACTGGGACAATTCTTATACTTGAGACCCATCCCTAAGTTAATTCTGAAATTGCCGTGGTTCCAGAAGTGTTAGGGCCACTGACCCAGGAATAGGGCTGCATTGAGGATCCTCTCATGAATGCCCTAGAGCAATCAGATTTAAAAAAACCATCCCAGTGCCCTATCTTGGAGACCTACTAGAGGGTCCAGTTGCCCCAACATAACACGAGACACCTTGGCTGACCTGTTTCTAGAAGGTTCCTATGAATCATTTTGCTACTTCATGAAGACAAACTCTAGCAACACCCCAGAGAGAGCACTTCATGACAATTAGACACCCAAAGGGCTATAGAAGGTGCTTGTTTACCTGTAAACTGGGGACACAAAAGGAGCACTATCATGTATCTTGAGAGAGTCCTGGAAGAGGGAGCATGGCTTCCTCTTTTATAGATGTAAAACTCACAAGAATGAGACAAATGAGCCTTTACACAGATTGTCTATGTTAGTAGTATATGGGAGACTGGAACCTAGTCATGAAGAGCTGAAATTTCAGCTCTCTTGTCTTCCAGAAGCCACTTACTTTGTCTGTAAAGTTGGTAATTAACTGAAACTCTCTAGTCTTCAATTGATTTTCATGTGTGGCATGATCTTTGTGAGTCTCTTACAGTAATCCTTTCACTATATTATTTAGGGGGTTGATATATTTCTAGGAAGGAGAAAGAGTCTTTAAAACAAAAACTATGTTGAATTTTAATCTATTTGACTTTTTAGACAAATCTCACTTAAACCTCTCACCTCATATATGGCTCTGACCAACCCTTAGGCTCCGAACTGGTTGAGCTGAGATGATTTGTCCTGCAGATAATGCCTAAAACTTGGGGGAGGAAGTCTGAGCAAGAAGAGCTTTCCTCTATTCACCATGTCATGTGAGCCATGATACTTCGTTACCTTCACACTCTGGTTAACCTTGCAAAAAATATACTGCTTAACCTGTTTAACCAGGCAGGCCTCCAGGAAGTGACTTTCTTCCTTTTCTTCTCCGTCTTCTTCTCCTTCTTCTTCTTCCGCTTTAAACCATAGATTCTTGACTAAATTTTAAAAGAAGAAAATCAGTTCCTTGCCAAGGGATTTTATGACTGTGTTACTAGCCAATAAACCAAGTAACTATGAAAAAGAGTTAATCCACAACCTTACTGAGAGAGCAATGGAATGTCCAGTCAGCATACAGTCATTATTTTATACTCACAGTTTTAACTCTAGCAAAAATGAAGAGTTTTCTCTTCTGCCATAGGAACACTGTTACATTTTATTTTATTTCTCTGTAGGATACCTGAGAAAAAGGCCACCTCAACCTAGAGGACATTTAAAATAAGCACTTTGAATAAGTAGAACATCTCTTTATAAGATTATATATCTCACCTTTTAGAAAATAGCTACACACAAAATGTTGGGAGGCTCTAATATTGAAATGTTCGTTTAGGAATGAAGAAAATCATAGACAGTAGAGAAAAAGAAAAGCTTTTTTTTTTCTTTAATAAATTCTACTAGAGACATAAATCTCATGTTTGTGATGTGGTAGTTAGACCTCAGTTCTGTGTTTTGGTTTATTAGAGATATGAAAAGTAGCAATGATAAAATAAGATATATTAGAATTAGGAATAATGGAAGCATACTGACTATAATGTAAACCTTAAATATAAATCGGCAAAGAATGCTTACTTTTCTGAGTGACAGTAAAAGGCATACTGGGCAAAGAAGATATTTAAAAAAAAACATGATTCTGATTTCTTTCAACTAATTTCTGTGATGTCCTTTTGAGTATTGTGTACAAATTCCTTTAATTTGTATCTGTTTCAGGTATGAAACTAGAAACAAATGTCATCTCACTTACAGGAGAAGAAATGAATAAAACATTGGAATGCCTCCCTTTATTTCACCCGTGGAGACATTTTCTTCCCGAGAACATGTAATATCCGACTTAAAAAGAGACAAACACCAAATCAGGGTTTGGGTCTGAGATCCTATGGAAATAGTATGGTAACACAAGTTTTCATTGAAATACCTAATCCAAATATTTAAAAATTCAAATAGTTATTAAAATTTTTCTTTTAGGTAGTTTATTCAGAAACAACACAAATTAAAAATATAAACATGCTGTTAAAAGAACTTCAAAAATATTGAAGATTCACTCATTTTAAAAGATCTAATAGAATTTTTTGCTTATAAGTTATTGACATTCTATGTATCAAATATTATATAAAGAGCAAAGGTTATACTAAGGAAGGCTAAATAATGATTAAAAATTTAGAAATGTTTTCTTAAAGGATCTAATTAAAATTAGTTTTTCAAGAGATACAAATTCTAAAAACATAGGAAAGAGTAGGTAAATTACAGTGTTTGAGATTTTTTATCCTTTCTTCCTTGTTTTTCAGCACTGGACAGCATAAGGACCCTAACCTCATGCAGGGAAACAGGAATACCATTCTTTTCAAGGCTTGGAGACTTCTGAAAATGCTTTGAGTGATACCAATTCTGTTTATGCATATATACGAAAAATGGAAATTAAGCTAATTCAGTGGCATCTCAACCATGTTGCAATATGTATCAAAATATCTTGTAAAATACTCAAAGGGGGTTTATGATGGGGGTAAAAAGTCTTTATAGTGACAATATAGAGATAAACAGAAGTAATTTGGAAAAGGCACACCAAACCAGGTACAAAAAAAAAAAAAAAAAGGATGTGGTTTTATGACTCTACAAAAGTTCATTATACTTTATACTCCTTGAGGAAAATGAAAATTCAGTAATGGCTTTGATGAAGGGGGTGAGGCATTTAAATGGAGAAAGATGGAATGGCTTAAGTCTTCTTTCTCCCTCCCTCCCCACCCTTTCCTACTTCCCACCCTTCCTCCTTTCTTTCCTTTCTCCCTTCCTGCCAGCCTCCCTTTTTTCCTTTATTTATTTTTCAACAGGTATTTGTCAAGCATCTACAACACGTTATGCATCGTGTTAGGTCGGCTGTGGATGACGGTGGCTGCTGGGTAGGATGTGTGCAAAGGCAAAGAGGACGGCGTTCTGGAAAAGTAGACTGGGTTTATGCTGCCCAGGGCGCTGTCAAATTAAATTATGATAATAGCTAATATTCATTTAGAAAATCATAGCTCTTCTAAATATTTTGCATATTTTCACTTAATTAATCTTATTAACCAACTTTTATTCCATCCATTTTATAGATTAGGAAACTGAGCCGCCAGAGAGTTGAAATAAGTTGCCTGTGGTCACACAGAGGTGCGTGGCAGCGCTAGAATTTGAATTTAGGCAGTCTGGTTTTACAGTGTGTGCTTTTAAGCACGATGCTATCCTGTGAATTGATTTCTGCTTTTTTTTCTTTTTCAGGCAAACAGGACCCATTTTGCTCTTAGTTTTATTACATCAGTTCCTCACCTCTAAAGTAAGGGTAATAATAAAAATACCTACTTCACAGAGTTGTAGTGAGGATTAAGTAAGATAATATATGGGATGTTGTTTTGAAAAGTTATACTGTGTCACTGTGGCATTACTGATAGAACATTCTAGTAGTAAATATAAAACAAGTATTCAAGTAAATAAAAGCATGAGTAGTTATTATATACCAATGAGCATAACCCTTACTGACATTATCAGCCAAGTACCAGCCTTGATTAAATGAATGAAAACAAAATTAGAGAAGGAAGAGCGAATTTCAGGGAGAGGGGACAATGGTGGCCATGATGGTGATGCTGCTAAAGAAACTACGACCCACATAGCAGATATTGTGAAGTTGCCTATTCTGACAAAGGGCACTTAAGTGGATTCTAAACAAGGTCACTGCCCTCATGTACTTGCAGTCTACAATCATTAAGATTTATACCACACTTCATGGCTCATTAAAGGCTCCTAAAACCTCTGTTTCTTTGATCCTGTCATCCCTTGAAAAACCTGCAGGAGAGGTTAAATTATTCCTGTTTTCTAGGTCAGGAGGTTGAGGTTCAGAGAGCTTAGTTAATTCTCCAATATTGCATGAGTAGAATGTATTCGGGTCAGGACACAAACCTAGATCTCTTGCTGTCCAGAACACACTACTACAACACCAGGCTGCCTCATGTCATAATAATTATAATTATATATAATAATCACTGTATGGGGCACTTTGTTCTAGGGCTTCACCTAGATTAGCTCATTCAACACATCACAAAAGACCCCTGCAGGATATATCCTATATGGCTTCTGTGAGATACCAGGCTGTGCACTAAGGTAAGGTGATGTCTTCTGACACATATTGGTAGATTTCCTTAGCCTGGTATTGCCTCTGTGGGGACATTCAATTCTATGATTAAGGAGTCTGCACACTGGAGATGAGCAGCAAAGTCTCTCTGAGCTGGTCTGATAGTTACAGCGGGAGAAAATGTTGCTTCTCTCTAACGGAGCAGAAAGCTTCGCACCGTCTCCAGGCTGGAATCCTCTTCTGAAACCCACAGCTCTGTGCTCCTTCTATAGCAGTAGCAGCCTGTCTAGATTCCTACAGGACGAATCTCATGACTAAGTCTAGGCTGCCTCTTTCACAGGCATGATGTGAGAAAGCTAAGATGACCCCCTGCCCTGCTCTACTAGCCTGGGTCACGGCTAGAACATAAATAGCAGAAAATGGAATGAGTGAGTGATAACACCCAGCTGGGAACCTGAAACCTGGCACCCCTTGATCTTGTTATTGGTAAATGTTCTTTTTTAGAAACAAAAGGATTGTTCCAGAGGAACAGTGAGAACTGATAATTGATAACAATTAAGCAGTCGTAGGGAGAATGAAAGTTAAAAAATAAACTCTAGGTCATTTACACGAGGGCTTTGTGGGGGTCACAGCCTGTATTTCATAGCAATGATTTTCCAAAGGCACTTAATAGAAATGAGGAACTATGGAGATATTTGATCCCTTTCTTATTCTAACTCCCCAACCCTGTAACTTAGAACTTCAGCCGTGGAACGCACACCTCCAATTGGGTGGTTCAAACTGACCTTGATGATTCACGCCTCTTCTTCTGCCAATGAACAATCGCATACTCATACACCCAGCAAAATGCCATGATTTGACATTGGAGAATCAATACCTTATTCTCTCCTCATTCCTAGAGGATTCATGGGTGTGAATATGTGTGTGTGTGTGTGTGTGTGTGTAGGCACACATGTGTGCTTTATTGGTGGTGGTTGGGTTTGGGTTTGGGTAGGGGAAAGGCTAGTTATCCACATCAGGGGTAAATTTTCATTTTCTTGATTCTTTAATTTAATTTATTTAATTTCTCCAAGGGTACAGTTTTCCTTCTCACTAGCCATGTTCTTGGAAAATAAGGCAATCAATTAATCACATTCAAAAAATTTTCAAATTTATTGATATTGGAGAAGGATGAGAAAGAAAGAGAACACTTCTCTCACTAAATAGACAAACTCTTTTTAAAGTTTTTGAAAAAGTGCTGCCAGTGAATAAGCTATCACAGCTGGGTGGGACATTGTGATATTTACTTTTAAACTTAAGATTACTAATCCAGACATTTGACATAACTAATAAAGAGATAACTCTGGAGCCAAAATGATGTTGGACACTCAAAGTAGATTTTATTTATTTTTATCTTTTATTCTGTAAAGATTTTATTTATTTATTCATGAGAGAGAGAGAGAGAGAGAGAGAGGCAGAGGGAGAAACAGGCTCCCTGCAGAGCAGGGAGCCCAATGAGGGACTTGATCCCGGGACTCTGGGATCATGAGGTGAGCTGAAGGCAGATGCTTAACCGACTGAACCACCGAGGCACACTCAAAGTAGATTTTAGTTAAAAAAAGAAAAAGGAAAAACTCCACATACTCTGAAAATGTATTTTATTGGAAGGAAGAAACACTGAGCAAATTAATCAAGTGAGGGGTGCCTGGGTGGCTCAGATGGTTAAGTGTCTGCCTTCTGCTCGGGTCATGATCCTAGGGTTCTGGGATCAAGCCTTGCATTGGGCTCTCTGCTCCAGTGGGGAGCCTGCTTCTTCCTCTCCCTCTGCCAGCTTCTGTCTCTTTCTCTCTGCAAATAAATAAATAAAAATTTAAAAAAATTAATCAAGTGAACTTATAAATATATTTCCATTTCCTCTGTAATAAATAACTAGCAATAAGCTATTAAACAGAGTAGTCTTTCCTGGGCCTCTGTGTATGCTAAAGATTCACCATCACTTTCTCTTCCCTTCTCTCCTAACTTAATTATATAGTATAGTACATGGATATTGCCTTTGATTTTCCAATTTTCCACCCTCTCCCATTAAGTAGCATTAGTGCCATTAAAATTCAGCTCCAAGGTGGACTCTGATTTTCTCTCTCCATGCAAGCGTGGAATCCCACTCCCTCTGCTAATGACTGCTTTAAGAACCCAGAGCTAAGCCAATCATTTCGCGACTTTCCTCTGGAGCCAGTTATTGGTTCAGTGTTGAGCTTGTGAGCTCCTTTGAACAATCAGATTGAGGAAGGACTTTTGTTCCAGGACTGACGCTTTATTTTCCTCTTCATGTGAAAAAAGAGAGCATGTAGTCTTGTTTATCATTAGCAATTTTCTTGCAATCAGGAGCCTGGGGAGAAGAAAAGAATCTAGGTCCTTGATGACATGATGGCTTGTTTGATTAACCTACTGTAAAGTCTACTCTTTACTGGACATCCATTTACTCAAGCCAGTAAGTTTTCTTACTGACTTTCAAGCACTTGTTGCTAAAAATGTTCTGACATGTATGGATAGTACAAGTCTTTCTTCCTGGTGATGAACATAGTTGATCTAAAGAGAAACTTAAAATTTGTACAACATTTACACAACATTTTGCAAAAAACAAATAAAAAAGAAAAAGTCCATTTTAATTTAAAATGTAAAGCTTTGCACATATAAGATTTTACTCTCGACACACCAGAGGGTGGGCAGACGACCTAGGCTATCTTTGTGTTTCCAGTACCTAATATGAAAACCGAATAAATGTATGGTACCATCTAAATGCTATGTCTACCAAATGTGGCTTGACTAATGCAATATTTATTTATATAGCCTGTATTATCTCTGCGGTTTACAGTTATGCAAACCACTCTTTGGAATTATGATATACAATTGCTTGATTTTGAGTACTTGGAACTCTCAATGAGCTCACATCTTCGTGGGGGAGACAGATATAAATAACCATTTATGATATAAAGTAATAGACATAGAAATAAAATGCTTCCAGGGCCTGGAAGTAGAAGTACCTGGCTCTGACTATAATGTGGTCTTATCAAGGAAATATGTCCAGAAAACTACATTCTTAAGAATTGTGTAATCGTTTGCCTGGCAGGCATGAAGACTGGGTGGTAAAGAGAGGGCATTCGAGGCAAAAGGAACAAGTATGTGCAACAACACAGCTATGTGGAAAAAAATCCTGGCATCTTTAAGAAAATTTAAGTAATGGAACATTTCTGAAGAGAAAAAGAAAGGAACTGGTATTTATTAAGTAACTAAGTTGTGTTAGATGCTGAGTAAGGTTAATATATATGGCCTAAGTTGATTCTCACAACAAATATTTCATAGGTTAGGAACAGGAAGCTCATATAGGCTGGGTGAGTTTGCTGTTTTTACAGAGCCAGGGAACAGTGGAGCTAGGATTTAAATCTGGGTTAGTCTGGAGCTAATATTCAGGCCTTTCTCACTAACATGTGATGTCTATCTGAATCTTAGGGTACATGGAGGCCACAGTGGGAGGTAAAGCTTTCAAATTTAGGGAATGCCAGGGGTGCCTGGCTAGCTCAGTGGGTAGAGCATGCGATTCTTGATCTCAGGGTTGTAGGTTTAAGCCTGATGTTGGGTAAGATTTAAGAGATTGCTTAAAATAAGAATCTTAAAAAAAGTACAAATTTAGGGAATGACAGATATGAGGAGACTTAGACAGTATGGAAGTGTTTTATAGGCAGGTAGAAGAACAAGGCTGAGATGATTTACCTGGTGGTTAAAAATTCATCAGTTATCACCCTATTGGTTATATTCATCACATATGCATAGTCAAAATCACTCAATGACAACTTTAGGGTGTGAAGGAAGAAGGCCAAACAGAGTTTTGGGGAATGCCAATATCTAAGGAGGATTTATGGAAAAAGAGCCAGAAAAGGAGACTGAAAAGGAGTGCCTCCAAATTAGGAAGAAAACCAGGAAAAGGTGGTGAGATGGAAGCCAACGGAGCTCAGAATTTCAACCTAGAGGTGGTAGTTAAGAGTATAGAATATTACAGAGAATGTAATGGTCAATTAAACTTCAATAATGTTGGTTCCCCCATCCCTATTCCTGCTAATCTAGGAAGTGAAGGGTATAATTATAAGGCAACTTCTCACATTCATAAAATCACTCTTACAAGAGGAGCCACCCAATGGGAATAAGATTGATATTTGATATTTGGAATCCTACCACAATCTCAAAGTTGGAAAAAGAACCCAGAAGTCACCTATTCTCGGGGCGCCTGGGTGGCTCAGTTGATTAAGGGTATGCCTTCAGCTCAGGTCATGATTCTAGGGTCCCGGGATAGAGCCCCGTGTTGGACTCCCTGCTCAGTGGGGAGCCTGCTTCTCCCTCTGCCTATGCTCCCCTGCTCCTGCACTCTCCCTCTATATCAAATAAATAAATAAAATCTTAAAAAAAAAAGAAGTCACCTATTCTCTATCTTATGTAATGGATAAATGAGTTGCATCCTTATACTGACACTTGCCCATCTAAATATACAGGAGGCTTATTCCTGAGATCACTGAGTTTAGTTAAAGGCCTGTACGACACCTGAATTTTCTCATTTATGTTCATTTCTTCTCCATAATGTATAAGTGAAAACAACAGTGATTCATATATTTGCATCACCTGTATGATATCTCATAGGTTTCAAAGCACTTTCACACATATTTATGATTTGATTATCTCCTCAAACCCATGAATTAGGTAGAGAAATTGTTTCACTTTATAGACGAGCAAACAGAGGCATAGTGAAGCTAATGTAAATTAACCTGAGGTTTCCTAAAAATAGATTAATGAGGCCAGAAGAAAACAATCAGCTCTAATTCCTGATCTTCTCCTAGTCACAGTACCATTAGTGGATGATTATATGATCTGCGTACTGGTATCTTCTCTTCACTTTTTTCATATAAAGCTTGTTTCTTCAACTCTGCAATAATCCTCACAGAGTGCATTCTAGATTTACATTTCTTCTGGCTGAATCTCACTGTAAAGATGGCTCATGAGCAATGGTTCTTCCCATGTCAGTTACCTGGCGTTTGGACCATATTCCCAGACATGCAGTGAAGATTAAGAAACACGTGTTGCTTATTTAAATTGAGTGAGCTCCCCTTTATAGCTGGATAAAATGGTGACATGGTTCTATTTTCGTAGCATTTAGATGAGAGATTAAAGAGTCATCGAAGTAATTTCACCGCTATAGAAAGTTAGTCTGGGTATTTCAGGCCTGTTGAGTAAGTTTTTTGTTTTTGTTTTTGTGCTTGAATTCTCCATATAGTTCCCTGTCCTAGTCAATTGATGAGAAAGCTGCTGAGCTTCCCTTCACTGTGTGGAGAGAAGGCGCTGCAAAACATGGACATCTCATACTCTACAAAGCAAACAACTTGTAGAGAAAAAAATTCATACCCAAAGATAGACATGACTTTTTATTTCTCTTTTTTTTCTTCTGAAATTTAAGAGCAGTGTTGGAGTTAGATTTTAAGTCTTGACATTTAGATGCCTGGAGATAACATAGAATTCATAACTTAGAAAAGAGTTCAAGGATATAACTTCTATGAATAGGAGCCTTCTAATGAACCTATCTCCGTGGATATACTGGTGGTTTGCAAGTTGTTTCTGATGGTTTTCACTGTGGGTGTTCTTCCCCTGCGTTGTATATAATTTTTTCTCTTTAGAGGCACTGCTCAAAGGAAAAAGGAATATCTATGACCAGTTTGCGATGGATCCATCTTATACAGAAAGAGATTTGCTCTCTCTCCCAAGGTCATGCTATCATGCTCTTATTCACCTATGCACCTGGTCCATCATAAACACACACATACACATGAGAAAGAGAGAGAAACAAAGAGAGAGAGAGAGAGACAGAGAGAGACTGAATGCAATTACTGTGTATACCGTGCATAGAAGAGAAGAACTGCTAGGGCCTCTTGTAATTCTCATTGCCTTTATCTTGCCCTTTTATGGACGTGTGCCACAAAAGTCACAGCCTTTAGATAGGAACACAGTACTTTCCTCCATTCTATTTTATCTCGGATTAACTCATTGTCCTTTCCTTGACTTCCCTCTTCTCTTTTTCTTATAAACTCAGCACCAACAAACGTGACTGACTTGCCACCCCATTCGAGTTCATCTTTCTTCGTGCCTACTCACAACTTGGTTTTGCTGGGTAATCTGGATGAGGAAATATCTACAAGGCCACTTGGCAAGACATGAGATTTTCTGATCTTTTTGAAAGTTAATGAAAAAGCAATTATTGCCTCACACTGTTCTGAGTATTCCACAAAGAACTGCTCTCTACTTCCTGAACAGAAGCATTGGTGTCTGCCTTTTATACTCTGCCACTCCCTGACTTCTTGGCCTGATGTTATCTAACACTGAGACAAACATATCTTTGGGTCTTGGGAAGTGGCTGCATCTCTCAGTTGAAAATTCATTGTACAAGCAGAGAATGTTTGTTGGGTGCTTATATGTACCAGAAAAGGGAGGATATAAAGGTGAGACAATCCTGCTCTTTGAGCTCCCTGTCAAGTAGGTGAGTCTACCATGTTACCAAACAAATTTGGTAATTTCAGTTTGTGATACTTTCACATCTGAGGGAGCTCATGCTAAGTACAGAGATAGAGAAGAGTCTATACCTAGCTTTGGTGGTGGTGGATAGGGAAGACCATCTAGAAGAATTGAGCTGAGTTAGGTTTTGGAAGATGAGTAGGGATTGTCAGATAAATAATAGGGAAGGACACAGAAGGAAATGAGGTTTGTAATAAAGGCAAAGGTCAGTTCATTATGGGTCTTTGGGGAACATGACAGATTTATAGTTAGAAACATCATTTTAACTCTACCTAGATGATGGATTTGAATGTAAGTGCTGGAAAAAATTAGGTATCTATTTCAACCAGGAGTTAAATTTGGCCTAGCAGCTATCTGTTTTTATAAAATTTTATTGGAACATAGCCACACCTATTTGGTTGTGTGTTGTCTATGGTTTCATGCTACCTGGGCAGAGGTGAGTAGTAGCAATACAGACTGTATGGCCCACAAAGCCAGAAAAATCTACTATCGGGCCGTTTTTTTAAAAATTTAATTTAATTTTATTATGTTATGTTAGTCCCCGTACAGTACATCATTAGTTTTCGATGTAGCATTCCATGATTCATTGTTTTCGAATAACACCCAATGCTCCATGCAATACATGCCCTCCTTAATACCCATCACTGGGCTAATCCATCCCCCTACCCTTCTCCCTTCTAAAACCCTCAGTTTGTTTCTCAGAGTCCATAGTCTCTCATGGTTCATCTTTCCCTCTGATTTCCCCTCCTTCATTTTCCCCTTCCTTCTCTTAATGTCCTCCATGCTGTTACTTATGTTCCACAAATAAGTGAAACCATATGATAATTGACTTTCTCTGCTTGACTTATTTCACTGAGCATAATCTCCTCCAGTCCCATCCATGTGGATGCAAAAGTTGGGTATTCATCCTTTCTGATGGCTGAGTAATATTCCACTGTATATATGGACCACATCTTCTTTATCCATTCATCTGTTGAAGGGCATGTCGGCTCTTTCCACAGTTTGGCTATTGCGGACATTGCTGCTATGAACACTGGGGTGCATATGGCCCTTCTTTTCACTACATCTGTGTCTTTGGGGTAAATACCCAGTAGTGCAATTGCTGGGTCATAGGGTAGCTCTATTTTTAACTTTTTGAGGAAGCTCCACACTGTTTTCCAAAGTAGCTGTACCAACTTGCATTCCCACCAACAGTGTGAGAGGGTTCCCCTTTCTCCACAACCTCTCCAACATTTGTTGTTTCTTGCCTTGTCAACTTTTGCCATTCTAATTGGTGTAAGGTGGTATCTCAATGTGATTTTGATTTGTTAAAGTTGTCAGTTTAAGTAGTGCAAGAGTTCAGGTAATAGAAGATGATGGCTTGACTTAAAGCTGGGGTGGTGGGAATGAAGAGGAGTGGGTGAAGCCAGAGATGTTTAGCAGGAAGTAAGGATAGGATTTGGGGTGACTGGGATGGAGGGAAGGGTAGAGATGTCAGTGATAGAGGACTCTGAAGATTCCTACTTTCTGGATCTCCATTTAGCACAGTTTTAGCATCGTGTCCTGCATAAAGATACAAAAGAAGCATTGTTCCCAAGGAACTTCATATCCAGTAGAAGAGACATGTATATGTATATAAATATATATGTATATTTTATATTAATGTGTATTTATATATGTATATTAAAATCTTTAATACAAGGTTGAATGTAATGAAGTCTTGGAATTTCAAGGGAGAGAGGGATGATGTTTAGAGGAAAATTTAGTGGAAGTTTAAATTAACAGCAATAGTTTTGAAGAATAGAGAGGTGTTAGACACAGGGATGGATAGGATGAAGGGCCTTCTGGAGAAAGAAGATGCAGGAGTACAATAGGGATCTGGACACCAGGTGGGGAAAAGATAGGAATGCCAAGTTCAGGGGCTTGGACTTTATTGGACAGGCAATGAAAATCTGAGCACTTTAAGCAGTAGAATGATAATACCAGAGCTGTACTTTGATTACTCTGGCAATGAGATTAGAATCATTGAAGAGGGAAGAGACCAAGAAAGGAAAGGAAACGAACATTTGTCTTTCAAAGCTTAGCTTTGCTGACCCTCTCCATAAATATTTGTCCTTCCTTTATGTTCCTATCATACCCCAGGACTCCCTGAGTCTAAGCACTTTTCTTTTTTTAAGATATATTTATTTATTTTAGAGACAGAGAGAGCATGAGCAGGGTTGGGGGGGGAAGGGAGAGAGAGAGAGAAGGAGAGAAGCAGACTCCCTGCTGAGTGTGGAGCCTGGAGACCAATGTGGGGCTTGATCCCACGACACTGAGATCATGACCTGAGCCAAAATCAAGAGTCAGAAGTTCAACCAACTGAGCCATCCAGGTGTCCCTAAGCACTTATTATACTGTGCTGTAGTTATTTTCTTGTCTATAGAGCATGAGACGCTAGATATTGAGACATTCTTAGAGAAAGTCTGTGCAGTGGTTAAGACCTGTCTGGGTTTGTCTTTTATTTGACCTTACTCTCTCCATACCTTGGTATCCTCATCTGGAAATAATAATTGTCACTGCTTGTATAATCAACAATGATTGTAACTATTTGTTGTAATTATTAAATGAGTTAATGTGTAAAAAGCACTTAGAACAGTGGCTGGCTTGTAGTAAGGGTGAATACATGTTATTGATATTATTCCTAGTGCCTAGCTGAGTGTTTGGAAACTCATAAGGATTTTGTTGAATGCATGAATTTAAGTGCTTTCAATGAATCAGACACTTTGGATTGGTTATTTTGAACTATTCTCACCACACCCTAGTGAGGAAGATATTATTTCTAATTTTCAGGAAGATGAAAGAGCTCTGACAGTAAATGACAAGGTCAGGGTGCTGTAGAGACTTATTACTAAACCCTATTAATCTAGAGAGATGAGAGTAGCGGATGGCCTCAGCCCTGGAGGAGATGCAACAGGGACTGCATCAAAGGCATAGGTGAAGGTCTTCGACTGCTTTCCTGATACAATGCAGAGGAGATACTATGGCCAGTGAGTGTAAAGGGAAAGGGAGAGAAGCAAAACTGTTAGCTGAGCAGGAGGTAGGAAGGCTGGAAAAGGGAATCAAAGAGCACTCCAAGTTCTTGAGCTGAGGTGACTGGAGAGATGATGTTGCCATTTGTAGGAATAGAAATGTGCAGATTTGTTTTGTGGGGTAAGAATTTGAGGGTTTAGTGTTAGATATAAAGAGTCTGTTGCTTCCAAAATGTTGAGCCATGAGCTGAAAATGTGGCCCTGGAGCTTGCGTGAAAGGTAGGACGGGAGAGAGAAACTCGGAAGTGAGGGGTGAAGTCATGGGTGTGACATTTCTGAACAAAGCATGGGGTCAGTCAGTGCCAAAGGCTGCTTTTTGACTTAGCCTGGGACTGGCCAGCCAGGACCCCACACCCATCCCCAGTACATGTTCATAAGCTGATTTGTGACACTGAACTTTCTCTCTGGCCAGTAAAGATGTGGTAGGTGACCAGTGTCTAAGAAATCCTGTCTCACGATCTTTCCGCATGAATGAAAAGCTGTAGCTGGAGATAGGTAAAGCTCTTTAACCAGGGAAAGAGGAGCCAGGAAGAACAAACATGGACCTTAAAATGTCAACTTCTCTTCGGCTTTTGGTTCTGGCCACACAGCCCAGCCTTTCCTGCCTTCACGAGGCATAGAGCTTCAGAAACGAATTGAATCTGTTTAAAACTACCCCCCAGAGAATTTGATCCAAGTGAACTTATTTGGTCAGAGAGGGTCATAAACACATCATAAAATCTAACCTTTCCAAGAGGGGATTATCTATAAATAACTGTGGTTATCCCCTAGGGTGCTAGGCATAAGCCTGGTAGAGGGGCAGAAAAGAGAGCTGTTTCCTCAGCATCCTGGGCATCATCCTGAGAGGTGAAGGCAGAAGGGCTTTGCAGAGGCTCAAGTATAAGCCCCTGAAGTCATATACCCATTTCCCTCTGGCAGGGCCATTGCCACTCTGAAGGGGCTCCCTCTGCTTTGCTGAGCAATGGAATGTGGCTACCGGGAAAAGAATATTAAGATTTCTGTTGTTAAATATTTCACTGGTGAAGCTCCTTTTAAAATATTAATTGTGGCAACGTTGGAAACGCATAAAAGAACTGACACTCATGCTTGTTCAGACCACAGATGGTTTAATTTCAAATTGTGGTTTTGAATTGCTTTTTTTTCCTTCTGTCTGTAAGCAATGGATTCATCAAAATCCTTTCTTCTGAATAAAAGAAGAGCCCCTAATGGTGCCCATTCAGTGGCATTAATGTGGAGTAGGTGAGTGATATGAGAGGGGTTTATATTATTTATGATGAGCCCATTTGTGAGCCAAATGAATTTCAACAAGGCCTTCTAGGTGGTAGTGAGGATATAAAAGATACAGAGAGGAGGCAATGGAAACCCATTTGAAGTGGTTGCTAACAGATCCCTTCCCTTAGATTTCCAAGATAAAAAGGAATCTACCCTGCTTTGTGAGATGTGGCACCCAGTGGTCACCACACAGTTGTTCAGTAACTTATAACGAGGGAAGCTTTTCTTATTTGCTAGATTGGGGTAGTTCATTTTCTCTTTGTAATTTCTGTCTAGTGATCCTAGAACCATGTCAAGAATTGGAATCATGGGATCTTGTGGCTAGGAGCCTTGTAAACCTGATGGTGTGAGCCAGATTATAATCATCCTTTCTTTTAGAGTAGGGACCACGTTTCATCTCATACTTCCTTTTTTTAACTCCAACAGTCATAGGGCCTGGAAAAGAGTTGTTGCCTATAAAGATACAAAGAATGTGGTGAATGCTCTATACCACATTTATTCTCAACAGGGGGAATATCATGCTCAACGGGGAGAACATTTCTTAGACATTACAGTCTAAGTTTTCCAAGGCTCAAACCAATCAGACAAATCTAGTATAAAATTTCGTGGCAGTGGGGGAAACAATTAGGAAAAAAGGTCTAGAAAGCTTCTGTGGGGGAAAGGAGGTTCTCATTATCATATAAAAAAAAAAGGTTGAGAAACATAGGTTGGCTGTAGAGGAAAGGGCCCTGTGTTTTGAAGCCAGAAGGACATTTCTGGAGTCTCTACCCACAAAATGCCAGTGTAGCTCATCTCCCTAAGCTTCAGGTGTCTTCATCTCTGAAATGGTGATCATGTATGGTAAGGGGAACAGTTTTGTGCATTTACTATCTTATACCCTCCACCTAATACAACGGCTAGTACAAAGGAGGCCCATAATAAAAATTTGTTGAAGGAATGTATACAGGAATAAGTGATTCTCCCACAAAAGCTTGTTTGATGATTAATTGCAGTGAGGACCAAAAAGCTCCTAACTTAGTACTTGGCACATTTTAGGTGCCTAGTAACTGACACTTGGCTTTCTTTGCTCCCTCTTCCCACACTGCCCTGCACACACAGATTTCACAGATGAGGACATGAGACTCAGATAGGGACAAATAACTTTCCTAATGTCATAGGGCAAGTCTGTAAATCATTTTGAGAACTGAAGCTGGTTCTCTCAGCTCCAAATGAGCCTCACTTAATTATTATGATAATTATTTCCCTAGAATACCTACCAAGTTCTGTAGATTCTTGGAAAGAAAGTTCTTGCATCACCGAAATATAATCAAGCCATATCTAAATTGATTTCAGTTGGGTACCATCTGGATGCATGTAGTGCAAGTTCACATGCCTGGAGCAATAATACACGTGTTCTGCCCTGCCAGTAAGAGGGCCTTGAAAGGGCTTTTGGGAAGCATGCTGAGGGGCGAACTGACACATGGCACTCTCTCCAGTTTAACATGCAGACAATTCAGGTGGGAGGGCTGGTAGGCACAACATAATGGTTTGGAAAAGCCAGACATTCAGATGGCAAGGAGCTGGGTAATGAGGATGGCACCATCAACACTCCACCACGGGTTTTCCCAGACCCTTTTTCAAGGGAGTCCATAAACCCTGCATTGTACACGCACATAAGTCATCCAAATACCATAAACTCACAACACTTGGGAAGGTGGAACTGCCTTTCGGAATTTTCAGGCCATCAACTTCAGCAACAATACACATAGTAAGATATAAATGCTCCTTTCCCCTGCTGAAAACCCTGCTTCCTTCTCATTATCTTTTACTACTTAGTAGTGCTTTATGCTTTTACATTTTTTAATAAATCAATTTTGAGAGCAGAGACTATGTCTTAGGCCCTTTGCATAACCTTCCTGTTATACCTTGCATATAGTAGATCTTCAGAAATGCATGTTGAATAAATGAATGTAATTTAGAGCTGAATGGAAAAAAGGCAGGTCTAACTTTTCCTGATCACCTTTTATGTTCTAGGCACTGTATGGTGCACCTTACAGGTATTATTTCATTTAACCTTTACAGTTGATTCAAGTAATTTGCCCAGTGTCAGAAAATTATTAAGTGGCTGAGACTGGAGTCAGCCAAGGTTATTTCTGACTCCAAAGACTATACTTATTAAGAAAACAACAACAACAACAACAAAAAAACATCTTTCAGCAACCATGAGAATGCACCTCAAACAGCTTCCATTGTAGGGACTGTCATTGACCAAAAAGCTCAGCAGCACTGGCTGAAGACTCAGCTCTTGTCTGTTGTGCTCTGACAACTGCCCCAACTTTCACACACAGGCCATGCCCCCCACTGGCTGCTTCCAGCCAGGACCTAAGGGTGGCAGGGATGATAACATTGAGTTTCAGTACAAAAATGCCTCAGACTGCATGGTAAACTAGAGTGTTTCCGTCAGGTCCATCTCTCATTTAGTAAGGTCACCGGTGCATCATGATCAGATGGCTCTTCCAACTTCCTCCCACTCTTCCCCAGTTTTTTCCTCACAGGAATTTCCCCTAATAAAATGCTGGCTTTTTAAATCCATTCTTGGTGATTAGAGGACCCGAGTAACACAATTCTAAATGTTTTTTCCATTCCAAGCTATCAGGATTCCTAACTTAAGTTAGTATTCATGAAACATTTTCCCCAAACACTCCTAATATTAGGAGAGAATACACACGTGTCATCCATCCCTGGTGGTCTGGGGCCTGCCACAAGGATGGGATTTATTGGAAACTCATGCCTCATTCCCAAATTACTTATCCAATGTCTGTCTTCACTGTAAGATCACAAGCCCTGTGAAGTAAGGGTCTGTGGCTATTTTTTCATTGGTATATGTCCATTGCCTAGAACAGTGGTTGGCACATAGTAGGTGCTCAATAAATGAAGGCCAGATCAATGGAAAAAAATCCTAACAATTATTTTTTTACTCAATTATGTAGTCATATTTGTTTAATTATTTTTAAAAGAAGAAACCTCTTATCCTCAGCAAAATTGAGATTTAAATGCCATTTTAAATGTAATATTTAACTTTGCTCTTTAGCACACCAGCACATACATAACCCTCAGGGTAAAGACATCCTTGTTTAAAGCTATGAGTTAATTTTGCCTGAAGGTCAATGCTAGGAAGAAAACCCAGACCTTTCAACTCTTAGTTCAAGGTGTTTTCCTTGCTATGCACAATGATCTTTTGTATTTACATACTCTTACTATATTACAATTTGAGAACTTTTTCTCCCACTTTGCCATTGGTGGTTAACTTTACTCAATTTGTTATTATTTTTTTATTATTATTTTTTTGTATACAGTAATTCTGTTCCCTGCCGATTTAATATAATCTATGACTACTCTAATCCTTACTTTTTATTTTAGAATCATCCAGAAATTTGGAGAGGGAGGACTGTGTCCAATCTTTGACATCATTGGGGATTTTCTCCTGCTTGTCTCTGAATCACTGAGCATAGAGCTTTCAGTCTGTCTTTTCTCTTCTGAAGATGGAGTTTTATTCTTATTAAGTTGTGGAGAAATGCCTGTGATACAAACGGGTCATGTTGAGCAGCGGTGTTTAATTACCCTCCTTCCCCCACGCAGATGCTAATACATAGAGATGCTCAAAAATTTCTCGTCCACTTAACTGAGGTGAGCTCTGTGGTGACAACTCCATGTTTATAGTTTCAGCTAAAATCCTCCAAGACATACTTGACTCCCTTGCTCTCATAACCCTCATCAAATCTATCAATAACTCCTGTTGGTTCTACCTTCAAAATGTAATCCTGAAAGGGATCAATTCTCAGTACCTTCCCTGCTGCCTTCCTGGAACCCATTTCCCCGACCCATTCCCAGCCTGCATTACAGCAGTAGCTTCCTGGCAGGTTGTCCCTACTTCACTCCTGCCCCTTTACAGACTATCCCCAATACTACTGGAATGCGAGGCGATAGTATCACTCTGCCCCAATCCTCCACTGGTTTCCTAAAGAATTCAGAATAAAAGCCTGCATCCTTGGTGTAACTTCTAAGGGGCTGCTCAGTTCTCAGATCTCACTTCACTGTGTTCCAGCCATACTTGCTTCATTGCTGTTTCTCAAAAATGGGAGGCATGTCCAGCCTCTGGGATTTTGAACATTCTGTTCTCTTTGCTTGAAACGCTCTTTCCCTAGATATCTGCATGGCTTGTTCCCTTCTTTCAGGGTTCTGCTCAGATGTAATTATCTCAGAGAAGGCTCCCTTGACCACCTATTTAAAATTGCAATCTCTCCCACTCTTGATCCTTTCCCTTTTTTTAATTAATAAGTATAAATCCTATGATTACCCGAAAAACGGTATGTTTTAACTATTTAGATTTTAAAAATTATTTATTTATTTATTTATTTATTTATTTGAGAGAGAGAGTGCGCAAACGTGCAGCAGGGAGAGGGAGAGGGAGAGAGACTCTCAAGCAGACTCCCCACTGAGCATGGAGCTGGAAGCAGGGGCGAGATGGCGGTGGGGCGGGGGGGGGGGGGGGCAGGACTCAATCTCACCACACTGAGATCATGA
>NW_027397076.1:18057106-18251719 GCF_003265705.2 Callorhinus ursinus | reverse complement strand
TGACCTGAGCTGAAACCAAGAGTCAGATGCTTAATGGACTGAGCCACACAGGTGCCCCTAGTTTTTTTTTTAATCACTCTCCTCTCACTATAATAAAAACCTCATGAGAGCAGGAATTTTTTGTTTGAACACTGATGTATCCCCGGTGACTAGAACACCTCTGCCTTGGAGTAGGCACTCAATAAATATTTGTTGAATGAAAGAATGAATATTCTGCCTCCTCACTTATCCTTCCAGTTTTACCTTGCATATGAAACTCTCACCTGTCTTGCTTCCCAGCAAGCATAACTAACCACTTGTCCTTTCCTTTTAAATGGAGCTCTTTGGATACACATGTTTTATAGCATTGATTTATCCTATAAATTTCCATGGCATTTTTTCTTCCTAAACTGTGAGCAGACTATGAGGGAAGGGATTGTAATTTACTAACATCTGTGCCCCTAGCATTTAGGACAACACCTGGTACCTAATAGTCATTGAATAAATTCTTGTTGGTTAAACAAATTAGTGAATGAGTGGCCCAAGAGAAACACTATTATCAAACATGTTTGCTACTTCAGAGTGGTAGCTAGTACACAATCATCACCAATGTTCGTGATAATATCAATGGTGATACCAGAGTCACTCCTGAAACTGGAAAGGGACATCTGGAAAATATCTTTGAAAGTAAGCGTGATTAGATTTTAGAGTCTTGGCCTCCATCTCATTTGGGCAAAAGATTAGAGGGCTGAAAATCGGACTTTGGTACTCTGGCTAAGGCAGTTTCTCAGTAACTTGGTGAGCATGTCCTGTGAGGCAAAACTGGCAACCTTGATAAAATTGTTAAGATAAATCAGTCATTAAGGTCGGTCAAACTTAAAGGCATTAACCATATTCCTAAGATTACCTAGGTCTGACAAAGAAGACAATTGGAGTAGTATGATTCGATATAGCAAGATTTTTCCTTTTTTTAAAAAAAGGTTTTATCTCTACAGAGAGACATTTCTCTAAAGACACAAAGCTTTGGAAAACTATTTCTGGTATTTTTCTATTTATAAAACAAATCCATAGGCCTAGAAAACATATGCAGTGACATATATATTAAATGGGTGTTAAAAGTTGCTACTGCATAATAAAGGCCAGGGAAATGCAGCATTGAGTGTTAGGCTACTACTGAGAACCTCAGAAGATGTGGCAGAGTTGTTACTGTCTATGTGGCAAAGGAAATGTCACATGTCTATCTGTCAAAGGTTGGCAGAAGGCTGGTACAGTATTCCGGCATAAATGGTTTTTTTTCTGAGAGGGTTAAGAAATGCCATTTTGATGTTTACATTTCAGCAAAAGCACATATTTATTTGGTTTTTGCAACCCTAGTAGTTGCTAAGTTTCCCCCAGAGAAACCAAAATCTTTCCTTTACAAAAGACAATTCCTAAGGTGAGGTGAAGAAACACCACAAACCAATCAGGAAAGGAATTCTGTATTTTAATGGTGCCTACTTCATCATTTTCTCTTTATTAAAAACTCAGCTTCTATTGAACCTAGAACATGAAAATATGCCACTTCACCTATGTATGTAATGAAGTGGTCCCGAAAACAAAAGGATGCTTTGTGATCTGAAAATAATTCCACCAAGTTATGAAAGCAAAGGATACTTTGCCAAGGGGATCAGCTATAAATTTAAGAAAACTCTTTGCAGAGTTCAGTGGAGGCATTGCATTTGTGTTTTGCAATAGCACAATTTGTGATTTATGTGTGCTTATATATCTACATCTAGACCGTATAGAGATCTTTGCTTCCTATATTAAAAAAGGCAAAAGAGCCAAAGCAATACAGCAACAATAAAAATGCTGCCCCAGATGGTGTGTCCATCCATGTGGATAAGTGTTACCGAGAAGACTGAAGCTTGCCCTGAGCTCTGTGTCCTCCCCACTGGGTGCCCAGCCCTCCAGTGACCCTCTGCTCTCTCTGGTCGTACCTCCTGCGTGTGATGCTGCCTGTTCACCTTGCAGTCTGCAGGCTTCATTTGCTCCAAAGACGCTGTGCCTTTCCTGCTCGCTGCAAACTGGGTTGGACGGCCTGGCTATTGCTTCTCAGCAGCTACCCTGCTGTACCTCTGCGGAGCCACCAACCCTGTCACCTTTGTTACTCTGCCCCTTCTGTTGGCCATTTGGCCACCCTTTGACACCTGGCTCAAATTAGTTTCCTGATTAATGGGAAGTATGGCATGGAGGGATGCTAATGAAGTGGCTCAGCAAGTTGCATGTGAATTTTGCATGGGATTCTGGCACCACAGTTGCAAGCGGCAGTAGGAGTTGGCTTCTCTGGAGACATTAAAAAGAGAGAGTGAGATCCGTTTAAGGCTTTGAGCTCTCAGCCTTCCTACCCCCTTTTTTTCCCACCATTCTTATCTTCCTGCTTACTATTGCTAATCTTGCTAAAAACTCAGTCAAAAGAACACAACCCACTGCGAAAAGCAAGCAAAACAAGACAAAAACTAGCCATTGTTTATTGGACACAATCGAACCCTCTGAGTCTGACATTCAATGCTCTGTACTAATTTGACTTATGCGAGTAGCTCCAGTCACTTTTTTTTTTTTTTTTTTAAAGATTTTATTTATTTATTTGGGAGAGATATTTGAGAGAGAGAGAGAATGAGAGATAGAAAGCACGAGAAGGAAGAGGGTCAGAGGGAGAAGCAGACTCCCTGCTGAGCAGGGAGCCCGATGCGGGACTCGATCCCGGGACTCCAGGATCATGACCTGAGCCGAAGGCAGTCGCTTAACCAACTGAGCCACCCAGGCGCCCGCTCCAGTCACTTTTTAATCTCTGTGTCAAAAAATGATGACAATAACAACAGTACTAATGTGTGGTTTTATTAGGCCTTATTAATTATAAAAAGCATGCACTTTGACAGTCATAACAAGCTCATGATTCCCATCCCTCACATGAGGAAAATGAACTTTCAGATACGCTCACACACGTTTGCGAGCCTTGAGTAGGCCTCAGAGCACTTTTCGCGAACATTCGGGAATTCTGGAGAGCACCATTTTGGCATTCGTTTGTAACATTTAAGGATGTTGAATAATAACCCAGAGACCTGCATTTTATTACGGCAGACCAAGTTTCTCTATTTTTTATCCCACTCTTGCTAAGTAGATTGAATACTCTAAACTGATGACTTGGGCTTGCCTCACTCCCTTGGCAATGCAGGCAGACTCCAGATGATCCCTAAGCTTTTCTTCATTTAAACATCTTCAGAAGATCCTATCTATTGCATGTTGAGGTCCCCGGAGGGGGCTGTGGCATGGCTCTTATGATTTGGCATTTGGAGTCAAAAATAATTGTTTCAAAACAATGCCAACCAGGAGGTGCTATTATTATTTTATCATTATCTTGCCAGAGCCATAAGTGGGAAGGGAGGTGCTTTGGACATGGATGCAGATGCCGTTGTCACCTTTTCTGGGGAAGAAAGCAAGCAGTGATGCTATTCTTGAAGCCCTAGCATAATTCATAGCACACTGGGAGCTCTCAGTAATTATCTGTGGAATGCTGAAACAGATAGAAGCACTGATACATTTTCTCTGTGTATTTAATGGTGATAAGCAGTTATCACCACTCTCTGGAAAACCTTTATCATCTTTTGATCAATCACCCAAGCAACAGTGCTCTCAGATTCAGAGGTTTCAAACTTCCTGGACCCAGACCAAGGTATACATTTGGGCACTCTCACCTTGTCAGGTTCCCTGACCTGCTCCATGCCACATGGACAAAACAGAATGAAATTACCTGAGGACAGCTGAAGTGCTGCCTCTATGACTTCAGAATTTCTAACCCAATCGTGTGGCAAATGGAAGCATTTTACTAGCAATAGAGAGGGACTACTTCCATGTAACATCCTCTACATGGCAGGCAGAAGGTAAGCTCCTTCCTTGCTTTAGCTCTGATTCTCCTTGAAATCCAACTGGCTAGGAATGATTATCCCTGACAATATACTGAAGCCTAGAGAGGTTGAGTAAATTGTTCAAGTTTCTAGAACTAGTAAGTGGCAGAACTAGGATTCTCATCAGCTCTGGCTGACAAAAAAGTGTCTGGGAATTCCCTAACGCGTCCCTCCATTTTGTGGTATGGGTACAGAGACGTGGAGATGCATTGAGTGTCATGTGCTAAACACACTAGATCTCTTTAAGTCTCTCAATAGCTTTTAAAGGTTAGCGTTACTCTTCCCATTAATGGATAAATGAACTAAGGCTGGGAAATCGTGAGTAAATCCTAACTTTCTACTGATGTTTTACTTGGTGACAGCTACAGCTGTAGCTTATTTCAACCATGGTGTACTGCTGTTTTTCTGACTTGGTTTGTGTGCCTACATATGGATATCTTCAGTTCTTTGAGCCCAGGGTGGATAAGAGAGTTTATGAAATAGGAGGAAATAGGAAGCTGGAAGTTGACAGGACCTCTTCTAAAGTATTACTTGGGGCTCAAAATTTGAGGGTACGTTACTGAATGTCAAACAAGTAGTCCTTTATTTTTTGCTTATTTTTAAAATGTCTTAGGTCTTCTGTATTAGAAAGAAATAGAATGAGACAAAAATGCATGCTTCACTGGAAATAGATTTCCAGAATCTAGGTTTGAGTACAGAACAGAGCTGGTGCCTGAAAGACAGTTTTCCATAGAAAGGACTCTACCCTGCTTGGATCAGTACCTGAAAAATGGGACTTTTTCAACTAAAAGGTTGGTTGTACTGTTGTTGTCCAGCTATTTACAGATGCTTCCACCCAGGAGGAGTTTCACCCTGAGTCATTAAGTTAATGGCTTGGTTGTTACCCTGTGATTATCAGTGAAATTGCTCCTCTGAGTGCAAAGTATATAAAAGGGTGGTCAGCTCATAAGCTGTTGTATAGCGGCAATAATCATGGATAAGACAGATCTTTTAGAAAACAAGGTTGTTGGTAAAATAATAATGCTTCTTCCACTGTAGTACATGCCATGATGGAGTCTCATAGATAGTGTGGCATAAACTATTCAAATACAATTTAGCCTTTGTAAACAGAAAATGTGTTAGCGAAAATCCTGAGAGATTATTTGGGATGTTGGATTTTGCTTTATGGCATCTCATGGTCCTTATGCTTTGCATGAATTACCAGGTTGGGGCTTTAGTTTGGGGCTTAAAAAGCAGATCATGCACTTTCTCTTTGCAGTGACATTGGATTATAGACTGACCTCTGAATGTGCCTGAATAAAAGCAACTCAGAATTTGGGAGGATGGTTGGATTATGATAAAGCTTTCAGGATAACTCCAAGCACCTCTACAGCAGCCAAAGGATTTTCAGGGCCATAGGGACACAAAGTAACCAGCTCTAATTCTTTTCTCTCTGGCTTATAGCCTCTGAAGAAGCTTAATAATTAAAGTGGTATACCATCAGAGAGTTTTTAAGGACTTTGATATAACTGCCCTTTTTTCTTATTACCCCATCCAAATACCTAACCAATTCCAGAGAGAAAAAGGGCAATGACCTAAAATGATTTTAAGACTAGAGTGTATATAATAATATCCTAGGTTGCTTATTTGGAAAGCAGAAATTAGACTACAGAGCTATAGGGGGATCCATTAGCTTGTACTTACTGGTCAAGACTGTGGCACACACATCCCTTCAGGGAAAGAGACTCACCCATTTAAAGCCACTCACAAATATTTTTCTGGGTTTACACAGGACTTTTGCCTACATTTACATGCTTTTCACTTACAGACCACACAGCATGTCCTGTGGGTCAGGAGAAATATGGAGAATGTAGCACACTTGTTTCCTACTGGAATGTGTGTCTTCTGTCCAGTTTTCCCTCAGTTACCAAAGCCTGGCAATTTCAATTTCTCGGATGTAGTAGAAAAGGCTTGCCTGAGAATACAAGCCAGGTTTGTTAAAAACCACTGCCAAAGATACCTATAAATCAGGTGGCATTTGAACATACAATAATTGCTTTAAAATACATTTGCCAAATGGATTTATTATTATTGTCATATTGAGAATAATCCTCCCTATGGTGGAGAGGGATATAATAGTCTAACTTAGCCCAGTTCTATTCAACAGGAGACCCTTTTAACCAACTCTTCTTATTTGAATTCCATGCCTAAGTGTGCTAAGTAGCCTTCTAAAATCACCCCTAATTATTCCCAAGTGCTGGCATTCATGCCTTTGTGTAATCCCCTCCTCTTGAGTATGGGCTGGGCTTAATGGCTGGCTTCTAACAAACAGAACACGACAAAAGTGATGGGATATCACCTCTGTGATTAGGTTAAAAAAGCTGGCACTCTCTGGCTATCTCACTTATTCTGAGGAAGCCAGCTGCCATGTTGTGAGCTGCCCCATGGGAGGTCCATGTGGCAAGGAGGTGAGGATGGGTAGCCGCTGGCCAATAGCCAATGAGTTGTTGAGACCCTTTGTCAAACAACCTGCAAGGGACTGAATCCTGCCAATAACCACCGAGTGAACTTAGAAATGGATCCTGCCCATTTAAACCTTGAGATGACTGCAGGTCTGACTGATACTTTGACTGCTATCTCATGAAAGACCTTGAGCTGGAAGATTTAGTTAAGCCAAGTCCAAATCCAAAACTCACAGAAACTGAGTGATCCTAAGTGTGTGTTGCTTTAAGCTGCTAAGTTTTGGGAGTAATTTGGTGTATAGCAACCAATAACTAATCCATCAAGCAAAGAATTAATCATTCCCCTCTCTCCTCCTTTCCTCTCTCTCTGCCACCTCTCCTTCTTTCAAATGTTGGTTAATATCTTCTACATGCCAGACACTATTGTGAATGCAGGGGCTCACACACTTGTTAGAAAGACAGACACTGAACAAATGATCTTAAGAGTGACCTGACAATAAAGGTAGAGCATTATGGAAACATGACAGTGGGTCCTGAATTATTCTGGGAGACCTTCTCAAGCCATAAAGTATGAATGAGATGATTTTAATTTGATTTCTCATGGAGTATGCCAACTGGGAGAGAATTCTCTTCCTAGAAGGCATCCAGCTATCCAGACACACCTATATTTCTATAATGTGGTAATACGGCATTTGAGAATAAAAATATGTATACGCCAAATACATGGGCCATTAGCTGATGCTCAAGAACTTTTCTTTCTTAAATAAGTAATTCTTGTTTGCATGCTATTCGACCTATTACTGAATTTATTGCTTGTATGCTGGTCCTCCTGCACTGCCCCCACCACCTCCAGAGGCTCTGTCTCTGCATTTCAGCAGGAAATTTCTATAATTATTTGTTAAATTACAAATGGCTAGGAACTTGAGAGCATTGCAAAAGGAAACAAAATTGTTGATTATTTCTGTCATTTTTTTTGGGGGGGGGAGAAACTACCAAAGTTTAATAGTGCTTGTAAAATCCACTTCTATCAAAACACACAGTTGAGTTACATGAGGATGGTAGCTTGTGTGTATTTATTTTCATAGCACCAAACTTAATATGCAATATCCTTATTGGCTTTCCTAACCATCCTAGTAGTTTGTTGGTAGTTTCACAAAAAAGTCAGTGTGAAAAGATACCAAGATATAACGTAAGCTTGAAATTCCTGAGAATAGTTATGATAAGGGGGCTTAGAGTCATAGTAATGGATGGATGTGTCCAATGCTAAACAGTGAGAAGTGATACACGACACTGATAAAGACACTGATAAAAATGAAAAAGATGAGAGTTTATTTAACTGGGGGACAAAGGATTTTTTTCAATAAGGAAAAAGACAGAAAGTAGTTGTTAATGTAGAAATTCTTGCTTCGGACCAAAGCTGTGAAATTTTAGAGTTGTATACAATAAAAAAAGTTACAGTGCTGCCTCAAAGTGATTTGGGAGGTGAGTGTGGAGTAGACATTATGGCTGGTTCTTTTAAGTCATCTCTGGGTCCTGGCCTAGAAAATAAGAATAAAAAGAAAAAAAAACACAACAAGATAGGACCTATAATTCCAGATTAGGATGGTCTCCTCAAAGCTAATGTTTCTTAGAGTAGGGGAAGAGGGATGGAGAAAAGGGGAGAGAAAACAAAAATCAGGAAAGCTATAGATGTCAACACAGGCAGCTTCTCTTCCCACTTCTGCTTAGGAGCTGATAAGATCTCTACTGAATGCTGGCAGGCTATTGTTCATGGAGGGGACTGAAATATGAATATATTTAGCCTATAGCCACATGAGGAAAATAAAAGCAAAATAGTGTTTTTAGAATACAGAAAATTCTAGAGTTCCTTAATAATCTTCTTGGTATAGTTCATTTTATTTGTTTTTGGAACCCAGAGAAGAACAGCAAAAGTTTTTGATTATAGGAGAATTCAGTAGATAAGGAACATGCATAGTGAGATCCCATAATGCGCTATGGTGACATGGTTACTGTTTAGTTGTGGTCAAGGTGATACATGGATTTGTTGGGAATCTTTGGTTACAAATAACAGAGGATATGACTCAATGGCTAAGGTAACAAATATTTATTGGCTCATGGGACTACAAAGGCAAAAGTACTGAATAGGTAAGGCTAGACATGGCAGCTCAACTGTAGCTGGCTTCTCTTAACTCTAGCTGGCTTCTCTTTTGGAGGTCATATGTGTCTTTGTTCACATTTTTCAAGAAGGGTATGTCAACAGAAGAATAAGGGACCTTCTTTTTTAGAGGCCTCCATCAGATATCTCCTTACATGTTATTGGTCTGCATTGGGTCAGAGGCCCATGTCTATCTCAATCAGTATGGACATGGGAATAGGGTCTCTTATTTGGCTGAAGCCATTCAAAGCCTATCTCTGAAGCAAAGGAGGGATCTTATACTTGACTAAACTCAGGATACTGTTGTCAAACAGAAAGGAAATGGATGCAGGCCATCAAAGCCCAGCAAAATCTTCTGTAATAGGCAATGAGCTCTTTCACATTGGGATGGGAAGGTGTCTGCAGTCCCCTCAGCTTCTTATATTAGATGCAAGTAGAATGAAAGGTATGCCCTTTTACTATAGGCTCATAAAGAAAATGGCTCTTTCTCCTATTGAAAAGCCAACATGTCTAGTGTATAAAGGTGGGGAGGCAGTGTGGGGCCATTGGACTGGTATTTAATTTTTTTTTTTAAGATTTTAGTTATTTATTTGACAGAGACATAGCAAGAGAGGGAACACAAGCACGGGGAGTGGGAGAGGGAGAAGCAGGCTTCCTGCCAAGCAGGGAGCCCGATGTGGGGCTCGATGTGGGGCTCAATCCCAGGACCCTGAGATCATGACCTGAGCCAAAGGCAGATGCTTAATGACTGAGCCACCCAAGTGCCCCCAGGACGGGTACTTATTTAGGAAGGCTCCAGTTCCTAAACAAGTGCAACCACAAATCTGACCTATGACTGAGACTTTAAACTCTTCTGGACCATTGATGTCAGGTAGCTTCTGACTTTAAACATTTTCCCTTCCTCTGAGATGGGTGGGAGTATACAGCATAGGTATGGTTTCCCTGAATATGTAAGAACTTAAAACTTCATGCCATTTTTTGAGCTATGAATAACCCAATGGCTGGTAAAAGGCTATTATTTCTTCCCTGAATGATTGAAACAGGACCATAATTAATCAACAGTCAAATAAATGCTGGAAACTGGTAAAATGGTTTAAATAAAAGGGAAGAAATCCTCCACACCAACCCACAGGTGACCTTCAACAGAGAAAATGGGTTTTATGCCATAGATAAACATATAAGTATAATGAACAGGAAGTGGCTCATTGTTAAAAAAAAAAGATCATCTGATTATCTCTTGCTGATTATATAAATGCCAGAAAACAATTTTAAGTATTCTAAAGATAACTAGAATAATTTACAAATGCCTTTATGCAGAGTAGCAAAGGAGCAGTGTGTGCGTTAAAGAGCATACTGACCTTGCCAAAAGACATTTCTAAGTTAATTTATGAGAAAGAGCACAGATTCTGTTATACCATCCTGTCATTCACCAACACTTTAAGCAACAGTTGTTAGTTAATTCTTGATTTCTGAATAAAAAAGCAAAGAATCCTTTCATTGGAAACAAAATTAAAACAGACACATCTCAACAGTGTTCTAACCACTCTTCAGTCCTTCACCATGAGTTCAGACTTTGGAGTTATATACTCTGAGATCAGATCCTTGTTCTGAGACTTAAGATCTTGTGACTTTGGCAAGTCACTGAATGTCTCTAAGCCTTGGTTTTCAGATTCTATAAAATGAGAATAATAGCATCTACCTAATAGACTTGTTGTGGGAACTAAATGAGGAAATGTTAGTGAATCCTAAGTATGATACCTGACACATCACAAATGCTCACAACGTATCATCTCTAAAAGGGAGTATTTTTCTCCTTTCTAGTTTCTAAGAAATTGTGCAAAATGTCATACCTCAAGGATCAATGTTATAGTTTAACCAGGTTCTCCTGACTCACCTTCACCTACTCAGTGAACAGAAATACATACCATCACAGGACTATTTGACCTGGTTTTGTTCCTATGATTCCTCATTGTCCAGCACAGAACTTGACCCATAGTAGGCATGTAATGAATATTCATTAGTGCTATAGTCTGGGTAACTGGTCAGCCGCTCTGGCCTGATGGATAGTGGGGATGATGATGTCCCTGGTCCTACTCTGGCTGAGGGGAAGGATGTGTTGCTTTCATTTGTACGTTTTCTTTTTCACTACCCAGAGCTTTGACCTGGCCTATGTGTTCTCCTCAGTCTTCCCCAGCGAACCCACCCCATCCATTTACCTCCCTGTTCAATATCAAACTCTCTTCTTGTCTTCGACATATTGTTCCAAACATGGTCTTGGCATAATTGGGAGCAAGACTCCTTCGACCATTGCTGGAAAATATTTTTATGATTACAGAAAAGAGTTCCTGATCTTTCATTTCTTTCTCACCTTTCAAACCAGAGATCTTTACTTGTAGGTGATGAAATTTTATAATTGTATTCTTTTTTCCAGTTTCTGCAGTGAAGGAAAAAAGCTGACATTTCTGAGTACCAAAAATGAGGCATCATTGTGTTAGGTGCTTTTATATAAATTACACAATTTAGTACTACTAATAACCTGAGGGATGTAGCAAGTATTAATATTTTCATTTTATAATCCAGGAAAATGTAGCTCAGAGAACCTAAATAAATTGTGCAAGGTCACAAGCTAGCAAGAGCCCAAACTCGGATTCCAACAGAGTTCTACAAGGTCTTAAAGTTGTGCTATTTCGAACCTGATTCCCTGCCTCCTCTATATTCTATGCTTTTGATTATTTTCATCTCATACTCTAGTCATCTTACAGCACAGGTCAGATGCTGCACATTCTTTTATGCCAATGTTTCTGACTTTGTTAAAAATGTTTCTCTTTTTTGAGAGCAGAGGTTCAACCAGTATTCTAGAAGTAAAATGAATCTTAACAATCCCTGGGAAAAACCACAGCTGGGTGGAAGAGCATAGAATTTGGAATCAGACAGACATGATTATCAGCTGTGCCTTCCTGGGAAACACAATCATCCTTCGGAGTCTAAGTTTCTTCATCTGTAAAATGGTAATTTTAATACCTGACCCAGAACAGTTTTGAGATGAAGTGAGGTAATGCCCACAGACTTCAAACAGCATGCTTCCTTCAAGACGCATGCTTCTAGTCTGAGTGCCACATGGCTAGGTTGAGGAATTCTCCAAATGTCCATGAACCTCATATGTAAACTCCAAGCAAAAAGGAAATAGGTGTGGTACAGGGTGAAGAGACGAGAATTCCTGAAGAGCAGGGTTTGGTGCCTCCATTTTTCAGTAGCTTCTGAATTGCAGATGCCTTAAAAAACTTGCACTTTGTGGTTGCAAAGGCACAAAGAATTAATATGAAGTGGAAACAAATGTGCATAACATTCTAGCAACCTATGAGGCCAACTAGTTTTACCCAGTTGTAAGTTTTCAGCTGCCAACTTTCTGAATATGAGCTACAAACTAGCTTATCTACTTTAATAAAAGATGTTTTGTATGTTCGACCTTTAAAATCACTAATGTCAGTAATTTTTTCTTCCATAATAAACAGCAAAATGCTTCTATATCTCCAATTAAGAACACTCAGAACTGTTTTTGAACAAAGATAAATAAAACAACCTTCTTTATTTAGCATTTGTCTATAGCAAGATAAGAGAGAAAGAGAGAACATGCACATTTTCTGTTTTTTAACAGTCTGTCCATTTATCATATGAATTTCTTTTTCTCAGCCACCAAAGTTGGAGGAAGAGTGAGAGTTGAGGCAAACAAAAAACAAGTTTTTGCCACAAAGATGAATATACTTTCTCCTCTTTGTCTAACTCTGGAAAAAGATAGATCTCTTAGCAGGTGATACTCATATACCCAGTACATGTTGTCCGGCTTTAAGGAGCATGAATTTCCCAACAAATGAACCAGATTCCCTGGAATGTACCACCCTCTCAGCCATAAATCCTGGCTTGGGAAACTCCTACTCAGCTTTCAAAACACAGCTCAAACGTCACCTCCTTTTTGGTTCTTCCCTGGACCAGGCCACAGATCAACTTCCAGGAGGGAAGTTGCTGGGTGGGTTCTCACCCTCCACAGCACCCTGAGTGTGCCTCTAACGCAGCGCCTAACGGCTTCTTACAGGGAACGCTCCTCCCACTGGGTGGTGAACTTTTCAAAGCCCTCTGTTCCCAGCCAATAACAGCCCAAGGATAATTGTTTAATACGCTCCACTAAATAGACAATTGGAATGTTCACTGATTTGGTTACCTACTGTTTTAGCTTTTTATTCTTTGTTTTAGTTATTGGTTATTTCCGTTATTTGCTCAAGACACTGCTATTTTAGCAGGGCTTAGTGGGGCAGCTCCGTCTGCTTCAGATGATTTGGCTAAGATGGCTCCGCTGTGCCTGGAAGATCCCAGGTGGCCTCAACTGCAATAGAAGACAAGGGTGAGGTCTGCTGGGGAAGTCCTCCTTCTCTTGCATTCTCTGAAACATCTTTCCTTATGGCCATTCTCTCTAGTGGGCTAATTGACTTCTTACTTGGGGGCTCAGGATTCAAGAAGGTGAAAATGGAAGTTGCTAGTCTTCTTATGGCCAGAACGCTCACTTTTGTTCCCATTCCATTGTTCAGACAAGTCACAAGTCCAGCCCAGATTCAAGGGGTGGGGGAAATCATTTGAAAAGGAATGGAAGGAATTGTTGGTGGCCCTCTTTGCAGATAATTCACCACATTCTATGTTTGCCACCTCAGATCTCAGAGCTCTGCTGAGGACTAGAACCTATTCCCTTGTCCCTAACTGATTTCCTTGTTACATACTGAGTTCTTGCGGAAGGTTTTAGAAATACTATTTTTCATTAGCTCTGTGTGTGTGTGTGTGCGTGTGTGTGTGTGTATGAGAGACAGACAGAAAGAGAAAGACACACACACACACACACAGAGACAGACAGAGATTGTGGTTATTTGACTTTTCTCTGAAAATCTATGATAAGATAGATTTCCAGGTTAAACTTGTTTCTGAAAGAGGAAATAGAACTGCCTTTGATTTAATGACTGTTCCCATACATGTGTATCCTTGGGCTTGTGAAGAGTAGTCAAATTGTAAGAAGTCATATGAAATAAAACATCCTTTATTGGGCTCCAAAGAGAAGGTTTTCCTTAAGAGTAGATAAAGAGGAGCATCTATAATACTAATTGTGGGTATGGTATTAAATTCACTTATATTTCACCTTTGCCTTATATACAACTATCTTTTTTTCTCCTTGGAGTAGTTATGATACCCCTCTCTTTTAAAGAAAAGCTGTTTTGTGACTTCTTCTTTTTAAACAAAATAAAAGCTACCTAAAATTAAAATGAAAGATAAAAGAAAACAATTGCACAATTACTCAAGTGCTTACTTAGGCTATTCTCCAAAGCCTTTTAAAAAGTGATTTCTTTAAAAGTAGAGGAAGCTGCAGGATGCATAGAGTATTAGAGCTGAGAGAGAGGAGGCCCCTATGATCATCTTGCCCAACACCTTCATTCTGTAGATGAGATTTGTCTGTGGAAGTTACATATTGCCATATATAAAAAGTCAAGAAAAACTATTACTTAGAGAAATGTGTTAAGATTTTGAAAAGTCACAGAAATTCATCTTTGAAATGTTATTTAACTTCATATATTATCAGTACTCGGGAGAAAAGTGGGAAGAGATACATATGAAGGCAATTAAAAACTCATAATTAAATACCTTCAGCAAGGGAGCCTTAAGATTCTGGTTCCCTTTACCCTTGAATAAGTTAGGTGAGAATTCATCTCAGTACAATTGTACTGATTTAAGTACAAATTGTAATTTGAAAATGTTCACAATTTGTAAAAGCTACTCCATGTTTGGAACCGAGAATGCCATTTATTGAGGTCAAACAGACTATTCCCATATAGAACAGAACAAGTACGAATGTGTAACTGGCCAGTCATTAGCTTCATATGGAACTTACTTGTTTTATCATTCATTCCCTCAATAGATGCTTATTGAGCTTCACTGACGGCCAGGTAACATTCTAGTCACTGGGGATACAGCAGTGAACAAACCAGATAATCCCTTTGCTTATAATGAGAGTTTATATTCTAATGGGAGGCTTAGTATTTTTTTATATTGAAAAGAAGAGTGAATGCTAAATAGTCAATAACTCTAAAATCTCTGATTGTAGGTTCTATTGAATGGGAAAATACCTCTTAGCCACTCTGCATTTGTTTTACATATTCCTCATCAAACTGTAACACTTCCTATTTACCAGCACTTTTTTTTCAACATACCAAAATACAAACATTTTTTTGGACTACTTATAAATATTGTTCTTATTATCATTGATATTTATCACTATTCCAGCAATATTAATCCTAATAGAATGATATAAAGAATTGTAGTGTAATACTGGAAAGAACTTGCAAATCCATGGTGGGCATCCCCATCCTTTTTTATTTATTTTATTTTATTTTTTTAAAGATTATTTATTTATTTATTTGAGAGAGAGAGAGAGAGAGAGAGCGAGAGAGAGTGAGCACACAAGCAGGGGCAGCGGCAGAGGGAGAGGGAGATGCAGGCCCCCCCAATGAGCAGGGAGCCAGACATGGGACTCTATCCCAGGACCCTGAGATCATGACCTGAGCCGAAGGCAGACGCTTAACCGACTGAGGAACCCAGGTGCCTCCCATCCCTTTTTTAAAAACGTGTTCATTCTTTAGGATCTCCTTAGTTGTTTACTTATACTTTTAGCACAATGTTCATTACATCCATTATTGTCTATATACCTGAATTAAACAGTGGTCTCCTTGCAAGTAGAACTATGCCCTGTTTATTCCTTTGTATCTATAGCATCAACCTAATGCACTCAGCAGATGTTTATGAAATTAATATCTTATTTAAGATTTAATTATATCAAGGATCATTGGACTTTGCAAAAGCCTTTTGAAGCAGGTAGTGTAGGTGTTACTTGCATTTTATAGACAAAGACCTGAAGTCACTGGAGGTTATTTATTATATGCTCAAAGCCACAGTGCCTGTGAGGATTGGACAAAGAATTTACATCCTATGATACCAAGTTCAATGCTCTTTCTCTGAAACTACATTACCTCACTAATATATCTATATATTTCATTATGAGGGGTGTGTCTTCATTACCACTCCCCATATTCCTATTTTTCTTTGCTTACATCTCTTTTATTTGCTTAGCCTTGAATCGACCCCTCAGCATCTACCCTGATTCAGTAGCCGTAGGGGAAGGGAGGCCAGGACAAATAAATTGTTCTGTTCTCCTCTAAAAGAAGAGTTTCGTTTTCCTATGGCTTGCACACTTTGATAAGGTTTAAGCAGTAGAATAACTTAAAGAGTTCCAGAACTAAGAGTGTCTATTCTAGCTTGAGCTTGATGGTATTTTTCATTATGTAAAGACTGAGAAGTTTTGAGTGAGGGGATAACACATTTAGAAGATCACAAGGCTGACAAAATGGAGGAAGAGAAGTATAATTATAGGGAGATTAATTAAGGGACACTTATAAGACAGTAACACACACAGTGACAGGCTATACCAACTTAATTAAAAAGTGCAGAGGAAAAGGTAATAGGGAAGGAAAGAGATTGAGAAACAAACAGTGCAGGGTGAGATAAAGAGATCTTAGTTTTCATGGACTGAGACTGAAGTGCAATCTGCAGACCACTGGAGGTTCTGGTTATTGAATCGTGGTGGTATCCAAATATCTGACTTACTGATTCAGAAACTCTTGGGAGTGGGGCTCGAGCATCTGCAGCACAATAGTGTCTTCAGGTGATTCTTATACACACTAAAGTGTGAGAACTCATAGACAAAAGCAGTGTTTTTCCAAAATGTGATGTGCATATAACCACATGGGGATCTTGTTAATACACAGATTCTGATTCTTAGATCTGCAGTGAGACCTGAGGATGTATTTAACAACCTCCCAGTTAATGCCAATGCTACTGGTCCATGCACCACACTTTGAGTAGCAAGTCACTAGACATTGGGGTAACTGCTGTGATGTTTGTGCCATGGGAGGTAAAATGGAGAAAGTGAATTTTGAGAAGTTTCACTGATTGATGACAGAATTCTCCTTTGGCAGCTCATCAGGAAAATTTGCTAGAGATTTCAAATTACTTTTCAGTGGTTTTGCGGGTGGGGCTCTCATTTGGACTGGCCACGAGGCAGCTTGACTCTGCAATTTCAGTTATAAAATTCTGAGTGGGAGACCAAGGGACTCCATGTATTTCTGATGGAGGCTTGCTACCCTGCCTTTTTTAGTTTCAAATAGTTTGGAAAAAAAATGTTAAGTGGATTCTTTGTGTAGCACATCATCCAGGCTAGTTTCTTAATGCTCATCTGTTTTATTCCTGCCAATTAAGAACAACAGCTGTCTTGCAGGGATGGTGGTCGTTAGGAAGTGACACAGCTGTGGGATTTAGATGAGATAACAGTTGTACAGCCAAGATAAGGCATCATTGGAATGCAAAATGCCACAAGCCTGATTTATAGCACATATCCAAGGGGGAAAAACTTAAACCAAAATCAACTAAAATAACAGCTCACCCAATAGGGAAAACAAAACAAAATATCAACCCAGAGATGTTTAGCCTCAAAGTTAAGTTTTCTCAGACTATTTTAAAAACAAAATTTGGACTAAACATTGACCTAGAGTGATTCCAATTACCTCAGTTGTCTACAGTGCCCAGAGTTATGAATTTGTGTCTAAGATTTAAATATTTATGCAAAATCTGTTCTCTTGTTGCACAATACAATTTGACATTTCCAAATCCCTAGGCCTTACTGTGTGACAAAGAGGGTGAACTTGCTGAACGCAGAAACAATAATCACTGACTAATATTTGGAAAGTGGTATTATTATAGTAAAAATATTACTTAGCCAATGCAATAACTCAGTAACCCAATGGACTCTATATAAATGACTATTTTCTTCTTTAATGTGAGAATAGAACCACCATTATACTAGCATATTTCAAAAGGAATGTAACAGTTATAATATAATTAATCATTACAATTACAACACAATCATTACAATTCTGCTATCTAATGTTCCTGATATACATATCCAAGATTTTTCAGACTTTCACTTCTTTTTTAATGTTCTTCCTCTTGGGATACAGCCTTTTTTTCAACACTCAACATCTGAATCCTACTCATCTTTCATATATACAAATTCTCCATGAAGTCTTTTAGGATCCTCTCAACTGAAAATTCACATATTCCTATCTTGAATTCCCATCACAGTTTAGCTGTTCATGTCCTATGCCACCTGTATCTTTCTCCTTGCATTTACAGTTACTTAAGCACGTATTTTATCTTCTTTAATCCATAAGGCCTTTGAAGCCAAGATCCATGTTTGACTCATATTGGCACCTAGTTTGTTCTATTGAATAAGTATTGAGTAAGAAAAAAATAAATTTTGGTTCAACAAGCTCCCTTTAAAATTCTGGGAGGGGAGCATACTTATTAATTTCATTTTGATCAAAGAAAAGGGACTCCATTTTAAGAGAGATGCACAAGAGAGGGGGCAGAGGATGGGAAATCTTGCCCAGTCAGGAAGATCAGGTAAATTATTGTAGATAATGAATGGCTATTGTTATAACCCGGTCATATGCCTGGGCTGAATGCTAAGCTTATCACTTCAGAGTTGCTTAAATTTCTTGAGTGAGAAAGATTTCCACAAAATATTGGTTTTATATATGGGGGCATAGTATTTATATTGTCACTCTCTGTGCCAGTGCATAGTACCTATATTCCCAGTGTCTTAATTTTGCCGGGTTTGTTTGTGATTTGGCTGAACCTGAAACATAGTACAGCCCCTTAGTAGAAATGGAAGTCATCTAGCTAGAACTGATTTGTTGCCATTCACCAAATTCAACAAAGGCATAGAAATTATATAATACAATATACAATATGCTAAGAGGCATAAAGAATTAGTATGTGATTTCAAAGAGAAAAAAGAGTACTTTTTGGCCGTGATGATCAAAGAGGGCTGCATTAACCAATTAATTAGCAGATAATATTTGAGTGCAGTGCCTAAATTTCAAGTCCTATATATTAATCAATATAATCACACAAATAAATGTAAACTCACATCTATAATAATAGTTACTGAGATAATCATTGCATAGTGTTTGACATATGATCTAGAACATACTAAGCAAATGACTAATAAATATCAACTATTCTAATGATTGTTCTTTTTAAACATTTTATTTGAGAGAGAGAGTGATGAGAGAGAGAGGGATAGAGAGAGAGTAGGAGCAGGGGGAGGGGGAGGGATAGAGGCAGAGGGAGAAGCAGACTCCCCGCTGTGCAGGGAGCCTGAAACGGGGCTCGATCCCAGGACTCCAGGATTATGACCTGAGCCGAAGGCAATCGCTTAACCAACTGAGCCACCCAAGCACCCCTAAGGATTGGTTTTTAATATAAAACAGATGTTATAAAAGGTGTTTAGCAAGGAAAGGAAAATGATCAGAGAATGTTTTCTGATGTTTAATCTAGGATTAGTTTGTCAGAGAACTTGGAGCAGGAAGCGACTAGACCTGGGGAATCTGTCCACTCTCAAATCCGTATTACATATGCCATAAATTAGGGCATCTTTAGGTAGAAACATATGTCAGAAATGTATGGAGATAGAATTCACATAAAATTACTAACTTGAAAGAGAGCAAGTAGATGCAGAGATTTGGAGCATGGGTGACCATGACAGTGGGGGTGAGGGGGAGATACTTAAAGCACTTAGGGGAACACAGCATTAGCAGGTTCATGAGGGACATAATGAATTACATTTGAACTAATGAGGTTGAGATGTTGAGATTCCTAGGTAGAGGCTTTCAGAGAGTGGGTAGGACTGGAGATTTGTATTTGACAGTCACCAGAGTAATAGCTAAAGCTGCTGGGATATATGAAATTACCTTTGAAGGACCATAGAGGGAGGCACAAAGAAAATTTAAGAATCCCCTAATTCGGGGTTGGGAAGAAAAATGATCTGAGAAAGAGAAGGGAGGCCAGAAAGGCAGAAGAAACATGAATGCTCAGGGCTAATGCAACCATGGAGGACAGAGATTCTAGATCACAGCGGGTTCAAATTCCTGGGGAAGCTTGAAGTGAATGGCATTTGAGGAAGGCTGTTTAAATTGGCTACAGGGGATCACTGAAGACCATTACAACAAGGACAATTTAGAAAAGTTGCATGTGGGTAGCCAGATTTTTTTTTTTTTAAGATTTTATTTATTTGTCAGAGAGAGAGAGAGAGAGAGCAAGAGCATAACCTGAGGGGGGAAGGGGAGTGGGGGGCAGAGGGAGAAGCAGGCTCCCCACTGAGCAAGGAGCCTGATGTAGGGACTCAATCCCAGAACCCTGGGATCATGACCTCAGCACAAGGCAGAGGCTTAACCAACTGAGCCACCCAGGCGTCCTGGTGAGTGGCCAGATTTTAACACTCAGGAACTCAAGGCAGTGAACATGGACTACTCTGATGAGAAGTTGGTTGGCAAAGTTAAAGAGCATGGTAATTAAATTATTTATGCTGAGGGAGCAGCACAGGTGAAGAAAATTTTCTTGGAATGTAGGAGACCTGAGCTAAGATCTACATTTGGGGCATGGAGGTGTTTTACATGCTTTGGTCTATTGTTTGGCTAGATTAAATAATCTGAAATGGTGAGTTGATAAGAAAATTGGAGCAGATGCATCCCAATCTGCACTAAACCTGGTACTATTCTGATTTGTTGTAGAAAAACGATGTAATTCCATTTCTAAATTACTAAAACTGGCTGTGGAATGGCAGACTAGACCTCTGGAGGTGGTCTATTCTACCTGCCGGAGATGGTACACCCTGACCAGACAAATAACACTCATGTTGGTCTCCTGGTAGTGGTCGTGAACAGGATGATAAAGAATTGTAATGTTACAATGACATGCTAGAGTGCCAGTCTGATCGTACCATTATGAATGGACCTACAGCTATGTGTATTTGAAATTTTGATTTAATGATATGAGAATTATTGACTACCATTTCTGGTTGGAGCTGGAAGCAATATTCCCCAAGGCTGGTAGAATGTATATTACGTATGAGTGAATGTCTGTCTATGTATCTATCTATGTATCTTGTATTTATCTATCTACACACACATATATAATAACTACTAGTTATTGAATGCTACTAGATTGAAGGTATGATAAAAGATGAACTAGAAATACCATCTATAATCATCATCCATACTTTACAAGATAAAGAATATTATCCCATTTTTATAAATGAAGAAACTGGAACTTCAGAAGTGAAGCTCATTGTCCAAGGTCATACAGTTAGCAGGAAATTGTAATTGGGATACAAACCTAGCACTACCTTTCATACTCTTTCTCCCTTTTGGATGTATAAACAGGGGACACACACAGGGATGAGGTATATTTTGTAAGGGATAGGAGAAAGCTATTATTGGAAAGTGTGTCCTGAATTGCATTGAATTCATGGAGCGACCTATTTTTCTTCATCTTTTATGGAACTTGTTGTTGCAGCAAGTAGGAGTTGGAACCTTGTTTTTGGAAGCCAAGGCTAGAGATTTGCTCAGCATCATCCAGGCTACTCAGACATGAGTAGCTGAGCCATGGCTGAGCTGGGACCACAACGAGATCTCCTGTCTCTAAGTCTTCAGTCTACTGTCCCAGGTCTAGCTTAACATGTATAAGAAAAGGTGAATTTATGGATTTCTCAGTGATTTGCTCACATCATTTAAAGGCTTCTTAGCATTCTGGGCAGAATCTCCTTGTAAACCTCTGGTGCCTTGAACTCATGTGGATTTTGTTATGTTAAAAAGTTTTCTCAGTAGGGTTCTATTATGTTTTGACTGATATTTCATTTTTCTTTTACAAACTGAACGCTATAAGGCTCTAAGGTGTATGGTGTAAAAGTAATTGCTAAAATAAAGAATGATGGCATGTCAAAGCGATTTATATTGGCAATTTAATTGGAAATACTGCCATTAGCATAAAACATTCCACTTGATATGGGTTTTATGTTCCCATTAAATAAGAGGGAGTTAACCTCTGTACATTATTATCAGCATATACAAATGATGATCGATACTGCAGTTTTTTTGCAGTGATATTTTATTAAAGCAGCACGAGCATGATGATCCTTCGGGTAGCGCATATTTATCTAGAATAAAGTCCGAAAGCTTCTTAAAGAAGTTTTGGCTTCTTCCAAAAACTGGCATGGGTCTGCACTTATATAAGGCACTATTGCTCCTTTCATTGTGGCTAAACTTTAGAAATAGATGCTGCAGAGATAAAACACCACCTGGGATATTTCTCTCTTAAAGCAGGACAGTAATTGTAACAGGCTTGGTGCTTTTGTGGGTTTATTTTAAACATTCCTAAAAAAAGTCGGGTTTGTAATTTTCCTTCAGATTACAAGCTGACATTTTGAAAAAAAAAAAAAGTAGCAGGGAATGCAGTACTTCTGCGTGGTGGCAGCTGATAATTACCATAGTGTGAGTGGGGCTAGATATAACCCAGGCATTTTAAGAAACATGGCTGATTACAGTGCTTTAAGAGTAACTCAAATCGGGAATTTTGCTTTGTTAGGCAAATTGAACTGTCTTGCTTCACCGATCTCTTCTCACTTCCTATTTTTGCTTTTCAACTAAGAGCCACCTTTCTGTCTTAAATTGCAGGGTTGTCCCTAGGAAGAGCTTTGTACAAAACTAAAAAAATGATATGTAGAAATCTTCTGAAGGGAACAGTATGAAACTGAGTCTCACCATGTGTAATCCCTCTGGAAAGGTCTGCTCTGCAATAACATTTTGCATCACTTAAAATGTTTATACTCTTTTTTTTTTGCAGAGAAAGTAAGAAATCGTTTTGTAGCTAATGTCAAAATTAGAAAATGTCACACTGGCCAGGCTTGGATATGTGCACACCCAGGGAACTATGAGAAGAAATGAGAGAAAGACAGTTCCCCATAAAAGAAAAATGGGAAGGCTTCAAATATGTATTTTCAACAACAACATATACAATTTACTTTTTAAATTAATTGTACAGTTTAGTTGCCCAGTTCTGATTGCTGGCATAAAAATAAATGTGTCTATGGAGTGTGTGTGTGTGTGTAAAAGAGAGATAGAGAAAGTGACACAAAGGGACTAGTACATGACATGACCAGGATGTTTCTGAGCACCTGTGGTTTGAAAGTCAGTTGAAGATCCAAATCCACAAAAACAAAGGTTATAGTAACTGCTATTGCAATGAAACATTATTATTCAAAGACCACATTTTTATAATACATAACAGTTATAATTCGTCCCAAGTAGATACCCATTTCTAAGAGTTTAGCCTAAGAAATGCCCCAAACATTTATGAAAATGGCTGAAAATACTTGCAATCAGGGACAGATGCAGGTTATTTGGAGTCCAAAGCCCTCTTAAGGAAAGAGACTACGAAATTCTAAAATTAGAGCAATGGTTCTAGAAAGAGCTTTGAGGGGTGCTAAAGTTGAATTTCATTAGTTTTGTGGAAAATCCATCTCTACTCAGGAAAGGGTCTAGTTTATACAAGACTGAGGTAGAAACATCCACATTTGATGATATATTGTTCTTCCAGAGATCACTATGGTAGTTAAGGCAGAGCTACCTTTGTTTTTATTGGTTACTTTCTTCCAATTCCAATTTTTTATCCCACTATGTGTGCCTTCATTAATTTCTACCCTCTCATTACCTAACTCATATGATACGACCCTGCTTTGTATCTCTATCACTACTTTTCCAAGCCTACATCTCCAGTAAATACTATATATACAGTGAGTGTTATGAGCTGAATTGTGCCTCCCCATAATTCAAATGTTGAAGCCCTAACCCCCAGTACTTGACTATATTTGGAGATAGGGCCTTTAAAGGGGGTGATAAAGTTGAAATGAAGCTATTTGGGTGGGTCCTAATCCATTTTGATTGGTGAACTTATAAGAAGAGGAAGTTTGAACACATAAAAGAAACACCAGGGATGCACATGTACAGACCATGTGAAGAGCCAGCAGCAAGACTGTGTCCAACTGCAAGCAAAACAGAGAAGCCTCGGAGGAGACCCAGCCCTGCTGGCTCCTTGATCTTGGACTTCCAGCCTCCAGAGCTGTGGGAAAATAAATTTCTGTTGTCTAAGCCACCACATCTGCAGTATTTTGTTATGGCAGCCCTAACAGACTAATACAGTTAGCGGAAATGCATCAAATAAACTGTCACTAAGCAATGGCCTCCTCACCTCAGTGTGCTTGATAACATAGGAGAAGCTAATTGTCTACAGACACATCAAATATACTGATTGAGTGAAATAACAAGTGCTTGCATTCATGCATGCATGTAATTAGGGTAGATTTCAACGGGATTCATGATGAGAAAAACTTCCATCCTTACTTTCTTCCCTAGGACAATGTCAAACTAAAGAGAAGACCGTAGTGATGACATAAAACCCAGGTTTACTGATGATCAAATATATATATATATATTCATTATGTCTGGATGCAGTAGAATTTAGAGAAACAAAAGATGACCAAAGTTCCCTAAATGAATCAGAGCACTAAAATCATGCCGGACATTCCTTTCTTGATAGAAGGGGTGTCCACAAGGTACAAAGTACATTTCTTTACACGGCATACGTGCACTGTACACTGGGATGGCTATTTACCACAAGCCTCATAGGTTGTTCTCTGAAATTATAAGATTTCCTTGAGTTTAAGAACCTACATGGTCAGATCTTGGAAAAAACTCTAGGAAAACTGGTTCATACAACCCACATCTCATGGAACAAAGGGCTAATCTGTGTCAGAAAGCCAATTTATTACTTTGTAATCAGTTATAAATTACTATCCTCGTGACAATTCAGGAGAACTAATTATGGTCTATGTGGATCCTTGATGAAAGCATATGAAGAGCAAAGAGAAATAGTTGTTCTTTTTTTTTTTTTTAAAGATTTTATTTATTTATTTGAGAGAGAGAGAGAGAGGGCACACATGCCTGCGAGCAGGGGGAGAGCTGGAGGGGGAGGTAGGTAGAGAGAATCCCAAGAAGACTCTGTGCTGAGTGTAGAGCCCAACATAGGGCTTGATCCCAGGATCCTGAGATCCTAAGATCATGACCTGGGCTGAAACCAAGAGCCAGTGCTCAACCGACTGAGCCACCCAGGTGTCCCTGGTAAAGGAGAGTTTCATCTAGCTTTAAGTGCCTTCTAATGAGTTGGTTTTCTATTTTCTGTAGATAATTTCATTTGGATTTAGAAGACTACTTATTCATTCATCTAGTGTACTATTCACTTATTGGATAAACATTATTTATTGAGCCTCTACAAAGGGCCAAAAATTGTGCTAGGCATTAGGAATACAATGATGAACAAGGCCAACCTTAACTCTGTCTGAGTGGAACTTATATTTTAATTGTCATAGCTTAGCTAGTAAATTGTATCTACTTTTCCCATTGAGTAACATTTCTCTTTGGCTCAGAAGTACTAATCTTTACCATCAGTAGTGCTTATTTCCATAAATGTCTATCAAAATATTGCATACATCTAATAAAACCCTTTTTGGAAAAGTGATTCAAGTTTTCTATAAAAGATTAAGGCATTCCAAATTCAAGGTTCCTATGGCTCACATTTTAAAGCCCTAAGCATCATAACACAAATCAAAGTGACAGAAAAACGAATCTGAAAAATATCTCCAGGTAAACACATTTATTTCATAATTGGTCAAAATGCAATTAAATATTGAGATCTATGCATTTTCCCCCTGTGTTGGAAGGAGTCTCCTGGGCTGATTCTCTAAAAACAGAAAAAAAAAAATCTAACTTCTGGGGGTTTCTATGGATCAATATTTGATTTTATGTTTTCTCTTTCTTTTCTCTTTCTATTGACATGAAATCAAATGAAATTTTGACTTGCCTGATTCTATGCATATACGTCAAAGACACCTGTTCCTCTTCTTGTAACTTCCTTGCCACTAACTTACTAAGATAAAATTGTCTGATCTTGATGAGCCACAGTCATTGTTCTTGATGTCCACACATGGATGAAATCATTTTCTGGTTTAGGATGTTAGAAAAAAAAAAAAAAGAAAACATCTAATTTCAAGGCACCTTCTATTTTCTGGGTTGATTCCCTAGATTTTTATTCAAGGAGTGAGTTTGTAAAAGAATTGCCTGGGGTGGAAATGTATGAAGGCAAAGATCTACAGAAGCAGCCCTTTATCTAACCATATCACCTCTTAGAAGCCATGACCCCGGTGAATTGGATAAAGTGGCTGAGGGGCACAACAGCCCAAAACTAGACATCTGAGGAGACTTTCTTGTTTCAAGGATATACCTAACCTACTTTAAAAATATTCCTTTGATGGGGAGTTTAAAGGAAGTTCCTTCCTATTATGAGGTCAACAACTCCCTAGTTAGATCTTCCCTTTGTCATTTTGGGTGACTTTAAATGGGATACTGCGATATTATCTCTGAAGAGAAGCCTTTGCTTTTGGCTTGCAGATAAATTAGATATGTCAAGAAGGGCAATTCTCTGCTTGTAGACACTGTGTACTTATAATTTCTTATTAGAGGCTGAACCAACATTTAAAAATGCTACTACAATGCACATAAATACTACTGGCAAAGCTTTTATGGCTATTAATGCCACTGTAAAAATATGCCTTCATTTTAGGAACTCTAGAGGCTTTAATCTGCATAGCTCTTGAGTTCCCTGCTTTGTGGGGGAAGAACTGATGGTGAAGATGAGATCATTACCTACCTTCTAACCTGGTTTAAATTTGTGAGAAGCCTGATTAGAAAGTACTTTTCCTTATTGTAGTTCTGATATACTGAGTTTTATTACCTTCATAAGTTTATTAGACACATAATTGTCCTTATAAACATATTTTTAAAAATAATCATTGTTTAATCTTATATATTTGGTGCATTGTATTTTTCTTTATTCACTTATGGGGATAAACATTTTATTTTGGTCCTAGATCTTTTCATGCTGGTTAAGTGTAGACTGAAGATATACACAAATAGAATCATGTCAAGGGCCTTTGGTCTTTCGATTTTTAAAGTTTTGTAAAATTATATGTGATTTTATTTCTCCTCCAGCGCAACTGAGTACCTCCTTGACAGTGATTTCACTGTATTCTTCTTTAAGGATTCTTAGTGGTTTTAAAGGGTATCATCAGAGTTTCATATGGTTCCAAAAACCTTTGCTGAAAGAGATCAGACTCAAGAAAACATAGTCTTTGGCTCACTGTCATTTACTGAATTAATTTAATGAGATGTAGAAGAATGAGCTCCCACTCAGGTGTAGTTTTATGTGCAGGGACTTATTGAGGGATGGAAATTCATTCAACATTTGGTCACACTTAATCTCAACCTTAATCTCTCTCCTGAGAGTGGGGAAGGGAGCAGGACTGTTTGGTATTAATATACCTATTCTGCCTAACTTTCTAAGCAAAATTCAACATGCTATTTATGAGAGCATTTGAAGACTGTACTTAAGATGATTATTTCCCTCTGTTTATGAATTTCGCAATATTTCTAGATACTAGAATATATGAATTAAAAAAAACACAGCAAAGATAATTTCCTTGGAGCTTATGTTCTAGTGAAGAAGTAGGAGAGCTTGACAATTAACAATAGACGTAATAAAAAATTAAATAATGCAGTATGCTATCCCATATCCTATGTACTACAGTATGTTATAAATACAATGTGGAAAAAGAAAAAAAATTGAAGGGGGTTAGGGGATTAGTATGTTGGGGGAGGTGGTCTGTAATTTTAAATAGGCTTTGCAAGTGGGTTGCAGAGAGAAGGTGACATTTGAGCTTGAAGTGAGGAAGTGAGCTGTATCAATATTTAGAGAAAAAGTGTTCCAAGCAGAGGAAACAGAAACCACAATAACACAAAAGTTATACAGTGTCCCTAAGATATATCAAAGGGGCTAGGGTGATTGGAGCAGAAGGAACAAAGAAGAAGCAAGGGGCAGGTCACATAGGGCATTAGCTGAGCATTTTCCATTTGCTTCTCTGAATCCATTCTGCTCTCTTTCCACCCTGTTCAGTGCTTTGGAGGGCCAACATGTATGGACTCTATCAACAAGTTCTGCCCACCAGCCACCAGTGGGGTTTAGCCAATGTGAGTTACAGACAGGGAATCTGAGGGCTGGAGAATAGTAAGTTCAGGAAACTTGTTCTCTGGCTTTCTCCCTGCTTGGTTGCTGTTTGTTGACTTTACCTTTTTACCAAACGCCAAAGCTCCTGTCAGGCAGCCCTTTCCATGAAGCTACTCCTATGGGCTCATGTAACTGTTTTCTCCTCTTGCTCCAGTGGGAGTAAGAATGATAATAGATCCCCACTACCTCAGGGTAGTGCATCATCTGTAAGTGATTTTTTTAACCCTCCCCCTCACCTTTGTAAATTGTCCCTTTATTGAACTCCTCTCAATTACCAGTTTAATTTTACTACCTATCTTCTTTCCAGACCCTTGATTAATAAAAATGTTGTAGATCATTATAAAGATATTGGTATTTATTCTGAGAGATGTGGAGAGATACAGAAGGGTGACTTTTATTTTTTTAAAAGAATCAGTCGGTCTTGTTGAAAGTTGTAAGAGGGCAAATTTGAAGCAAGTCAAACAGTTATGAGGTCACTGCTATAAACCAGGTGAGACACATTTCTCATTTATATCCAGCTATACAGGCCAATTATTCTCAATCAATACCCAATCTCAAATGCATCTTTTTATTTTTATTTTTACTTTTTTTTAAAGATTTTATTTATTTATTTGACAGAGAGAGACACAGTGAGAGCAGGAACAGAAGCAGGGGGAGTAGGAGAGGAAGAAGCAGGCTTCCGGCTGAGCAGGAGCCCGATGCGGGGCTCGATCCCAGGACCCTGGGATCATGACCTGAGCTGAAGGCAGATGCTTAATGACTGAGCCACCCAGGTGTCCCATGCATCTCAAAAACATCTCAAATGTTTTTTTTAAAAAAAAACATTTTATGTATTTATTTGAGAGAGAGAGTACAAGTGGAGCAGGGAGGAGCAGAGGGAGAGGGAGAAGAAGGCTCCCCTCTAATCAGGGAGCCCAACACGGGGCTCGATCCCAGGACCTGGAGATCATGACCTGAGCCAAAGGCAGATGCTTAACCCACTGAGACACCCAGGCACCCCTCAAATGCATCTTACAAACCCTGCCACAAAACCATAAACTTTTACTATGGCCTAACATCCTAGATGGCTTATAAAAAGCGATTTCTCCACAGCAGTTCTGGTTCCGTTGAAGCAAAATGCTGTGTATTACTAGTAGAATAATTAGTGATTATAAATAGAATTTTTAAAATTGAATTAAGTACCCATAACTTATTAAATGTCATTCCATTTTTCTTCATAGGTCATCTGCTCTCTGCTTTAAGAATAAAATGTATTTTTAAACACATTTTTATTGTTCTTTTAAAAAATTATTTTATTGTCATAAGATCACCTCATATGAGATCTATCCTTTTAACAAATACATTATTATTGAATATTGTTGCAATGTTGCACAGAAGATCTCTATAGAGTTTATTCATCTTGCTCAACAGAAACTATGCCCATTGATTAGTAACTCCCCTTTCTCCTCCTCCCAGCCCCTGCCAACCATCATTCAACTCTTTGATTTTATAAATCTGACTATTTTAGATAACGCATCTAAGTAGAATCATATAGTATTTGTCTTCCTGGGACTGGCTTACTTCACTTAGCATAATGTTCTCAAGTTTTATCCATGTTGCTGCATATTACAGAATTTCCTTCTTTTTTTTAAAAGGCTGAATATTATTCCATTGCATGTATATACCACATTTTTTTTATCCTTTCATCTGTCAATGGATATTTAGTTTGTTGTTTCCACATCTTGGCTATTGTGAATACTGTTGCAATGAACATAGGAATGTTGATTCATTTTTCCAACAATATTTTTGAACACCTACTATATTTTGTTCTAGGCAAATGTCTCAAAATTAAGGAGGATGGGATGGCAGTGGGGTTGGGTAAATATTAGTTGAATACAAAATTATAAGAGCTATAATGGAAGGATACATGAGTGCTGAGAGGCTGTAGCAAGGAGACCTGACCTAGCTTGAGGACTTCCATGGAAGACTTCTCTTGCAAAGCAATATTTGATTTTTATAATAAATAGAACTATGTTCTACCTATAGTAGTTATACATACTTTCACCAAGAATAGGAGTTTCCCCATACTTGATAAAACCAGAATTCTTTTAGTGAATCTTCCACTTGGTTTATTTGAACACAAATAAGGCTACTTACTAGTTTGGTGAAAGCAGTTGAGGTAAGATATAATCTACCTGCTCATGGCTGGGTTGTGGCCATGAGGTTAGACTTATGTTAGGGCCCCTCTTACAGATTCTCTTTGTAATTAGTTATATACATGACTTATTTCCCCCACAAGTAAATTGTGTTTTGTTCTGAGAGAAGGGGACTGGATTTCCACATATTGAGTACAAACTCTGTGCCAGGCACCATTCCAAGAATTTGAGCGTATTCACTCTTCTCTCTTTCCTCAGAGCCCACATCTGATCTAGTCTGTCAGCACTACCATGAAAAATATACCCCCAATCTGACGACCTCTGCTTTTTGTGCTTTGGTTTAACCCACCACCATCTCAAATTTAGGCTTGTGAAATAGTCTTCTAATTGGTCTTCCTGTTTCTACTCATGTGTTCCCATAATCAGCTCTCCACACAGTGGCCAGACTGAGGTTAAACAGTTAATCAGAGCATGTCCCCCCCCCCCCATTCAATGTTCTCCAGTGGTTTCCCTTTGCCTTGCCAAGCAAATGGGAACCCTGTACATTGATGGCAGGTCCTGGAGGATCTATCCTTTGACTTTCCAGCCATCTCCTATTGCTCTCAGCCTCTTTCATCATGATCGGGCCTAATGACATTCTTGGTACACTCTAAGTATGTTAGGACCTTGCAGCCCTGGCACTTGCCATTGCTTCTCCTTTAGCCATACATACCCTTCACACAGATGATCATATAACTCATTTCTTCTCCTTATTCAGGTTTCTTCTCTAGTTCTCAGAGAAGCTTTGCTGATAGCTAATTCAAAATGCCAACATGTACCCTCACTTCCTCACTCTTGCTCAACTTGATTTTTCTTCATAGCCTTTACCACTTTCAATATAATGTGTGTTTATCTGCATATTTTCCAGGATATAAGTTTCAGGAGGACAGAGACATTTCCTTTTTGCGAAGATCACTCTGTATTCTCAGAACCAAGCATGGTGTCTGATATATAAGCATATTGTACAAATGTTTCCAGAAACATGGACTGACTGATCTCATCCAAAACTCTTTGCCTATAATGATTGTCAAAAGCAAGTGCCAGAAGTTCAAAACCACTGCCTAGTAGTATGTTTGCATCCCTTTCAGTGCCTTGAACATAGTAGACATTTAGCAAATATTTCTTGAATAATAAATGGATATGATCATGAACATTGAACTCTGCAAATTGCTGTGGAGAGGCAATACAATTTTATAAGTAAGTGTGTGGTCTTTGTGGTTAGACTGGGCTGTTTGAATTTTGGATCTGCCAAAATTTGGATTTGCTTTGTCAGACTGAGCAAATCACTTAACCTCTCTGAGCCTGAGTTTCCTGACCTGAAAAATTAGGTTCATCATAGGACTAGCCTCAGGGAGTGTTGTTGTGAGGGTTAAATAAGATGAAGAATGTATGCAGCACTGAGTCTGCACATGTTATCAATAAAATAATCCTCTAGCTTTTGTTAAGTAACCTCTTCTGTCCGTTGGGGTTTCTTGTGGCAGAGCAGTTATCTCAGTCAATATTTCCTGTTTGTCTGCTCCCTTACTAGGTTTTAAGCCTCTGAAAGGTAAGGACTCAATTTTATTAATCTTTAAATTCCCAGAACCAATACATTGAAGGTCCTTAATGAATCTGTTTTAAATTGAATAGGACTGAATTAGAGGTGACAACTCTTATTCTGCAAGAAGAAGGGCACTGTGATATTGATTGGTGTCAATTTCAGTGAGTCCTTAACAAGTATTGATAAGGCACAGGCACCTACCTGCAGGCATGTTCGTGAAAAGTTATTAGCAAAATCCATTCTAGACAAGCTGTAAACGGGGGTGGGGAGGGGTCCTTCATTGTGGTGGTGGTGATGGTGCGGAAGAATAAATGAGGAAAGGAGTGTCTGCTGGAGGAGCAAGTCCCCCAGTACCTCAGTGCAGACCTTGTCCCCTTCCCCTGCCACTACCTGCTTTTGCCAAAGCTGTCCCCAAGAGGCTCTGGTTGGATCCTTTACCAGTTGTTAGGTACAGCCAGTTGTGTCAGCTGAACAAGTGGAAATTTCTATTCAACTTATAAATAGTTGAAGAGCCTGTCTTGGTGAAATGTGAAATGAGCAAATATTCCATTTTCTCCTGGGAGGGTGGATCGGGAATTGGTGTATGATGCTGTCACGTCAGCTGTGTCAGGGTTGTTGTTCATGAGGACACACAGCTATAAGTTATTCATGGGAACATAACAAGCAAAGACTTAGCCTTAGCAAATAATGAGCATTCTTCTCCCGAAGCTGGCTCTCCAGCTAGAAGCTGAGACGCGTGGGGTCACCCTGTCAGAAGTAGGAATGGATCTCACATTCTTTAGGGTTAGTGTACTTTGCAAATACAAAAATGATGCACTGAGCAATTCAAGGAAGCTCCGGGAACTTCGTGCTCTCCCTGGGGACGTGGCGGTGGGTAGGTGGTGGTGGTGGGGTTGGGGGTGGTGGTTCTCTTTTTCATTTCTATGGGAAGCAAAAAGATACTTCCAGTGGTGATCATGTTTCTATCCTGGTTGAGTACCAGGTGTTTTTTGTTTGTTTGTTTTTGTTTTTTTGGCATGTGTTTTCTTAATATCGTTTCCTCGTATATTCAGGTGTTTATTCTCTGCTGCCTATAACTAAAAGATCCGAGAGAAGAGAAATTTCTCAGAGTGACATTTCATTCTTTTATGTGTAACTACTATTATTATTTAAAGAGGATATAATTTCACAGAATGAATGAGAGTTTGTAGAAAGGAGTTCTTCTTTTTTGGTCTTTGACTTGGAGGAGCTCGGGAATCTTCATGGTAGACAGTGGAAAAAAGTATTGGTTTTGGAATCAGATACAAGTTCAAACTCTAGGTCTTCTCTGAGACCAGAGGCAGGTTACCTAACTTCTCTGAGCTCTATAATGGGAGAAATTAAGCCTTAGAAAGTGCTTATTAAATGACACAAGATGCCCAAAGCATTGAATACTCATCCTTTGTATATTAGGTGTTCAACAAATGTTAATTCCTTTTTTCTTCCAACATTTCTCAGAAACAATACTCTCCTTCTCATTATTGACTTATTTGAATATTGTTTTTTTTGTTTTTTTGGTCACCCTTCTCACTAAGTAGTGAGAAGTTATACATTATAAGTAGTGGGTTATACTCACTACTCTTAGCATCAATTCAAGCTCTTTAGCACGGCCCTTCTTATGTCTCTTGTGCTCTGCTATCCCCCCCTCACTCACTGGCCACGGTTACCCTTTTTTGGTCCTATCTTCTCCATGCACCTAGCTAACTCATTCTTCAACACGTACCTTAGCTGTAACTAGCCACATGCCTTTTCTAAGCCCCAAGTTTGATTTCTGTGCTCCAGTGGGGCACCTGTTAGTGCCTCTTGTATAGCTCATGCTATATTGTACTTGAGTTTTCTGTATCTTCCACCAGACTATAAGCTTTAGGTACCCACCATAATGACTAGCAAATGGTGAGTGATTAATGAATGTGTTGAATGAACAGATAAATGAAAGACTAAATATCTTGAAGGGAGTTAAAAATGAAGACTTTTTGTCAGTACCTAAGGTATGCCTGGGCCAAACATCAAAGTTTTACTTCTTTTTTTGGTGCAGAAATTTGATAGCTTATGGGTAATTCTGTTATTGTGGGCAAGAATACAGACTCTGGGCCTTGACTGCCTAGGTTCAAATCCCAACTCTGCCACCGATTGCTGAGTGATCTTACATTAGTTACTCAATCTCTGTGGCCCAGTTTTCTCACTTGGAAAGTAAGGATAATAATAATTCATATTTCAGGGATTGCAATGAAAATTAAATTAATTTTTACATGTAATGAGCTTAAAACACCTGTAAGAGCTTATACAAGCACATGGCATATTATAAATACTAAAAATTAAAAAAAATTTAATAAGCATTCTCACAATTAAGTGAAAAGGACCAGATGTAAACTCTGAATAGGGCAGGGTGCCCACAAACAAGAGGCATTATAAGATTGAAAGCATCTTATTACCCTTCAAAATCTGACAAAACTGAAGAATTAACATCTCTATAAAAAGTAATATCACTGCAACTGCTCCTTCTCCCCCTCCTATGTAGAGTGGGTGAGTTTAGTGACAGACTGTTTTGGAAGGAGCTAGAAATATCAGTTTAAGAAATGCTTGGCAACCACTTTAGAATGATTATCTGACTTTGGGAGAAAGGGAGAATACTGAGGTATTCCTCTTACCCAAATTTAGAAATGTCATGGAGGCATAATGAATCATCTCTTAGAGGCTTTAAAAACATTTTTTTCCCATACTAAGTGTTGCCTATTGCTTTCCATTGCTGACGATTCTGAACTTCAGGATAACCCAGCAAACCCTGAGGAAGCTACCCAGTTTCGTGAATGATGGGATCCTCTTCAAGTCCAGTTCCTTTACCATACCTGGGTGGACGCTGTGCTCGGCTCCCCAGCCTCTCTTCTACTCTGTGCACGGTCCAAGTCAACAAAGGTAACCCCATCCCTTCTATCAGCCATGAGCTCAGACACAGGCCAATGCAATACAAGGAAAGGGATTTGAGCAAAAGAACTCAGTCTTTCTCTCCTGCTGGATGTGAACAAAGAAGCATGTTACTCTGATTGCTGTTGGCAGCCATTTCCCTGCAAGGCCACCAGCCTTAGGATGAACCAATGCTGTGACTGGCAGCTTGGAAAGGTGGGAGGAAGTGCCACCCTGACTACAGGGTCGAGCTACTACAGTCTGCCCTAACTCTGTAACTCCTCTTTTGCATGACACTTAAGTTCCTTACTGTTAAGCTAGTTTAATTTGGGTATCTGTTATATGCAGCCCAAAAATTATTCTAACCAAACACTTCATCCACTTTGCCTTGTAAGGGAGTTCTTTATGTCTGTGTGGGTGGGTGTCCCTGTTAGATTGCCTATAACCTGAGGGCTGCCATGTCCTATCCATTTTTTATTTCTTTCAAAACAATTAACATAGTGTCTTACAAATAATCACAATTTCACTACTTGTCGATATAGAACAATGTTGAAAGCAATATACCCTGATAGCCTTCAGCCCCATTTAGTGGCAATGAAGCCCCTATTAAAGCACAGTTTGCTTTTTCTGATCAGTAATCATAAAAGCCAATGCTTGGCAGATGTAAATAAAAGCATGGCCTTTCAGTATCGTTTTCAGGTGGCCCATGCAATTGTTGGATATAAAAAATATTATTACACATTAAACCATTGAATTATGTTTTCATAACATGCAACCATGTACACTCCCCCTAGTTTTCCTTCTATCAGGACTAATTTCAGGCACCCCATTTATTGAGTGGAGATGAATTTTACTGGTGACAAATGCACTCCTGCATTAACAAATTAAGTGCGCTCTCAAAGGAGAAAAAACAAACTCGGAGAAAATTGGGTTGTCTGTTCTTGAAGTCTAAAAAAGGACTTCTTTCCTCAGGGGACATTCAATATTTTCATAATCACATAGAAAGGAAAACATGTGCCTCTTGGGTATAACATTAAAATAAATTAATTTTGCTGTCTTCTTCCTAATGGCTAATGGCAAACTGGGAGTGTTTATTTCTAGAGTCCTCTTGCTCATAAAACCAGGTTTTTCTATGACCTCCATCTTACAAAGATGAATAGCTGTGTCAACTTATAGGAGATGAAGAATGTGGTCTCTATTTCTCTATTCTTGGCTTATTATTAATAGGTGAGTGGTCATGAGGAATAACAGGACCCTAAAGGCTCAAGATCCTGACTTCATGTCACTAGAATATCATCTTCTGCTTTTTGCTCTGTTGTTCTTGGGATATAAAATGTCTTCTATTCCTTTAGAAATAGCTTGCCTTATGATCAGACAGATGACAGTTTTTATTTTCCTCTATTCAGCCTAACTTGTGAATAGTTTTTATCCTTCCTTCCTCCTAACATACACTAACATAAAACAGAGACTTTTCTTCATCTGTTCTTCCATAAGCAGCCTCTGTCTGCATACCCATTCTCCTGAAATAGCAGAAATGCCACTAAGTCATGTGCAGCATTTCTTTGGCATTCTCCAAATCTAGTGTGAAGAGGCACCAGTCCATCACACATAGAGGTTACTACATATGGGAGCTTCCAGTAAGATGAGATCCCCATTATATTTTTACTGCAGGATATTATAATTTTAAATACTTGACTTTCATGATGTCCAAAGTATTGGAGAGATGTGAAGGACCTCTGCAACGGACACTGGAGTCACTGAGAAATTCTGAAAAATAGCAGTGTTTTCTGGAATTTCCCCAGCTTAAAATCTTATTTTATAGAGAAATGTTGCAGTCATTGATGGGAAACCTAGTATTTCTTCACAAAAAAAATAAGCTTTTATAAATAAATAGTCGCCATGTGATCATGAGTAGATCTGCACATATCCGGGAATATTTTGAGGGCCTATACATGTGACTGTTACTTTTGTGCTCTTTTTTTTTTCTAAAGTTATTAATAGGGATAGCATTTGGCTAAGAATCAATACTATCAAAACCTGTTTTATACATAGTTGTATGCTCACTCACTCAGGGTAAATAATTCTTTCTAATAGGTTGATTAGAGAATACGTTTTTTTTTTTTTAATGCACTTACTTGCGTTGTACTTTTTTGAAGGCATAGCTTTTAATCGCAAAGTAGAATTAAGCCTGAGAAAAATGAGAATCATAACTCTTACAGGAGAGACTGGGAACAAAACACTAAACTGAAGTTCCTTCTGGAAATGAATCTCCCTAATATCTGGTCAGTTAGAAACTGGTTGAGCTGCAGCTTGTCTTGTCCTTGGTCTCGTCCCGCCTTGGAGCAGAGGTAAGTGGCCAAATATGGGAGACGAGAATCATAGGGAAGATACCGCTGTCTGCAGGTATACCCCAGCCAGTGTAGAGGGATGTGTTATCTAATCCAAAATCATTCTTCACTTATAAGAAGAAACTATCTTTTTATTTTTTAAAGATTTTATTTATTTATTTGACAGAGAGAGACACAGTGAGAGAGGGAACACAAGCAGGGGGAGTGGGAGAGGGAGAAGCAGGCTTCCTGCTGAGCAGGGAGCCTGATGTGGGGCTCGATCCCAGGACCCCGGGATCATGACCCGAACCGAAGGCAGATGCTTACCGACTGAGCCACCCAGGCGCCCCAAGAAGAAACTATTCTTTAGTGAAAGTGCTAATACATTTCTTGAAGCCATTTTTCTGACCTTCAGATTAAATTTTAAATCAAGATTAAGAAAAGAAGTTGTCTTGTTACAACACATTCTGTCCCCTAACCTATTCCTGTTAGTTTTAAACATGATTAACCATTTGACATGACTACCCAAATGATAGACTGTTTGTATTAAACACATATTACGATTTATTTTCCTGTATATAATTAGGAATAATCATTGCTGCCAGAATCTAGAACGACACATCAACGATAAGTAGAGGTAACAGCAGCTGCATGTAAGACAAGGCGTACAAATACCTGAAGCCTGTAATTCCATCCCCCTCCCACCCCTTGTATTTGTGTCGCGATGCATCTTAGGTAGCACAGACCTTAGGTAGTCATTAAAATCACATGAATATGCTACTAGGATTTAATGCAAATGCAGAGGTATCTCATGGGTGCATGGATTATCAATATCGAAAAAGGCTAATAACTTAGAATGCGTTTTACCAAAACAAAATTTCTTTTCGGGAAGTTTGAGTTATGCATCGTCTTTATATTTTTATGCATTTAACAGGATATCTGCTCTATACTGAATACAGTGCTCATCGCTTCGGAGGATACACAAAGGAGCGAGGCACCGCCTCCCCTCAAGAGACTTACAATCTCCCCAGGAGGTGAAAACAAGGCAGAACAGGTGAAGCAAGAAGAAATAATATCATACCCATCTACTGCTTCCTAAATTGTGTGCTCTGGAGAGCATCAGGGTTGCAGGAGTTTGGAGAGAGATCAGGAGGGACAGGGAGAGGATAGTTTGAGCTGAATCTTGATGGCTAGGAAGATTTATATAGGTGTAGACAGGTGTCAAAGATAGTGCCCATGATCTAAGTTTCGTGACTTAGAATTAATTAGATTCTCTATTATCTGAGCTGTATTCCATTCTCTTATTTAACCAGCATTATCTAAAATACAGATAATTACATTTAGCTGGAGAGAGAGATTCAAAAAAACAAGAAGCATGCTCCCCTATGGACCAGACTGAGCAGCAGAACAGGCATCCATCAAGCTACTAGATAACAAATACAAAGAGAAGGTCTTTGGTTTTATCTCTATTTTAATTCCATGGGTATGAGGACCATATGGCTCTAGACTTCCTACCTTTTTCTCTACTCATAATTTAAAACTTTCTACACAGTAGGCCAAATAGGTTTTGGACAATCCAAAGACTTTTACAGGGTTCAATTTGGGGCAATGTCTGGCAGGTAAGTCGGTCAATTTTGCTTTCATTTGACTTGTTAAGAATGAAACTTTATAAAGCCATAGACTGACTCACAATGTTCTGTAGATTATGTTTTAATTCATGTAAAGAGAGAGATTTTTGTAAAGATCTATGATCCTTTTATTTTTGATACTAAACATTATTTTGTTCAAGTTGGCTGATTATCTATTTCTATCTGCAAAACACAAATTGACCACCCTAAGTCAATGACTTTACAGAGTTATTTAGGCAAAACATCTGTAATCCAGTCTTGCCTAACATTATAGCTAAAGGCTAGGTTTGATTTTAGTGACTTAAAATGCTTTATGACTGATCTGTGCTGACTTGTATAAGGATAATAAACTCCCTGAAGAGGTGTTGAGATCAGGAAATAGTAACCCTGATTTTATCTTTGAGCTATTTGTGGTCGTTGAGGCCCTTTTGGACTGTTCTTTGTGAGAAAAATTGCCTCCAAGATCCCTGCTCACCCAGATATCACAGAGTAGTGAGGCCTGTAAAGGGTAGACCCCATGGTTCAGGATGCACCAAATTGTTTGTGTGAAAGCAGCAGATGCAGACCAATGCTCTTTTCTAACCTGGTGGAGCTATAATAAGGACCTTCTTGTGATTCTGCAAGGGTACAATCAGAGAGAAGTACGCAGAATTTTAACTCTTGGAGAGCACCATCACAGGATCATCTCTGTGCATTGGCACAAGCGTTTTCATGCTTTCCCTGATTTCATAACCACAGCTTACGTCATCCAGATGTACCATGAGAATCAAATCACAAATACAGTTTTTATTTTAGGCTCCTGTGTAATCACATCACTTAGACCTATTGGGGTAGCCTGATATCACTACTCACTCATAAATACTCTTACAGAAAATAACACAATCTTGAACCAATTAATTAAATTGTTATTGATTCAAGACAACAAATAACATAATACTTACTGCCAAGATATTAAGTATTATGAGCAATACGCAGGTCATAAAAGAAAATCCTAACCTCAAAAAGAATGTAAAATCTAGTAAGAGACATTAGGACAAGAACTTACTAAACACTAATCAAAAGAGGAGAGCTATGCGCTTTGAAGTTGTGATAAGGTCCACAAAGAAGGCAGAACTATAGAAGAGAGATATGGAAAAAATGTGTGTGTGTGTGTGTGTGTGTGTGTGTGTGTGTGTGTGTGTGTGTGTTAGAGAGAGAGAGAGAGAGAGAGATGATTTCTGAGTCAGAAGCATTAGAAAAGGCTTCACAAACGAGGCAGAACCAGAAATGGAACAGAAAGGGGGAACAAAGCAAATGTGATCTTCTGATTTTGCAACTGATTTTTTCTTTTCTTTCTTTCTGTTTTTATTTTTTTGTTTGTAAATCTTCATTCCTGAGAATGGTTTCATTAAAAAAAAAAAATCCCAGAGGCCCATAAATGAATGATTGTGCTATGAAGTAATAGCATCCAATATTCTGCAGATCACGAAGTATAAAAATGTGATACAGAACTTAACTCTGTGATACAGAACTGAATATTCAGCTGACACTGACTACACTTTAAGAGAGAGACGAAGAGATGTCTGTGTGTATCACTTATTTGGCTTATTATTGTAATTACAACTTATTACATCGGTTATTGCAGCTGAATCCTTTCATGCTGGAGTTGTGCTGTTGTTGATGCCCTTCCCCTAGAAGGATAGCATTACAAGTCTTGAACAGGCCCTAGAAATCATCTCATATGCCCCTTTCCCTTAAATTGTAGATGTCCAAACTAAAGCTAAGCCCAGAGAGAGGCAAAGTTCCATCTTTGGTAGCAGAATTCAGACGTTAACTCAGTTTGGTAGAGCTCAGTTTCCTAGAACTCATTCCACCATGCATAAAATAAGACCTCTCCTTTATATGGTTTAGCTTAATTGGGTGTGTCTCAGCTCTGCAAACGTATAGTTTCTGTAGTAGTTGTAGTAATTTAGTAACTTTCTATTTTGACTTATTTTGTTCTTCATAAAACCACCAGGAACATTTCTGAAACAACAGTGTCAGTGGCATTGGTCTTTACTTCCTGTTAATGGGTTTAAATATACATGAAAATAGTTTTGCATTATGCAGTTAAGATTAAATACATTCTGAAAAGTTTTAGAAAATCCCAGTGTTGATGTAAAAGGTTATGCTTTAATTTCTAAGAAGTCTTTCTATTTGGAGACACACACAGAGCTTACCAGTACTTTCTTTGGTTATTCAGGTGTAATATTAACTACAATGATAAAAGTTAAATAGAATAAATTATAGATGTAATTTCATTTTATAAATTTACTACCAATTTTAAGGCAATTCTCATTTAGTGTTTTACCTACTTGTGAGGCCACATGTAAATACAGCTTGTCTCATATCGCACTTTGACTCATACTATGTGTCAGTAAGTTTACTTGAACCCTGAGACTGTTGGAAAAAAATGATTGTAGATAGCATTCTAGGTTAATGAGTTTAGACCAATTCAACTTCTGAGGCTGTTTTATGACATACTGTGCAAAAAGAAAAAAATAAGAAGGAGAAGTTTGCTTTCTTGTAAAAAAAACAAAACAACAAAGTAATGCCTTCTTTTATAAAAACTTTTTACTGAGGTTGTCGTAACTTCATTAAAAACCTCACAGGTAGTATCGCAGGGCACTGGGTTCAGCAAGGAGAGGCACTGGGGTAACCTCCGTGCCCTGGGGAGACAGACACACTGATTGGAGATAAATCTACCCTTGGACTCAATAATCAAAATCTCGGTATGTGTCACAGGGACGTCCTCTGATAGAGAAAACATGTGGATGCAAAGGGATGTGCCATGTCCTCCTTCATAACCATGTATAATTAGAAAAAAATAAAGTTCGCGTCTAGTAATGTGGCATTAGTTGAGTAACTTACTGTGCATCCCGTGGGCCACATGGGATAAGGGCGCTAAGAGTGCCTTTAAAATGATTTTTCTCAAACATCGTTATTATAACATCTCAACAGGAAATGTGACAAAATGTAACAATAATAAGGTAATCTTCAAAATACATATGCCCTTTTTGAATAGAATTATTAGTTTTGGTATGTCACATGACATCAGACCAAATGCTTCAGCTACTTTGTGAAATCAAAATGAACAAATAAATGTGTTGCTTTGATTCCAAAACTAAACAAAATAAAGAAACTTAAGCACTGTCTTTTCAAAGAGATGGCCAAATGGCACCAGTAAAATAATGGTATTATATAAAGTTGTGAACTGTATGATAAGCCTAGATTAAAGCATTTACATAATGTTGTAAAATTAGTGTCTTTGAAACACTGATGCATCTTTCAACTCCAGTAATTCCTAATTATATGCTAAGGCCTCCCACCCATTGAAACTGGCATTTGCTGCTTCAGAAGGAAGACAGACACAACTACTACGACAAAGTTGTCCTCACTTGGCTCCAAATTTCATCTTTTATTTTTTTGAAAGTCCACAGCAGATAAAATCCTCTAAAAGCCCCAATATTGTCAGAAGCCACTTGGCAGAAAAAAGTTTTCACTGAAATAAAAAAATCTGACTTGGTAAACCAAGAGCAAAGCCTACCAAATGGAGGTGCTGAACTTAGACCCTGCACCATACTGTGGAGGAATTGTGATACCTTCGGGACAGCTTTCCTTCCCACAGGGCATCTGGGGACCTTTGAACCTTGTGAGGCTTAATTAAGGCAGCAGATCAGGGAGCATTTTCAAGGGAGAGCGTGGGTGTGGATGTTGGAGACGGTCATGCTCCTTGGTCTCTGCAATCCAAGCTCTTCAATCAAAGATTAGGACTCTAAAGGGCTCTGAAAGAAGGAGGTTCTGAAAGGAGGAGGGGCTGATGTCCTGCTTCCTGTCTGGGCTTCTGGAAGGAGATATTTCTCAGGCTCTACATCTGGGTGGGCCTGCCAGAGTAGATGGAAATGGTGGTACAATACTTGGAACAGGGAAGGTCTGCATTCCCTCTTCACTGCCTCACCTCAGATACTCCCTTCAATGCATCTAGGAGATCTGAGACATTGTGCCTGAGAGAATATGACATGTAGTTGAAAACTGCCAGCCTTCTTCCAGGACTCATCAGGGTGCTGAGAGGGCCGCCCCATGGTAGAGACTCAGGAGAGAAAAGCTTAGAGAATGAGCAACTGGAGCAAGGGCTGAGCCCACAACATAAGAGCAAAGTTCCCTGATTGGAGTTTGACAATGTTTGTTCTGGAGACTGGGTCGCATCACCATCTGGGAACACACCAAATCTGGCTGTAGCACCTAAGACAGGAAGATGAGGTATGTGGCCTAGAATAGAGAAGGACTCTCAGACAGGAAGCCTCTGCCCTCAAACCAGGATGCTATGTAAGTTCTGAAAACTTACATCTCTCCTAAGAGAAAGGAGAAGAACTGCAGATGTAGTGGGGAGTGGGGAGGTAGGGAGCAAATTGCTAAGAGCCTGAGTTTGAAAATATAAGAATCTCTTATCCCACCATTAGCAGAAATGGAGGCTTAAGGCCTAGGTTACTTTTAACTATAAGAAATAAAGAAGTTTCTATTTCTGCACATCTGTCTTTTTGTGTCTCAAGAAATAGATACCTGCTAAAGTTTTGTGTGCATGTGTGCATGCATGCGTGCAGCATGTGAGTGTAACACAGAAATCTCAAAGAGAATGAGATTTTTTTTTTTTTCAGTGACTCTCTGGCCTCAGAAACACACTGAGGCCTAAATTACAGTGGATCAAAGCTGGACAGATGAGTGGTAAAGATGCAGGGGCAGCAGGTGCAGAGGCTAGGAGAAAGAGAGATCTATCCTTGGTAGGATAGATTAGATATGGTCACTAATCTCAGGTTCACTTTTTACCCAGACAAGTTTGTAGCTTTGGAAACTGGAGAATGGCTAGCAATTTGTCTAATCTGAGGTAAATCAGGGTTAGTCTGGTGGTTGGGAGAAGAAACCAATTTGTTTAGATCTTTAGATCCAGGATCTAAAAAATCAGGAGAGTAAAAAAAAAAAAAAAAAAAAAAAGACTACAAACCATGGTATTTGAGGCATATTGCCTCTGGGGTATTTTTACTTTGTTACCTATAAAAGTCAGGGACAAAACTGGATGCCCCTGGGCATATGGAAGTGACTGTTGCAGCTGGTTAAGAGTAAAAGAAACCTAAGGGTGCCTGGTTGGCTCAGTCAGCTAAGCATCTACCTTCCACTGGCTTGGGCCACAATCCCAGGGTGCTGGGATGGAGGCCCGCATCTGTCCCCCTGCTCAGCAGAGAACCTGCTTCTCCCTCTCCCTCTGCTTCCGTACCTGCCCCCCACTTGTGCTCTCTACTCTCTCTCTCTCTCTCTCTCATGCTGTCTCTCAGATAAATAAATAAAATCTTAAAAAAAAAAAAAGAGTAAAAGAAACCTTGGTTACAAGTGTGCTCTGGGAGTGGCTCGGGTGAGAAGTAAGAGGTGCAGCAGAGTGTTGCAGAAAAGTGGACAATGGAGTTGAATGCATCTGGATTTAAACCTGGGACTTCTGCTTACTTGGTGTGACCTGGGCAAGTCAATTTCTTCATCTGCAACATGGCAGCAATCACACTTGTGCTGCCAGGTTTCCATAAGTGTCAGGGCCACAGACAGAAAGCAGGCGACTCCTTCTCCAGCTCCTCTCTGCTAGGTGCTCGGTAAGTAGCCCAGAGCACCAGAAAGAGATATATTCTTTGTGGGGGATTGTTTTACTATCACCTCTCTTTTTGTTTTCTGTGTTTTCACCAATTATATAGATTTCTGTAGCTGCTATAACAAATTACCGCAAATTTGTTCTCTCATGGTTCTGGGGCCAAGTCTGAAATCACGGTGGTGGCTGCCTCTGGAAGCTCTAGTGGGTGAATCTCCTCCTTACCTCTTCTAGTTTCTGCTGGCTGTTGGCATTCCTTGGCTTGTGGTTACATCTCTCCTCTGTCTTCACATCACCTTCTCCTGTGTATGTGAGCCTAATCTCCCTTTACTTCTCTCCTAAGGGTACATGTGACTGCATTTAGAGCTAACCCAGACAATCCAGGATAAACTCCTCCTCTTGCAGCCCTTAACTTAATCATATGTATTACCACATCAGGTAATAGTCACAGTTTCCGAGGATTAGGGAGTGAATATATATTGGGGGGCTATTTTTTCTGCCTGCCACACCTGTCTAAATCTTGTGCTATGCTGAAACTCTTAATGCCTCCTGTAATTGGATGAGGAGGTGGGGCCTTTGGGAAGTGCTTAGGTTATGGGAGTGGAGCCCTCATGAATGGGATTAGTGTTCTCATAAAAGAGGCCCTTGCAGAGATCCCTTCACCCCTTCCTCCAGGTGCAGATATGATGAGAAGTCTGCAAGCTGGAAGTAGGCCCTCCACTCGACCGTGCTGCACCCTGATCTCAGACTTCCAGCCTCAAGACTGTGAGAAAGACATTTCTGTTTGTTTCAGTCACACAGTCTGTGGTATTTTGTTACAGCAGCCTGAACAGACTAAGACATCTTGTAAGAAAGTTTTATTAAAACTAAAGCCGAACAAAGCAAGATTTCAGAAACACATTAGACTTTGCCTTAAAGTGGGCTGAGGAGAGAATATGTGTGGGAACAAGGGGCCTAGTTGTGAAAATTAAGGAGAAGAAAACCCTAAAGATGAGCACTTGAAATAAAACAGGTGGGAAAGTGAAAAGGAGACTTGGAAGAAAGAGATATCTTTAAAAAATGCAGTATCACTTACTTTCCCAGATACTCTGACACATTTAGCTCTAAAGTGAATCCCTAGAAATCAAATCCTATTTTGCTACTGATTTCTACTATATAACTGAAAGTATGCGTCTGCAGAAAAATCTTCTCTGTCATCTGAACTGAAACTTTTTTCCAAGAGACTTACAGCCATGCCCATTCCCCCTAGCATTGTATCTGTTTAGATACTGATAGTATAAATGTGGCTTACTTTACCCCTCTAAAATTGTTCTGAACTGTGGGAGTGCCTTACTGACTGGAGAATCACTGAATTGTATATTGGCAGGTTCTTTGATGATCCTCTACAAATAATATTTAAATATGACCTTTGGATTTAAGTGACATATATAACATATTTCCAACTGTTTATTATTCTGTTTTTAAAGAGTATAGATGCATATAAAACATATATTTATATTAAAGTATAAAAATAATTCTATATTTAAAGCTCACTTAAAGGGAAGGAGTTATATGCAATTAGCAATATGATGCTTTATTTTTTGTGTAGTCAGATTTTTGCCTGCAAAGAAATCATCTTATTCTTAAATTTGAGATTTATTTCTTTCTGGACCTGATATCAGCAATAGTTGTGCTATTCCAGAGCACTTTGTTTTGTTTTGTTTTAATTGCAGTGACAATGGATTGTGTAAATGGCCAGATTTCTGTTTTCATGTTGATAATTAAATTTATTGCCTGTCTGTAAGAGGAAGAAGCTGTTAAGACAAAAAGAAACCAGAACTTTGATGATTGCAAATATGCGAAGCTCAGCCAGATTGCGTGTTCTGGAAGCAGAGCCAAGGAGATTGCTGGACAAACTTTCCCTGAAGCGATCAGGTGTGTAACTCATGGATCTAATTAATCATTTCAGCAGAAGACAGAAATGGAGATGGAGCTGTCCAGGAAACATCTATGGGAAACCTTCATGTCTGATATTGAAGATCCCCATGATATCCATGAAGACTGACAAGAGTTTTGAGAATTTTATACCAGCTGAAAAACTGCCAGTCTAGGCTGACAGGAACAAAGATGAAACAAAGTGAAGGAAGAATGGCTGAAGGCAGAACCATGGATGCAGAGGCCATGGAAAGCAGGACAAACCCATCCTGGAAAAACCAAAGGACAGAACACTGAGCCACAGAGGATCATTGCAGGCCTTTGAAACCTAATAGGATTTGCCTTCGTGTTGCAAACTGTTGTAGACCAGAAATCCCTTTATTCCTTGTATCTTTTCCCTTTCAGAATGAGAATGCCTCATTCTGTCCCTCTGTTGTATTTTGGAAGCAGATAACTTGTTTTCTAGTTTCATGGGTCTATGGACAGAGGATAGAAGATAATCTAGAGTCTCGTGGACATTTAGATGATTATTTAGATGAAGAGATGTGAAACTTTTTTTGAATTGGTGGCATTTCAATGAGAATTTTGGATTTAGAGTCAATGTAGGAATGGCCTAAGCCTGTTTGGGATGTTGAGATGAGCTGAATGTATTTTGACCATGGGAAACACACATGAATTTTGGGGGGCAGAGGCAGACTGTAGTGGGTTGAATAGGGTCCCTCAAAAACTCACGCCTTCTTGCAACCTGTGATCTTATTTGAAAATAGGGTCTTTGCACATGTAATCATGTTAAAGATAAATTCATACTGGGTAAAGGTGGGACCTAAATCCAATGTGACTATCATTCTTATAAGAAGAGGAAAGGACAGATAGACACAGAGACCCAGAGAGGCAAGATCACCCTGTGAAGATGGAGGCAGAGATTGTGGCGTTGTGTCTTCAAGCCAAGGAATGCCAAAGATTACAGTCAACTACCAGAAAGTAGGGAGAGTCAAGAAAGCATTATTTCCAGAGCCTTTAAAGGGATCATGACTCTAACATACTTTGATTTTGAACTTCTAGCTTCCATATCCATGAGAGAATAAATTTCTTTCAAGTTGCCTAGCTTGTGGTATGTTGTTACTGCAGCCCTTGGACATTCATACAGCATCCATGTATTTCAGTGTGTGCATGTGTGTACTTGTGCTTGTATGTGCAGTTTTACATCTGAGAGATGTTATCACTTATTTAAAATCTTTGCCATCTAACTTAATTTTTAACTGAAATTATTAAATAAATAAATATTCTTCTCCTATATTACTTAGATTTTATCTCTTTTTTTATGGTAGTTATTGAGATATATCCTCTTTGGATAAAAATGTAATGAGTTATATATTGCTTCTAGGACAATGACCTAGGAGAGATTTTCTTAACCTATGTATTGTCCTGACTCTGACCTTGATGGTATTTTTCAGGAAGTTGCCTCAGAATTCCAAACAAGGCTCAACATGATTAGGGAGCAAGTGACTTCTTGAGAGACCAGAGATTCCCTCTGTGTGGGCATTTCATTAAGATGAAGTGCATCTGGGATTTGCTAAGAGGTGGGTCAGGCCAGCACAATCCAGGTTTGTCCATCTATGGCATCTGCCCTATTTCGTGTGGTCACAGCAAGCAGATGCACTGGAGACATTTCCTAAGACAGAAACAGATGAGTGACAAAGGCATTTTCCCTCCTCATTTCCATTTTATGCATTTCAGGGTTTGGCAGGGGTGAGCTCTGCTTTCATGTAGATGATAATGCAATGCTGTAAAGGAATCAAATCAAGTAAGATTCCTTCTGAGCTATAGACTGCTTCCTGTTATTTTTTTTAATGTTTTCTTTTATTCTTGAAAACAGAAAACAGTGAATCTTAAAAGCAGGGAGGCAGCTTTTAAGTTTGCTATTGTTATTTAGATCAATTTGGAACCAAGTACCACCTCCCATCTCTTCTAATTTTGATGTACATTCTCTGTTGGCCAATGGCCAGAGCAGAATTCAGGAAATGATAAATACTCATTTATTCCCTGACACAGCAGGTAGTGCTGAAATGGGTGTCAGCATTTATAGTCATTAAACCTATTGCATTTTTTGTGTTTATTAATATCAGCCTGGGTTAATGTTGGTGTCATTTCCACTAGATAGAGATGGTCAACTTTTGTTTGCTTTGGGAACAGGTTTGTTCTTAGTGACTTTCCTGCCCAACGGTCCACATTCACTGTCTTCAAACTTCAGCAATGAATTATTATTATTTTTTAGATTTTTATGTATTTATTTGAGAGAGAGAGAGACGAGGGGGAGAAGCAGAGGGATAGGGACAAGCAGATTTCCTGCTGAGCACAGAGCCCGACATGGGGCTCGAGTCCACGACCCTGAGATTATGACCTGAGCCAAAATCAAAAGTCAAACCGTTAACTGACTGAGCCACCTAGGTGCCCCTTCAACCTTCAGCAATGAATTATAATATGAATGCCAAATTAGGCTGAACCAATCTGGTTTAACACCAACTGGCCATGACCAGCTATCACATAGCTGAGAAACTTTTTATAGCTTGCTATGGCAAATATCAAGAAATCCAGCCCATCTTAAAGAAAGTATCTTTAGAAGAGGAGAACAGCTTGTTTGTTCTAGTGCTCAAGGAGAAAAGCATCTCCGATTTTTAAAATTCTGAGCGTCTTGGGGTGCATGGGTGGCTCAGTTGGTTAAGCATCCTACTCTTGGTTTTGACTTAGGTCATGATCTCAGAGTTGTGAGATCAAGCCCCGCTTCTGGGCTCCGTACTGGGCGTGGAGCTTGCTTAAGATTCTCTCTCTCCCTCTTCTTCTGCACCACGCTCCCCACTTAAAAAAAATCCTGTCTCTTGGCAAATAGGTCAGTTAGGTAACACAATGATGTTTTTTTTTTTCTCACTAGACAATTGGGTTGATCGTCAAGCTGAAGTTAGTGGAAGAAATACAAATCAGGGTTCTCAATTTCTTGCTATGTTTTCATGCATTCGATACTCTGAATTGGCCTCAACCAGATATCACCTAACTGAGAAACACCTTACATTCTTGTATTTGACAAGCATTACAAGCATCTGAAGCAATGAGTTGGCACAAATACATCAAGCCTTGGCAAAAGCATGGCCGGGCTTGATATGGTGTCCCACACAGACAGCACCTGCCCCTGAAATCAGGCCCATCACTCTTCAAAAGACAGCCTCTCCTCCACAAATATGTCCTTTTATTTGTTAATTTTTAAATTAAAGATTGACTAAAGAAAAAAGAAAGCACAATTACTTTGGTTTGGACACACATACAGCTATGCAATTAACTTGAAATTACAAAGGTAAAAAGCACACTGACTAAATTATCATTTAATGGTTTGTAATAAAGAGAGATGTTTGCTTGCTTTCAAAACAGAACCCAGAAAAGGAATGCAAGGTATGTGAGCATGACATGAAAGCCCAGAGTGATATTTTGCTGGATTAAGTAAGACAAAGCACTTGAAAAATTAGAGAGGTGATTCCAAGCAATGTATAAATATACAATTTATATGTTAAAGCCAGCCTCTGTACCTGGAAACATCAACGTCTTTAATCTAGCAAATTTATGTTTACTAAAAAGATTTGATCCTGTTTCTCCACCATATTTTTTCCCTTTTGAAAATTATAGGTTGTTTATTTATTTCTTCGTGTACTTTAAGCTCAGTGACATCATTAACAAGAAGGGTTTCTTCTAAACTAGAAGAATAAAAGGGATTAAACCTGGGGCAGTAATGATGGAAACAGAGGAAAAGGAGAAACTTCATGGTCAAATTATTACGAATTGTAAATTATATTTTTTCCCTTTTATATAGATGTTTGTTATTTTATTTCCAGATAGCATCAGAATGTCAGTATGATTATTACAGTGTAGTCCTAAAAGTAATTCAGTATATTGATTCTATGACATGCTTGATGCCATCAGGTATCTGATACCAACCATGGTACCCAGAAGCAGAAACAACTCATAAAACGTTGCAAACTGTTAAGATAAAACATTTTAGACAAGTAAAGTCAGACAACTTGAGTTTGAAACATGCTGCTATTCAACAGCTGTGATCTGGGGCATTTACTCAACCACACAAATTTTCAGTTTCCTCATCTGTAAAATTAGGATAATAGTAAACCTAACACATGAAATGGTTGTGAAGACTAAATGGAGTAATGCATGTAAAGCCTCAAACAATACCAAGCACATTATAATGCCTCGATAAATGTTAGCTAGAATTAATGTTGTTGTGCCTGCTGAAACACTAATTTTCAAATGAGCCATACAGTGCTTGAACATGGTTTGGGAACTGAGCCATGATGCAGATGAAATCACCAAGGATTTGTTTTTGTTATTTGCATGAAAAGGGAAAAATGACAGCTAACATTATTTTTTTAAAAGATTTTATTTATTTATTTGCCATAGAGTGAGAGCGAGAGAGAGCACAAAGCAGGGAGAGTGGCAGGCAGAGGGAGAAGCAGGCTTCTTGCTGAGAAAGGAGCCCAACGTGGGACTTGATCCCAAGAACCCGGGACCATGACCTGAGCCTAAGGCAGATGCTCAACTGACTGAGCCACCCAGGCATTCCCATAGGTAACATCATTTTGTCTATCACATGAACTAGATTATTTCTGTATTGGCCCTTGGTACACTTGATACCTCCTTGGCTGTATCCTGTATTGTAGGGACTGGGAGTCTGAGACCTTTACATTTCTCTGTCTCCTTTGCTAGCAGGGTTCTGAATTTGTATTAAGTTCCATCAGTGAAATACGTATGTATAATATTGGGAAGGTAGAAGAGAGGCAGAAATAGTGGTGTGCTGACCTTGCTCATACAAGCTCAAAGAAAGCAATTGTGAGCATCTCTTTCCAGCTCTGCATTTAGTGGCTTTAAATCAGTGGAAGTGGGAGTATTTACTCCACAAAACTGGCAAATACTACAAATCAGCATTTTACTTCTGCACACCACTGAGTAGAAACTATATTATTAATTTACTAGTATTGGCAGGCAGATAACCGGGCATTAGTAGAAGTGAGGTTTTGCAGTAATCTCTGGGTGTTCTTTTGCTTATCATCCCCTGTGTCAGTGCTGCAGATATCTGTGAGCATTTGGGGGCAATTAAGTTGAATTCCTGACTAGGGTTATAGTTGCAATTTTCTGATTGTCTGAATACACTGGTAAACCTGTGCTGTGCTAGCCTCCTTGGGCCTTTGCCTTTCCAATAGTTTTGTAAGCATCACATTCTCTTTGTTAAATTACTTCTTGCCTAAAATACCTAGAATACTCTATATTTTCCTGATGAAACTTTGATAATACATTATGACTTAAATATGTGAATGAGTATGATTATCTTGGCAAAACTCATGTCAACATGAAAAAATTAATAAAGGTTTTGAAAAATCAGTAATAACAAACATTGAGTATATCTCTGAGGATGCCATCACTGAATTTACCTGAATGTGAAGATAAGCTCAATGGAAGACTTGAAGACTTTGGTACTTGCAGATTTTAGAAAATTTAAAATCAAAAGAACAGAAACACTGCTTAGCACTTTGAGTGAGGGAACTTTCTTTTTGCTTTTGTGCAGTCAGAGAGTCAATAGACTGTTGTCTTTGAATAAACCGAGCTCTTTCTAATAGAGCTGAACCTGTAAGTCAGCAACCAAATTAACATATTAAGAGAATATTTAGTGAAAATCTTCTGTGTTGAGTTTTGTGGTAGTCATCTAGGGGAATATAAAGATAAAAAGATAAAATTCTTGCCCTTAAAAATACTATAAAAGAAATACTCAAGTATAATTCAAGCTAGAAAGTTACAAATTTCTTACAAAAACCAGGTAAAGAACTCTGAATACTAATGTGAGAACATAATGCTTCCAGGTGAGTAACTCAATATTCTCTATTTAGTTTTCAGGATGAAGCATGAGTCAATTTTAAAGGACTAAGTGGAAATGAGCACTGAGGTTGTTTGATGGGATGATAATGTAGTAGAGAAGCTGGACAAAAAAGGAGAGGAAGGAAAGTGTTAATTCTGCAATTACTTCTTAGTATATACTATGTGCCAAGCTGACTCTGCAGTGATGGTCAATGTGGATATAACCCTGCCCAAGTCCATAGTCCCGTGGATAAGACTGACAAGTGTAATGGGTTGAATAGAACCCAAAATTCATGGCCTCAGGAATGTCAGAATGCAACCTGATTTGGAAGTAATGACTTTGCACATATAATTAGTTGAGGATCTTGAGATGAAATCATCCTGGATTTAGGGTGTCTTTATAAGAAGAGGAGAAGACAGACACAGAAAAGAAGTCCATGTGACGACCAACACAGAGATTGGAAGCCAAGGAAACCCAGGAACCACCATAAGCTGGAAGAGGTAAAAAGGGGTTCTCCCTCATACATTTCAGAGATGGTGTGACCTTGCTAAAACCTTGATTTTGGTCTCCTGGCCTCCAGAACTGTAAATAAATTTCTGTTTTTTTTTTTTTTTAAGTTACCGAGTTATATATATATATATATATATATATTTTTTTTTTTTTTACAATAGCCCTAGGAAACTAATACCATGAAGTAAATAAACAGGTAGAATGCTGTATGGTAAGCTCTACAGTAGAAGATTAAGTAGTCTATATGAGTGGATAGGAAAGTTGCTAATCTATAGTAGGCGAGGTAAAGATTAGCTAACATTTTATTGAAAAAAGACATTAAACTGAGGTCTGAAATATGGGTAGGAGGTAGGAGTTAGCAAGGCCATATGAGTACACAGAGTATTCCAGGTAGAAATTGCTTGTGTGGTATGAGAGAGTCCTGAAGAGTTTAGGTCATTTTTAACAATATCATTTTGGCTCAGTTATGAACAGTGAATATCAGGAAAACCAAGAGATGAGGCTGGAGAGGTAAATGGGAGCCAGATGATAAAGGAACTCTTGAGCCATTCTAAGAACTTTGGACTTTAGTAGCAATGGGAAGTCATAGAATGTACTTAGAAAAAGAAAGAACCTGAAACTTTTGGCATATCACTTATGGATACCATGTGGAGAATGGATTGGAGGGGCAGGGGGCAAGACTGGGGCCCAGGAGATGGGCTGGGAAATTTCTGAGTGATGCAGAGGAGAGATGAGAAAGACCTGTCTGGGCTTGTGACAGAAGGCACAAAGAGGAGTGGACTTTGATTTGAGATATGTACTGATTATAATAATAATACTAATAATTATGGTATTTAAAGCCATAGGCAAAAATTATTGAATGCTTACTATGTGTTGGATGTCATATTTGCATTATTTTATTTACTTCTCAGTAGTCACTATTTATATTTCTATTTTTTGAAAGGTGACACTGAAGCTTAGAAATCTTAAGCAATTTGCTCAAGATCATGCAGGGACTAATTTACAGAGCAAGGACCAACACTGTTCTCTAAACTTTTGAACTAAGTATTTTATAATATACACTTGTTAATTGGGAGTTAAAGATAATATGCACTGGATGATGGTGTCATTTGATGGTTACAAGGAAGAAAGAAGAAGGAGCAGATTCATGAGGGAAGATCACATCATGCATTTAGTTTTAGACATGTTGATTTGGAGGTATCTCTGGGGCCCATATGCACAAATCACTTGGGGGGAAGTTGGGGGGAGAGAGAGAGACAGAGGGAGAGACAGAGAGAGGAGAATATGAAAGAGAATAAGCAGAGATAGCAATGTAGACTTGGGAGTCATCAGCATGAAAATATGAAGTAAAAACCATGGGATTTGTTGGGATTGTTCAGGAATATGGGTCAAATAAATTATTCATGATAGATTCCCAGGAATGTCAAGATTTAAGGACTTGACAAAGGGAGAGGATCCAAGAATGAGACTAATGGGGAGTCTTAGACAAATGAAAATGGTTGAATATGTTTAAATACTTATGGGAAGAAGACAGTGGGAGTGGTGAAAATTTGTGAAAGAGGGAATACAGTCGAACAAATGCCTTGGGAGTCCTGGAAGAGATGTTACCCGAAGTATGAACACAGAGATTAGACTTAAATAGAAAACATTCATTTTATTTATTTTTCATTTTTTAATAAAATATTTTATTTTTTACTTGAAAGAGAGAGAGAGAGAGAGAGAGCACAGCGGGAGACAGAACAGAGGGAGAAGCAGACTTCCCGCTAAGTAGAGAGCCTCATGCAGGGCTCAATCCCAGGACCCTGAAATCATGGCCTGAGCCAAAGGCAGATGCTTAATTGACTGAGCCACCCAGGTGCCCCCAAAAACATTCATTTTAATAAGAAGTGCAAAGAAGGAATAGATGGCAGATGAGTCAGTTTGGAGGTTTGACTGCAATAAGTTGGATTCATTGTATTTTCTAAGGAAGGTAAGATGCCAGGTTGCTCAACTGATCAGAGGTTTGAAGGGAGGGGAGAAAGTATGGAAACACTGTTGTGCCAAACATGAGTCCTGACTATGGAAGGCTAGCACTCATGGAACTGTGGAACTATGGAACAGTGTCTGGGCATCATCAATATCCTAGATGCACTGAAATTAAAGTGGCAGCAATTTTTCCAGTTGGGTGATTTTCCCCAACAACACTCAGCAGATTGAGCACTGGACCTACTATAACTGGTGCTTTGTTAGGTGGGTGCCATGAAGGGAAAAGTCAACGGTCAAGAGAATTGAGAATGTTGGCAAGAGAGAGAGCACAGTAAAAGCCAGTGATGGGTAAATGGAGAGGTGAGTGGGGGAAAAAAAAGTTCAGAATCTTGGGTTCTATTTTGGGTCTACCATTAGCTAGTTGGGTCATGTTGGTGATATCTCTTAAACCCTGCGGGCTTTAGCTTTCCTTTTCTATAAAGTGAAGAAATGAACTACATGACCAATCTCTAAGGTTATTCCAGCCTGAAAATTGTGTGAGTCTATGACTACTACAGGAAGCAGTGAAGGCAGGGTAGAAGGGAGTTGAAGGGTCAAAGTAAGCTGTAAAAATTCCCAAAGATTTGAGACTCTCAAATGAATGCATTTATTCCAACTGAAATGTCTATATAAAACAAAATACATTGCTAAGTTTCAGCAAAAACTCTATTTTAATCAGAATTCTAATTGAACATAAAGAAACCTTGGCAAGTCTGATTATTCCCTGTCCTAAGATAATTAGTATGTTCAGGAATCCACAGTGAGATTTATGAGGACTGGGATACAGCATGTCCATGGTGGAGGAGACACATCAACTAGAGGATGAAGTCAAAACTGTGGAACCCCTTCCTAACTCAGCTACACCCACATGAGAAATGACACAACCTTATTTTATGAGTGGATAGTGAATAATTTGGTAGAACACTAGTAATCTCATGTTGGCTATGTAATTTATAACTCATTTTTTTCAGCTATTCATATCCTAATTTAAACTGGTTAAAATGAGTGAAAAGTCATTTGGGATTAAAGCTGAAGCTCTTAAAAGCTAATTTTGGAGACTCAGACTGCTTTTCTATGACTGCCACTTACCATTATAAAATTAAGTGAATTCTCATAGAGTGGACTAAAGTCTAAGGTTATAAGGAATTTCCTTATCTCCTTTTGTATGGTTTTTGTCCTGAATGGGAATAACAGTTTGAAGACTCTGAACCCAGTCACCCCTCACTTGGGATCTTTAGCACAAATGGCCCCATTTTAAGACTGATACACATGTCAATGGATCTGGTGGTACATTTTAGGACATTTTGGGATGAAACGTCCTTCTGTGTAACAGGATGCAACTGACATGACCTCAATATGTTATGACTCACTCCAGGAAGACTCTATAAGGAAATAAAATGGAAAAGAAACAAAATTTTCAAGTGTGAAGTTAAAGAAAGATTTTTGTGTGAAAGACAGATGATGGCATTATTAATAGTGAAGGGTAAAAGCTGAAACATTTGAATGTTCAGCTAAACATCTCTAAATTTCTCATTTCAGTGTGGATAGAAATAACCACTCTTGAGGTATTTCCGTAAACTCAGTTTCAACTCTAGCCAGGAATCAAGAGGAAAAAAAAAAAAGTCCCTTCTCAAGCAGTTTATAAACTAAAAATAAAGATGACAAAAAGTCAGATTCAGATTAAATTGGAAAAGCTGGTGGTTTGGAACAGTAGTTTTATCTCCCCAAGACAGAAATATATAGGCTACAGTAAGAGAACCATAAGTATTTACTGACATATACAGAGAGAAATAACTAGTGCCCAGCCTTATTCAATACTCATTAACACATGATCAATTAAATTTTGGCAAACAACACTGATTATTAATGAGTCCAAAACAGTCACATTTTTCTGATCACTGAGAGCTAGAATCTAAAGGAAATAATGTGTACCACTTGTTATACAATCTCTGTTGAATATATTCCAGGACTTTGGTGAGCTAAGACAGAAAAATACAGCTCCAGTTCTGCTGAGTTGTTCCCAAGGACTATAATTATATTTTATAGTATTTAGCTCAACCAAATCATTTCTCATTTTAAGTATAATGTAGCAACAATAGCTTGAGACCTTTGAATTTTGCCCCAAATATTATTATTTTGCCACATATGTCCTAAAGCCCCACCTGTACCACAAGAGAACCCCAATAATATGCTTTTCCTATAATGTAACTCTGAGAAGGGGCTGTCTTGGTAAAATTTCAACCTTAGAAGTTATCTATTTTGTCTTTACCAGGAAAGGCAACCTTTTAGAGTAGAAAGAACATTGAGTCTTTAGGATATCTGGCTTCCAGTTTTGGCTTTGTCTATCTGCTGTGCGACCTTGGAGAACTCATAAAACTTCTCTGGGCCTTATTGGCTTCTATGTCAAATGAAGGATGGATTTAGACTCTCCAAGATGCCAATGCTAATTTGCATGATTCCATGAACACATAGGCAACTTACAAATGTGGATGATATCTATCAGCATATACTGTAATTTTCTGTTAAACAGATCTATGAGAAGTTGTAGAAGTCAGAACTACTGGTTTCTGCTTTTGATTTGATTTACTGTTTTTAAAAAGTATCTCTGACACAGTTTGGGGTGACTCATTTCAGGGAAGGGTAGAGAGAGCAAATAAAGAGAAAATAAACTAATTTCAAATGGATGAATGGAGGAATGAAAGAGTCATTAAAAACAAAATTCAGACTTGGAGAAAAGCACTTGTGTGATCTAGACAATCTGTGAAATATTACAAAAGAATTATAAAAGAAGAAAAGATATAGGGCTTACAAATTTGGTGAAAGAAGTAAGAAAATTGAAAATATCATCCAGGAAGTTATTTTTTACTTTGGGATATATATATATGCATGAATATATATTTATATGTGTATATATGCTTACATATACATACAAACATACATAATACATGTGCATATACATAAATATATAAATTAATCTCTCTTTTTTTAAAAGATTTTATTTATTTATTTGACAGTGAGAGAGGGAACACGAGCAGGGGGAGTGGAAGAGGGAGATGCAGGCTTCCCGCTGAGCAGGGAGCCCGTTGCGGGGCTCAATCCCAGGACCCTGAGATCATGACCTGAGCCAAAGGCAGTCGCTTAACCAACTGAGCCACCCAGGCATCCCTATAAATTAATCTCTTTAATGTGTATTCCATGGAAAATGAGAAGGATTCAAAGACTCCTTTGTATGCTCTCACCTAAAGTTGAATTACCCATGATAGAAGATAAGTGGCTTCTTCAATCTAATCTACAGATGTCATCAGAGATAGAGCATGGTGTTGGGTGCTAAGATATGGTCATGCTAATTATGCTCATTTGCTTTCTACTGTCATAGACTTATTGAGAAGGTGTGCCATCTTCATGACAAGGACCAAGTCTTACTGGATGGGGGTGGGGTAGGGGAGGTAGGATCTCAGTGGCTCAGGTGAGTATGGTCTATCCAGAGAACTGTGAATTGGAGATCCTTAGGTTAGTGTTAAGAAGAGCTTAAGATGTATTACTATTTGTTCTGGAGCAAGAGGAGAGCTATCAGACTAGGTGATCACTGGATCTGGTGACTGCTAGTTACAGCAGCAGCAATGTGATGAATGCCTTAAACATGTAGAATATATCCTATAAACTATACAATATGGCTGTATTTAAGCTTCACAACAGCAGGACTAAAAGAACTTGAGGTGGATTAGTGATTCTGGAAGAATGGTGATTCCACATGGTAAAATGGTTGGCCACGGGTGATGTCGTTGACGGGCATCCAGGTTAAAATGGACTCAAATCCATGAATGATCTTGAGCAGCTTGATTTTAGGTGAGGACCCAGGGTTTCTGGAAAGCAGTAGTTTATACTGTCCAGATGAGTATTACAACTTCCACTGGGGACTTTGCTGATAGTGTTTGCAATGGGTGACATAGAAACATTCCATTCATTCATGCATTCATTCTCTTTCATTCATTTACTTATTCATTAACCCATTTATCTAACTTTGCATCAGACATGATACAAGGCACTTGATGGTCTGAAAATGTGGTTCCTACCCTTTAAGAGTTTAAAAATTAACAATATCATATGTATTAACATATAATACATTTAATGTAGTAACATGATACATGTAATATTGTATAATGTGTATATGCATATGAATTGTATGTATATATTATATATACATATACACAAAGGTTCATGGATATACAGACTAACTGAGGCTACTCTAATTGTCCTGGGGTAAAGACCTTCAGATAGGTGAGGGTGGGTATATTTGAGGTCAGTGAGGAAGTTGGTGTGGCTGGAGTGGAGTTTCCCAGGAAGGGGGAGAAATGGAGGAGATAAGGTCAGAGAAGTGTTAGCACAAGAAAGCTCAGTAGGCCTTTGTGAGGACTTTGGCTTTTACCTTGAGTGAAATAGGCAGCCATTGTAAGATTATATGTAAAGTCAGAATTAAACACTTAATGGGAGATTTCTCCACCAGAGTTTAAAAAAAAAAAAATGACGAGTCTTGAGCTCCAAATCACTGGCCTAAAACTGATGGTATTCTATGAGGATAAACCAAAACAGCTTTTTCTGTTTATGCCCTTTCTCTCAGGTACCACTGAATTTCCTGGGCTCTGGGTTCTAGGATTATACTTTTGCCTGTGATAGTGCTCTAGAGGCTGGGGATTGGCATGCTATAATTTTGTGGATGTGGGAATAGTGCTGTGAAATCTTGTTTCTGGTGGGAAGACCTGTGCCTGCAGTTTGGGCCCATTTGGCCAGATTTGAGCCATATCCTCAAACATAGCTTACTAAGAATAAAGATAATATTTTGATCTCCACTTGAGATACTCCACTTTTATCTATCTCCTAATTAGTTCTAAAATGGAAGGAAAAGAGGGGTGTTAAAATCAATGCCTAAAACATGCTCCATTTGTTTCCACCTAGTGCCTAGGTGCTGCAGCTGAAGGCTAAGAGAAAGAGACAGGGTAAGAGGCAGAAGAGAATGAGGGTCTGCAAGAGGAGTAATAGTATTTTTAAAGAAGATTATAATTGTAATAGTTCATTATATTTAGAATTATATTTAAGAATATATTTGAGAATGCATCCTCTCTCTGCTCCTCAGTTTTTCCTCTCTCAGACCTAAAGAACTAGGGCAGCGATCAATGAAATATTCCTTAAGATGCTCTGTTATGATGACAAAAGGAAATCTCATCAACTAAAATGAAATTGTTAAAGGAAACAAGTAGATGCGGCAAATTGGTGTTGGGTGAATTGGTTTTCAGTGAAATGGCCATTTGGTGGATTGGTCAATTGGCAAACTGGCTTAAAACAAATTTGTCTTTAGCAATTTGACCTAGAACAAAATGATTAATGGATCCTCTGTGTAAGAACCATGACAGATGTCATCCAGCCTCAGCTTAAACAACCAATAATGAGAAATACACTGCAATACAAAACAACCCAAAACAATTAAAAACATTTGTTTTTAAATACTTGCATTATATATGTCTCTTCATTTTGTACTAAAATTTGTCCACAGGTCATTATCTGACCCTCAGGACCAACATAGAATTTTTTTCTGGCCTGTTTTCCATATGCAAGCCTACTAGTAGAGATTAAATAAGCTTTTGTGTCTTACCTACATTTTATCCAGCCTGAATAGTTGAGTTCCTTGGGTTGTCTCTTTTGTGATTTGATTTTTGCATCCTTTCTCCACCTTGGTAGCTCTGCCAACATCCTTCTTTAGGAACATCATACAGAATAGAACATAATCCTGGTCTGAGCAATGCTAAGAACACCATCATGTCCTTTATTCTGAAACTTATTGTCCCTGTTATTTTGAACAAGCAAACTTTGTGAGATAATCAAAATGCAAGTTTTTTGTTTTTTTCTATCTTCTAATGTCCCTTTAAAATATTTCAATAGTGAAAGTTCTTCTCTTCCCTTCGAATAAAAGAAATCTGTCAGGTTCCTAAGTTTTCTATCCATTCTAAGGTAATATCGAGGTATCTGGCCAACGTAATTCAACAAATACCATCTTAATTTGGCAATTAAAATAGCAACCTTTAGGTCTTCATTCCAAGTTAAGACTTCTCTGAGCCAGGGCTTGACTGTAGGCAACTGGCCTGCCTTCTAGAAAGTGCTGTTGTTGACTATTTGTCTCAGCTTACCTCCTTCTCTATCAACCTACTAGCTGCTCTTTCTGGTTTCTTCAGGGTCTACTGATGGTGGGAGGTAGGATGGGGGTAGATAGAGAAGTAAGAGGATAGGGTATTTCTCACTTGATGTTTACTCCTAATACTCACTTGATGTTTACTCCTAATACTCACTTGATGTTTACTCCTATAAAAAAATACTCCTAGCTGGATGTTCTCTAGGTCCGGAAGATGGTGAAGCTTTATTTTTCTCTCCTGGGCACTTCTGTGGATTCTTAAGAGGTTTCCCTTCTGGTCCATCAGAATACTCATAATTCAAGTGATTTGGGTATTGAATCCAATACCCAAATTGGGCAATGTCTGGGGACATTTGTGATTGTCACAACTAAGAGGGGCTCCTGACACAGACTGGGGAGAGACCAGGGATGTTGCTCAACACCCTACAATGCACAGGATGGTCCCACCCCAGAGAATAATCCAGCTGCTGCTTCAGATCTCAACCTCAGACTCTGGTTTTCCATGGCTTTTCAGCTGCTGCTTCAGATCTCAACCTCAGACTCTGGTTTTCCATGGTTTTTCAGCTGCTGCTTCAGATCTCAACCTCAGACTCTGGTTTTCCATGGCTTTTCAGCTGCTGCTTCAGATCTCAACCTCAGACTGGTTTTCCCATGGCTCATTCCACACAGACCCTTGTTTGAGGTCTCTTATTCTCTGAGTAAAGTCCTCTTGGGCAAATTCCCATCTAAAATGGCCACATCGGCTCTCCGGAAAACACATATTTATTCTTTACCTTGGTGAAACTCAAGAAATTCAGACAAATTCCAGTGCAGTGGTGTCTCTCCTGACCCTGCCCTCAGGCCTCTCCTCTGTAGATCCCTAGGCAACTTGGGCACCAGCACAGCATGCTTCCTAACACCCAGCAGATGCACATGAAGCTCTCCACAGGTCCTACTGAAGCCCTGGTCTCTGTGCTTTAGGCTAAGGGAGAAGTGTCCCACCTGCTGCTGTGAGGCTGGGAGCAGAGATTCAAAGTGCCAAAGCTGCTCTCCCCAAAAGATCTCTTCACAAATCTACTCTTACTCACTACTCCTATACCTTTTTATATCTTTTTTATGGACTTTAGAGCCTTTGAATCTGTCCTAGGTCATTACATTAGAAACTTCTGCTCATTGGTCTAACAGCTCGCTTTGGAACCCAACATCGTACATATGGGGTTACCTCAGCTAAAACTTCCTATCTGTGCTTCTTTTAAATGCAGCCTAGGATCAAATTAAATTTTGTAGTATTTTTATGACTCTCTAATCTTCCTTGACCAAATTGCTCTACTTCTTAGTTTTGTAATTAGGGTGTTCGGAAGAAATGATAAGGTATTAGAAATAATAATACAGCTTAAGCATCTGTTATATATTTATTAACTACATTTAGAAACCTCTTTTGAGGGGCTTGAGGGCTCACATATCATACACAATCTTAAAAATCATGGCTTTTTGTACAGCTTGCCAGCTGGAGGAGGTAGAAAGAAAAGGAGGAGAGGGAGCTGAAGGCAAGGGAAGGAATGGCTGCTGCAGCCAGTGCACCAAGAGAATAAACAAGGCAGGAAAGCATCCACTCCAACCCTGAGACACAGTTTCAAGGGCTCTGTTTACTTCCCTGGGACACCGATTGTTTTCCAAATAAGGTCTATGCATGGTAAAGAACAGAGTGGCAGGAGTTCTCCGTAAACCCATTCAAATGGAAAATAAATTCTTGGATTTAATCCGGTGCAAATTATCTTTCTAATCAGATGAGGGTATACTTCCATGTCCATATATAATATAAAAATCTGGAACTGAAATAAAACTCATACCCAGAAGAGAACAAATCCCCAGGAGCCATTTTCCACCAACCTGTTTTTATCTCCTGGAATTTATTCTCCTCCTTTACCAAGAGATTCCTGTGAAAGTATGACTCAGTTCCTCCAGCAGCTCTTGACAAGTACCTCTGAGACAATTTCAAAACTGATCTTACACATTTTAAGAATGCTTATTCACACAGCATTTTCTGACACACTTTTCAGTGTTCTGGAAAGTCAACTGCTTCTTCATTCCATCCCCCACTCCTCAAATCCTTGTCCTTTATTTTTAGCCCCTCATTATAAAAGTAATGCACATTCATTAAAAAATAAAATACAGACAAGCAAAATCACATAAAGTATACTCGTGATTCAGCCAGAGATACCCACTATGACTGTTTTTCAGAGTATTTTTCTAATATCCTTTTTAGATGCATGTTATTAATCTATAGATAGGAACCACATTTTAAATGCTATTATAACCAACTATATTAAACCAATCCAACAGTTCTTGACCACTTACATTGTGGCATATTTTCTTACCATAAATATGGAAGAGAAGGAATAGTTTTAAATGAGTTACAAGTAAATAGCAAATATATACGGAAGAACTTTGAGTACTGATTTTGAACAAATTTTCATTTTCACCAGATTATTGTGTTCTTCCCATGCTTCTAACTCTTTTCCTAAGTTCAGTTTGGTTTGTATCCTTCTACACTTATGCTCATTCTTACGCACACAAGCACACAAATTTTTTTTTCTAAACAAAAACACACACACATGTAACACCTTGGTGACTTGCATTTTTCACTTAACACTATCTCTTGGACATTATTTCATATCAATAAAGGTAGGCCTAGCTAATCTTTTGAACAGTGGATTACAAGCTTTTGATTTTATCCTTACAAATAATGAAGAACTTAATATTTTACTAAATTAGTATACCAGATGGCCAAATAGATTCTCTGATTGCTTATGGTAAGTAGTCTCTTAGAAATAACAATTTTACTTGTAGATTGAGACACTGCAAAATAACTCACTGTGGCTGACAATTATTCAAAGGCAAGCTGCACATCACTTTATACACCAATGTTACTATCTACTTCAAAGTCAAATACCAAGGAATTAAAAGTGAGAAGTACTTTTATAAATTATTTTCTCCATAAGTTAATTTTTAGAAAGTATATTAATAAAAATTATATTATATCCTTTTTGGAATAAGGCAAAGAGTAAAATTAAATTCATTATAGTTTTTAAAGAACTCTAAACTCAAATTTTTTTTAGCATGGATCATGTGTGTGTATTTGTATGTGTGTGTGATTTGTGAATTTTTGGGGAAAAGACAAAGATCACTGTAATAATTTACCATTGTTTTTATAAATTGAAAAGAAAAAGCTAAGGAAACAGTTAGTATAGACTTTCTTTCCTGAGGATTCATCCAAAAAAGCCCTTAATAAAACTTCTGTAGTCTATTCAAGCGAGATGGCAGAAGGTCTTATAACTTAGCAAGTGGCACAGGGGAAAAAAAAAAGAATACTAAAAATTCTTTTGGGAAACATAATTTTTGTTTGTTTGTTTTTTGCTTATTTTTGTAGTCACAACCAACAATTTGCCTAAATCAGTGGTTCTCATCCTGGGGTGATTTTGCTTTTCAGAAAACATTTGACAGTGTCTGGAGATATCTAAACACCCTAAAAAGTATTATTTCCCTATTTTATAGATTAGGAAAACTGAGACTTAATGAAGCTAAGTAATTTGCCTAAGATTACATAGTCGTAACAGACATACCAGCTAGTGTAGTATGTCTATGGTTGTGTATACATGTACTTCCTACAGTGGAAGTGCAATGGAACATTTTTTAAAATAAATTTTTAAATAAAGCAGGAAAATAGGAATAAAGAGAATGTGCTATAATTGGAAAGTAAACTTTTATCCTCAAAGTGCTAAAAATCATTGTGATTTTTATGATGCTATTTTATGCTAAAAATGATTATGATTTGGGGGCTCCTGGGTGGCTCAGTCGGTTAAGTGTCTGCCTTTGGCTCAGGTTGTGATCTCAGGGTTCTGGGATCTAGCCTGCATTGGGCTCCCTGCTCTGCAGGGAGTCTGCTTCTCCTTCTCTCTCTGCCCCTCCACCCTGCTTGTGCTCTGTCTCTCTTTTTCTCTCTCAAATAAACAAAATCTTAAAAAAATGATTGTGATTTGATAATTAAGGACATTATGCTAAGTGAAATAATCCAGTCACAGAAAAACAAATACTTCATGAATCCACTTACATGTGGTATCTAAAAGAGTCAGATTCATAGGATCAAAGAGAAGAATGATGGTTGCCAGTGCTGGAGGGAGGGAGATATGGGGAGTTATCAATCAATTGGCATAAAGTTTCAGTTAAATAAGGTGAATAAGTTCTGGAAACTTGCTGTACAACAGTATTATATTGTGCACTTAAATTTTATTAAGAGGGTAGATCTCACATTTAATGTTCTTACCATAAAAACAACCAAACAAAAAAGCACTGTAATACATCCACACATAAGACTAAAAAAAAAAAAAACAAAAACCAAAAAAACAAACAACAAAAAACCTATTGATACATACAACAACATGGATAAATCACAAATGTATTCTGCTATCTGAAAGAAGCCAGATCAAAAGGTTATAGACTAGGAGCTCAGGGTCTGAGGGGTGGGTGCTGCATGTCTTTTCCCCATGAAGAAACTTTTTGAGTTGATGGAACTATTTCCTATCATGATTTTGGTTGTAGATACATGACTGTGCATTTGTCAAAACTCAGAATTGTACACCACAAAGAGTTAATTTATGGTATCTAACATAAAAAAATAAATTTAAAAAGAATTTCTAAAAGGTTTTAATTTTCTGAGTCTTTCAGATCCTTACCAGAGTAATCAGTTATTACATGTTGGGCAAATTAAAATAATAGATATATGAGACCCTTCCTGTAGCTCAGCGGCCGCTTGCAAAACTCAGCAAAGATGAGGAGAGTGTGCAGCTGAGGAGCCTATTTTGATTAGCCCTCCTTCCACTGAGCTGATGAGCAAGGCCTTAATTATTGGTCTATAATGCAGGAGGGAGTTAAGTTTGGTCACAGCAGCAATGCTATATAGGGGGAATCAATGAAGGGTGCTGTGCTATATAGGGGGAATCAATGAAGCAAAATTGAAGATAGATGTCACTCAGGTTTAATTTAACTTTGGCATCACATTCCTTTTCTTGTACTTCCATAAATTATTCTTAAATAAAATATATTCAAGTTAATAGTTCTATATCTGCTGAAGAAAAAAAACTATATTGATATCATGCAATCTTATATACCCTTCCACGAAAAAGACTTGTAATGCACACAGATTATAAACATATTATAAAAGGTCCTAGGAGTCATTGCTTCATGATTAATTTTATCCGTGGCGATTTGACATGTTTTTATTTTTTATTTTATTATTATTTTTTAAAGATTTTATTTATTTATTGACAGAGAGAGACACAGCGAGAGAGGGAACACAAACAGGGAGAGTGGGAGAAGGAGAAGCAGGCTTCCCGCGGAGCAGAGAGCCTGATGCGGGGCTTGATCCCAGGACCCTGGGATCATGACCTGAGCCCAGGGCAGACGCTTAACGACTGAGCCACCCAGGCGCCCCGATTTGATATGTCTTTACTCAACAGATTTACTCCTTTCTTTTGAGACCTATAGGATGCTTCCTCATCTTACGATTGCTAAAATTAAAAGTTAACAATCTCAACGTTCTGCTGATAAAACAAGAAGAAGTATATTAGCTTCATCAGAATCAGATAGTAATAATAAAAATACTGTATTTTATTTGTAGATATAATATAGTAATAAGAAGAATACTTTTTTTTTTTTAATTTGTAGACAGTGTATCCCCAGGTATCTATTTTGAATTTGGTAGGCATTCATTCTCTGTGGCTAATGATACTGAAATACCTGGGTTGCCTCTAGACAAGGGGTTAACAACTGGCCTTCACTGGTTGGGGAAAATACAGATTTTTTTCCTCATATACTAGTGACCACAACGTAAAAACCTTACATGCCTTATTTTATAGTTCCCATGGCTTCCAGTCAAAATGTCCTTCAATGTTCAGACTTGAGTTCATCTGAATATGGAAAATAGTAACTATAATTTCTAATAAGCAAGTTGGGCCATGGAAGGGAATAGGCACAGTTGGCTAGTCTTTTGGCATTATAATAAAGTGAAAAAAAATCTGCGACTGGCTATTGCTGGTGTTGGCAGAAACAAATGAGAAGCATGTCAAAGAGGCAGATGTTTTTGTAAAACTGTACTAAATAAAATATTTTTCTTGATGTAGCTTTTGTGACTCACTTCACCAAGTTAGGTTTCAAATAAGGTCATGTCCTCTTTATTTCCCTGATTATTATTTTTTGAGTATTGGTATAGGAGATTTGGGGGAAATCTTCCCTCGAAGGCCCGAACTTCGCAGATGCCTTATCAAATAATAAATTTAATTTCTTATGGGGAGAGAAAATATTAAAATTAAAACTGTTTCTAAAACAAGGTAAGCCAGGAATGCCTGGGTGGCTCAGTTAAGTGTCTGCCTTCGACTCAGGTCATGGCCCCAGGGTTTTGGGATCGAGCCCCGCATCGGGCTCCCTGCTCAGTGGGGAGCCTGCTTCTCCCTCTCCCTCTGCCTGCTGCTCCCCCTGCTTGTGTTCTCTCTCTCTCTCTGACAAATAAATAAATAAAATCTTAAAAAATAAAATAAAACAAGGTAAGCCAGAGATCTTGTTATCTTTCTATAGGATTTCTGCACAACCACACTGAGGGGGAGAATTTTTTTTTTTAAAACAATCTTGTTTGTTCTGTGTATCTCTCCATTTCATCTAGTCTGAGAGATCTGTGTCTTTGTTAAAGGATTTTCCTGAAACTTTCTCCTCTTCGAGGTCTAGTGGTTTAAGCTTTGTGGATATTTCACCAATAAACTAAAACATCTGTCCTCTTAGCTTTGATAGAGGCTAAAGAAAAGAAGGCAACAGGACACTCCCTCTGACTGTTGCAGTGTAGCTCAGAATTCCTATAGGCTGCTGGGGCCCCCGCAGAATCATGGCCTCATGGGTGTCTACGTCCTAATCCCTGGAAACTGTGACTATGTTATACAGCAAAATGATTTTGCAGATGTAATGACGTTAAAGAACTTGAAATGGGGAGATTACCTGGACTGTTCTGGTGGGCCCAGTGTAATCAGAAGGGTCCCTATAAGGGAAAAGGAATCTAGGAGAGTGAGTGAAGATGTGAGAGTGAAAGTAGACGGAGGTCAGAGTGATTCGTTTGTCTGAAGGTGGCCACAAGACAAGGGATGGGGGTGTCTCCAGAAGCTGGAAAAGGCAAGGAAACAGAGTCTCCCCTAGAGCCTCCAGAAGGAATGCAGCTCTCCCGACACTTTGATTTTAGCTTAATGAGACCCATTTCAAACTTTTGGCCTCCAGAATTATAAGAAAATTAAATGTATGTGGTTTTAGAGCACCAAGTTTGTGTTAAGTTGTTACAGCAGCAATGGAACACTAATATAGATGCAGACCCTCTCTTGTTCATCTGCCACAATGAGTAGGAAATGCTGGCTTGGGACTCCGGACTTCTGGAATACTTAAAATTCTCCAATTTCAGACTCAAGTCTCAAAACAGTGTGGATAATGTTAAGTATGTTTGGGCATTGCATTAACATGAAAATAACATGTGTGTGCAAGCATTTAACTGATTTGTTTCTTTTGTCCTCTGATTTTCATTTATTTGTACTTAGAAGAATCAAAGTTCGTATTGGCTAGGGAGAGAAGCCTCTTTTAATGTTGGGCAGATAAGCACCCACCTATCCTTAATAACAGAAGCACAATAGCTCCCCTTTGATCACCATGCACTGCAATTATTCAGAAATCCCAGAGGCTAATCAATGCAAAGAAGGAGGAGAGGTCTTCAATTGGTCTTCTGTTGGTTGAGATGATGAAAGAGTGGAGAGGAGGCTCAGTGTCCTCCTGCTTTTACTGCTGTCTGCCACATGGTGTCCTGCCAAAGACGTGTCCGCACACATGAACTGATATTCCCTTCATTTGGTTATGCCTTTGCTGGCACATGTCCCCACACAGGTCAAATTGGCATGCTACACTTGGAGGCCAAGGTGGTTGCACATATATTTCATTAGTTATTCTTTAAACACAGTCCCCAGTAAACTACCACCCAAGGGATTTTCAGTCTCAGCTACACGTGGTACCACAACTAGCTCTTTCCCACAAACATCCTATGGGCTGAACTTAAAGCAATAAATGGTTTTCTCCTGTCCTCCGGATGAATTCCCTTTTTGAGGTCACCTTAGCCCTCACTTGTCAATTTCCCTAAATTTAAATCTTGGCACATGCAGGCCAGGATCTGAGATTCTTGAGAACCATGGGCTTTCTTGTGTTAGTAGAACCATTTCCTTCCATAGAGATTGTTTAATGGGTTACGTTGGGGGAACTGTTAGGGCAATTGGGCATTGGCTGCCCACTCCACCTACAGTTACCTAATGGAGACCACTCAAGTGGTTCTTTTCAGGAGCAAAATGATGTCTTCCACTTTAGTCGTACTACTAAAACGTTTAATCACTGCTTTCCATGGCCCTGCATTTAATCTCTGCCTTAAGGGGAACCTCTCATATTTCTAGTGTGTTGAAATCTGACTCAGCAACTTTTCTCCTTTAATTCCTATCTTGCCTTTTGAAGCTCTCTGGATGATAGAAGGACTATACAGTGAATTCTCCTCACATTCCCACAGTGTAAGTCTTCTCTCAGCAAATGTGGTGGTCACTTTTCTCTAATCCATTCTAGGACAGGATTAGATTCTTCATTATCGTAGTCAGTATCTTCTGGGTAGTGTCAGTTTGTTAATTTAGAGCTAAAAATGATAATTTCCTCCCTCCTTCTGAACTCATATTGCTGTTAATGCAGCCCAGGGATGAGTTCATTCCCTTAGCAGCAACTTGTCACTGTTAATTCCTTGAACTCGGAGTCAAGTAAAATTCCTAACTTGCACTGCTGTGTAGCCTATGTCTGCGAACTCTCCAAATTTTCTTATTATCATTTCCTGCTCAGATTCCAATTCTTTCACTAACATATTACATATGTTTCTGAGTTATTTTCACAGATTTGATTGTACTGCTGCCTCTATTATCATTCAAATTTTTGAAAGGTGAAGAGGCCCAGCTACTTCAGGCCTCTCCTCAGTTTGCCGTCCCTTTATTTTAGTTAGCATATATTGTGTAACAATACACAGAAATACCCGTAATTGACAGAGAATAGAGTCAGAAAATTCTAGCTTCAGATTCACAATTTGCTCTTACTAGTTTTGTGACCTTGGACAAACTGCCGCACTCTAGGTTTCTCTGCAGCATGGAGATGTTTATTGCCCACGTTAGATTTTTGTTTTGGTGTACATGTGGATATATGTGTATATGCGTGTGTATATGTATTATATGAATAAATGTGTTTGGTGTGTATATGTGTGTACATAGTGTGTATACACGTGGCATGTTTAGGTACATACATGCATGTGTGTATGCCCGTGCGTATTATGTGTAGAGGTATGTATATATGCACACACTTTTATAGTGTTTATAGCATTTGTATGTGTGCATATGTGTGCACACATTTGTGTGCATATGTTCGCATGTTTATATATACTGCGCACATGTGTGCCTATGTGCATTACATGTATGTGTGGTGTGCAGTACATGTACACATATATGTGTGGATATTCTGAGACACAATAGGTTGTCAATGAATTGTGGGTATTATTATAATTAACAAAGCAAACCAGTTATGACTGCAACCATCACACATAATACTCCACTATATCAGGATAGTGCCTCACATAGTACTTGGCATAATGAATATTCCCCTGCATCTCTCTGGTAAATGTAGTTCAAAAAGGAAATGATATAATCCTGGCCTGAATTGAACTTCATGAACCTATACTAGTCCTTAGTGATTACCTCTTTGCTTCCTAAGTATTTACTCACCTTTTATACTCTAACATTTTGTTAAGGATCCATCTAATCTCTTTGGCATATAGTTTAAAGAATTTGACTTCTTTCACCTTTTTGAAAATGGAAACATTTATTTGCCCTTTTCCCACCTGCCAGCAAGACTTCTGTTCCCATAATTCTTCAAAGATGACTATTTACAGTTCACTGATATCATCTGAGCCTTCTTTTGGTTTTATGGGATGGAACCAAAACCCTCTGAAAGGTGCATTTTTTTCAACCTCCGTATCTAGCTTGGACTTTAATTTTCTCCTCCCAACATTTGCTTTCTCTTTTCTAATCTGACAATTAAACTTCTCAAGTAGTGTATTACTCAGGACTCCTTTGATTACAAATACAAGAAATTCAATTTAAACTCTCTTAGGATAAAAAGGAATTCCTTGGCTCGCAGAGCCAGGGGATTTAGGGCTAAGGCTTGTTTCAATCCTGGCTGGATTCAGGGATTCAGGGGATGTCATCAGGAGCTGAGGTACCTTGCAATACCTGGGTTCTGATTCCTTTTGTGGATGAACTTTACACATGGTAGAGAAGAGAGCTGCTGGGTTTGGATTAAATCCCAAAGGAAGAGAAACACTTTCCCAGTATTCATGTACCAAATCTCACGAGGAGCACCTGACTGGCCCTGTTTGGTCCCATGTTCATAGCTATGGCCAGGGCAGAGCAGGGACTGTGGCTGACAGACCCATTACAACTTCATGAAATAAGGGAGGATCGCAGGGCAGACAGAGAAACAGACCTGCCACAACAGAGAGAAGACCTGAGAAGCCTTGCTTTCTGTCTCTTTTCTAAAGGCTTCATAGTATTGTCCCCCAATCTTTCTGTTGCTCCCTGCATAACTTTAGAAAACCTATTTTCACTTTGATTGGCAGTTTTCACAAGCTTTCTTTATTCCCTTGGTATTAGCTTTCATTTGTTTATGGTTACATGTTGGTCCTTCCATTCTTTATAAATGATGCCTTTAAATATCTCCTTTTTTCCGAGTGCTGGTTGAGCTGCCAGAATGGTTTCCTTAGCTGCCTCTCCATCACCCTCATGATTAGTTTCTCAGACCTGTGTGTTTAAAAGCCTAACGTCCTTCTTTGCTTCCCCAGTCTCTGACTATTATTATAGTCAGATCATGCCTGTCTTCTCTCTGAACCTCTTGAAATCTGTCTTCTTTTAGTTTAGGCCATATATCTAGATTTGCTCAGGATTCAGAGCATTGGTTATCACAAACTATAAGATAATATGCTGGTTCTCCCCTCCTCCTCAAGGATTCTATCATTTCCACTTTGCCAACCAGTACTTTCCTTGCTTGTCAGAATTAGTTCCTAAGGAGTGATTCCCTTCATTGCTTTTTCTGCCTTCTAAAAGATGAGGTTGTCAGTAAGATGTATCCAGTGCTTTACTTTTGCAGACTGACTTCCTGGAGATGTCTAGATAAGCACCATCCTTCATCACCTCTGCATCTTGCCTTTGTTTCTTTGCCAGATTTGTGATCGATGTCAGGATGTGACTGTCCATTCTTCTCTTCTCTCTGGAATGGCTGTTTTACCAGACTTCGCCTCCACCCTCCCCCATTTCAGCAATAATATCAATCTGATGCTCTTTCCTTTTATCTCTACCCAGATGTTCTTTATCATTCTGCCACCCTTGATTTGGGGTTTTTGCATTCTTGACACAGAATGCTGCCCCCTTTGCACAATGTGGTGCATTCCATAAGGGTTGTCACTTAGGAATCTTATTTTGCCAAGATGCAATAATGCCTATGAGGGGCGTTGGTTTTCTTGCATGAACATCAAATTATATGTTTTTATATTGTCATTCAAGCAAATAGGAACCTAAGTGCTGTATTCAACTGTCTCCTGGATTATTTTCTCCTGTGAATTACTAGGTATATTCAGCACTGATCTCATACTTAAGAATTTTATCTGAGTGTTCACCTCTTCGTTTTTCTTCTGGCATTTTTTTTTCAATTTAAAATCCTCTAGAACAGACTGACAAACACCCCAGTGAACACACTCTTTTCTTTAGAAACACTGATCAAATTTTATTACAACAAATTCAGAGGAATGATTCTCATTCTTTTCTTGTTCTTTTGGGATTGTGAACTATCAAATGATACTTAAAACAAGTGGGCCCCTGGATTGGGTTTGCAGAATTCCCTCTTTTATAACTATTCTTGTAATGGAGACCCATAGCATGTTTGAGCTGTGGCCAGTGTTTTGTTTGATTCACTGCTCCACAACACACTCAAAGCTATCCACATCTATAGAACATGCTCCATGTGGGGATTTTAAGGACTCTTCTATCCCTAAGGACTGAAGCAGGATAAATGGAAAAGTGAAAACTGGCTCATCAGTAGTAAGAGAAGATCTTTTTTGAAGCATGGCCAGTATCTGCTAGATTTGAAGGCTCACAGATAGAAAAGGTGCAGAAACACAGGAAGGAGTGTCCTCTATCTCTGCCTTCTTCTGCCTCTTTCTTGATTGTTTGCTATTGCCTCTGCCCTGCCCCCACCTTTATCCCAGTCTCAGACATTTCCCTTCTTCTTACCCCATCTCTGCCCATTCTTATGAATCTTGGCCCTACCTTAGTTTATGCCAGCCTTTAGCCCTGCCTCAGCCTCTTCTCTTATCTCAACATCTGCCCTCTCTTTGCGGCCAAATTTCCTGGAGATAATGGCCTTCTGAATTTGATGTGAGTTTCAGAGCAGCATGCCTGGGGATGTTAATGTTCAGTGTGTATCATCTCCTTTGCACTTCCTGTGGTAAAGATGGAGGAAAGGAATAACTGGCACCAAACAGTTAGAAAATAATTAAGGGGACTTCAGGCTTCTTCAGTTGAGTGCATCCCCTCAAGTGCAGATAAAATTCATCTCAAGGATCTCACAGGCCAGAGATAAAACTCCCATGGCAGAAAAACTGGGATTTGCAATGAGTAGGACTCAGCCCATGACTTGGCCAAACTGCCATACCTTGGGTGAGTCACTCACCATCTTTGAGCCTTTGCTTCCTTCCTTCCCTGTAAGACAAGGATGACAATGCTTATTGTGCCATGTTGGGTGGGCTTTTGGGATAAGTTATTAAAACAAGGGGGTTAAAATCAGAATTAGGCAGAGGCCAAAGTCAAACTTCGGGCTGTCCTGAATTGATCTGAAATGCCTGGAGCTTTACACATGTCTTAGTCAGTTTGGGCTGCTATAACAAAAATACCATAGACCAGATGGACTGAAAAACAAAGAGTTATTTTTCATAGTTCTGGAGGCCAGGAAGTCCAAGATCAAGGTGCCAGCTGATTCAGTGTCTGGTGAGGGCTCATTTCCTGATCAATCATCAAAGGATCAGGCTGCAGTTCACACATAAATATTTATTAGATGCTAACTATGTGCAGGACGTTGGAAAAATGAATCTTTTCTGCCATAAAGTTGTTCCTTGGTATTTTAACACTATAAATGGCAGAATATTTATGGAAATCACTACACAGGATAATTGCTAATACATAATTTTTAATATACTATGACATCATTATAATAACAACATTTACATATTTTAGTACTTCTTGAAGAACAAAATTGAAAACACTTTTAAGTAAAAACACTCTCCCTAAAGAATATATAAATGGTAGTACAATTACCAAGGTTCAGGAAAGAAATAAAGGAAAATGCCATTTGATATGTTTTATTATCAACTGGAGAGCCAAAAATAAGTCATGCGTAATGGACTTTCATTATATGGCGGTGGAATTTCCCCCAGCGTTTATTAAAGGTTTTAACATAATTTGAACTCCTTAGGGAAGTCAACAGGCCTATCCAAGGGCTTAGTCAGCATTTTAAATAAATATGCTAATTTCTAAGCTCAACAAAGAAAAATCTTGCTTTCGGTGCATTTCCAATTTAAAACAATCTTTCACTCTATTGTTTATAAACCATTCAATGGAACCTAAGTGAATATTTTGATTGGTTACATTTAAATTTGTATTTCCTCAACAATCTGAGAACATTTTACTTGTTGACTGATCACAGTGGGAAGATTAAATTAGTAGTCCATGAATTAATAAAAGGTGTATTAGATGTTGATACAAAGCTTAGTGTAATTCATAACAGCGTTCATCTTGCATTTGTATTGTGTTTTACATTTTAAGAAGGATAAGCGATGTACTCCCCGGTTGCTTTAAAAAAATGTTAGACGTATCTGTGCATGCAAATGAGAGCAAAGAATGAGAAAATCCAGAAAATCCATTTTCACACTTCCCCACCTTCACCCTCTCTTTAAAAACCATGCGGGAATAACACAAGAGTGTATAATCTTACCACTCAAAGTGGGAGCCTGGGACCAGCAGAGTTGCATCCCCTCGTTGCTTATTAGAATCCAGGATCTCAGGCCCCACCCCAAACCTGCTGAATCAGAACCTGAATTTTAACAAGATTGCCAGGTGATCTGTGTGCATATTAAAGTTTGAGAAGCATTATTCTACAATTCTTTTGTTTCTAGCAAATTAAAACTAAAATTCCATTTTTTTCTTAAATTATCCAAATGATTGCTTCCTCCCTTTAGTTATAGGAATAAGTATGCATATAAAGAATTATGAGGCATAAAACTCAATACAGAAATGTGAGTTGCTGAATTTAATTTCTGTTTGGAAATTGGTAATTAAGGCATAAAGTTAGGAATTTTCTCTTTAATAAAAATATGCAAGTTTTCTACTTACAAAACACGATTAATAAGCCTCACCTAATTTTTGCATATCTTTCACTTTCTCCATCAGAGTGGTTTTTTTTAGAATGTTAAATGGAGAATTCAGGAAGCAAGCAGAGAAAAAGAAAATTCCCATCAAATAATATTATTTGACCACTGCTTATTTGGAGCCATCACCTTATGAACTGTTTTCTCATTTCTCTGCATTAGAGAAATTTTGAAACAATGTTTCCCCCACTAACTTGCAGCAGGTAGGATAAGAGGATTTGCAATCCTGCTCGGTTTATGATTCTCATATTATTGACTTTGCAGAGAGATGAAATAGGGCCCCAAATGCAGTGGATGTTAAGGTTAAAGCCCCTCTTATGTCATTTAGAGATTGTTTTTTAGATTAAGGATCATTTGACCTTGAGTTGCAGTGGTTGCTTTGTTATCTGATCATGGTGCCTCCAAGAGGAGGGTGTCAGTGCTTTCAGCACGTTACCTGCCTATGTCATTCTAAAGCTTCTTGCTTCAGAAGATCTCTCTGCAGGGTTAGAGAAAGGTAAAGAGCTTAGATAAGCAAGCTATATTTATCAGAAATAAACAGCAGTCCCTGGAAATGTTCTTCTCAGTAAATTAATCTATAAAGTGATGGCTCTAACTGTATGAGAATAGAAATGATTCGATAGTTAAAAAAGTATTTATTAGTATTATCATGAGCAGGTAGTACTCTATTGCTGATAAAAATAGAGACTTCTGTTAGGTCTCATTACAGTCTATATAAATATGTCAGAAATGATGATATTTCTACACTACAACAAGTTCAACCAGACTAAAACTCCCCATGGTATATTCTGAAGTAGGAAAATCACAGAAAAGAGGGAACACCTAAGGCAGCTTAAACAAGATTATATAGATAAACTTATAAAATATTTGAGTCTAAAATAAGAAAAGTTTGGTAAGACAGAAGGTTTTTTTCCCAGGTGGTTCAAGTTGAGATAATTTTACTCAAAACACTGCAACTATGCCATCAATCAAGGAGATCAAGGTTGGTGGCCTGTGATAAGGAGGAATTGGAATTGGATTTGGAGAATCAAGATTTCTTCCAGCTGCAGTTACATTAATAGGTAGGACAACATTTAGATTACACATTCATGGTTAACCCTAAAATATCGGTGGCTAACTAGCACAACTTTTACTTTTTTTCTGTGGGATTCTTGTCCACATCCCATTGCCACCCTGTTACCTAACCTAATGTTTTATACATCATGGGTGATTATTACATGTTGGTTAATGAGGATGAATTTTTAAGATTATTTTACGAAATGATGACCATAACATGACCTCAGATAGGGGAATAATTATAGCAGACCTGCTACTGACTTCTGTGATGAACTTAAATAAAGCAGTACCAGAGTTTTCGTTGTGATTCTCTTTCTTTGTCTCTTAAATATTGAAAAATGCTTGTAGCTCTGGCAAAAAGACATAAGGCAAACGTAGATCAAAGACACATCTAGGTATTGTATTTCCTTAGCCTCTGATATGAAATGGGGTATCATAAAAGAGCAGTTGGCTGTCTTACAGAAATAGAAAAATATTTTATATATATTTTTGGTCACCATTCAAAGACAATATATTTAGATATTTTCCATATCATCAAAGGACTTCTGTCTTAACAACAGTGTATGATAATGGACTTAGACAACAGGGTTCAAATTATTATAATAAGGTTATACCAAATTCATCTGGGCCATAAAAGTAAAGACATAAAAATAGATTGGTCTTAATATGTGACTCACCCTCAGGAGGTCAGGTGCTTTTACAAATAGCAGTAATAGATCTGCCTGGATCCATTTTTGCTCTCTTGCCTAGCAGCAGTCCTTGGTGGTGTGTTCATGTTCATTGGGGATTTATGACAGGCAGCATTACGAACGGTACTTGGGGAGGCAAGGAGTAGTTACAAGGCCTATTTTTACAGGTATGGAATGACTGATGAGATTGTTATAACTGAGGAGAATCACTTTTTTTTTTAAAAGATTTTATTTTTTTATTTGAGAGAGAGAGAGAGAGAGAGAAACAGTGAGAGCTAGCCTGAGCAGAGGGAGGGGCAGGGGGAGAGGGAGTAGCAGACTCCTCACTGAGTAGGAGGGGCTTGATCCCACGACCCTGAGATCAAGACCTGAGCCAAAGTCAGACGCTCAACTGACTGAGCCACCCAGGCGCCCCTGAGGAGAATCTTCAATGCAGATGTTGTCTTTATGAAAATACAGAGACTGTGAGTGAACAATAAGTGTGTAAAGCAATATATAGTTGCTATTGTGGAACTTTGGAAAATAAATAAATGGCTTGTCCAATAACCATATATTATTGGTTGCAAAATTATTAGTTAAGTGTAAGAACTAGCCCAGGTGATCTATGAATCCTCCATGAAAGAGATAACAAAGAATAAGTCTTCCACAAACATTGGTGAGAAGGGGGAGCAAAGTTCTAAAAGTACCAAGTGTTGAGTCAAAAAAAAAAAAAGATGAAATGAAGGGGATAAGACATACATGACAGTAGAGATAATCTAAATTAATAATTGATATTTGCCTACCTTAAAAGTAGGTTGATTTATTATGCAGGAGCCATTACAGGAGCCAAATACAAAGTGAAAGTACCCCAGTCTTTCATTCAGAGTCAATGGGTAAAGAAGAGATGAAATAGAGCTGTTCTTTGTCTCTCAGACTAGGGTGAGAGGGGAAATCAGGACAGTTTATTCAGAGTTAACATTAGTTGGGCATCATTTTTGCTCAATTAGAACTCTGTGTAGGAAAAGAATTTTATACAAATTTGACAAAAGATTGTTCTTGCTCTGAAAGTCCAGTTGGGAACTAAAAGCATGTATACATGTTCTATCTACAGAACAACTACAAGCCAGTACCAGATAGGTACAACTGGTATTATATTAGGTTAGGCCCTTAAGAAGTGAACCTCTGATAAGACCATCACTGATATTTGAAATGACATTTGTGGCCAAGACGGCTTGCTGGTTTTCAAAGATTGGTGCTTCCCTTCTTTAATATGGAATTGTTGGTAGGATGTGCCTGTCCAGCCGGGAATTACATCTAGGTGGAGCCTTGTGTCCAGTTCTTGCTAATGGAAAATGAGCAGAAGTGATGTTTTTCTTCTCTTCACTTCCTTTTTCACCATCAATGGACTGGAAGTAAAAGATTTTCAGGCCTCCAAAGATGGTGTAGCCATGAGATGGTAGCAGCCTCAGGTCCTGAATCACTGCTTAGGAGGCTACCCCTCTAATACCAGCATTAACTATTCATGAATGAAGAAATGATTTCTATGGTGTTAAGCCACAAACATTTTCAAGGATGTCTGCTATAGCAGCTGTTGTATTGGTAGAGTGTGCCTACTATATTCAGTTATTTTTCAACATAAAATCAGATCATCAGGAAGAAACCATTGGGTTATGTGATCAACTTTTTTGGGGGTTTTTTAGTTGAGCAAAACGGCTCAACTGAAAAGTCCACTGACTATTTCCATAACATTCTGTTCTCTAACAGACTTGTTAGTTGACATTTTTCTCACCAAACTTAATCTTTATCCTTAATAGCTTATACGGATTTCCAAGCCTCTGCTACAGACTGGGGGGGCTGACTTCTTGGCTAATTTGATCAGTTCCTCATTTTCAAGTTTTATGCAAAGTCACAAACTAAAGTACCTTTGCCTCCTTAAACCAGGCCTTATTGAAAAATTTCAAAATCGAGTATCCTTGATAGATATTATGCCAATAAGCTCCTATTGAATTCCTCTATTTGTCTTAAAGTTTCCACACCTTTATTTGCCCCTCTTCTTCACTTTCCTTTTTATGCTGCTTTCATCCATTTTCCCTTCTTACATCACATAAGGATTGCTTCCCATTTAGTTTCATTGTTAAACGACTGCCATGCAACTTACACTTGACTTTCGTGGTGGGTCGTTATCTTGGTTATGATTTTCCATATGTCAAGAATCTTAAGTCTCAACTGTGGGAATATTTAGGATGTCTGAACTGTTTTTATGCCTCTTCAGCTTGAACTTTCCCTTTAAATTGCAAAGTATACAGGTTAACTGCGTGGTAAAAGGTACCCGTGGAATAGGTTAAGGACAACATGATAATGGATTTAGCAAGATCTGAATATTGTTTTCTAAAGTGCTTTTATTTATTTTTTCATTTATTTTTTATTTTTTTTTTTTAGAGAGAGAGAGTGCGTGTATGTGCGCATGTGCGGGTGTGGGAGCGGCAGAGGGAGAGAGAGAAACTTGAGCAGGCCACACACAGAGCCCAATGCTGGGCTTCATCTCGCTAGGCTTAATATCAGGACCCTGAGATCATGACTTGAGCTGAAATCAAGAGTCTGACGCTTAACCCACTGAGCCCCCCAAGGTGCCCCTCTAAAATGCTTTTAAAGTCGTTAGAGGGAAAACTGAATAAAATACAAATACCATTCTCGCTGAGCAGGAGCTTCTTTGCAATGTGAATTAATCCTTTCAAATTTAAAGATCTGTTTATCTAATAATCTTTTCTTAGGGTTAACATCTTAAAATTTTTCTTGGGCGCCTGGGTGGCTCAGTCGGCTAAGCATCTGCCTTCGGCTCAGGTTATGATCTCAGAGTCCTGGGATCGAGCCCTGTGTTGGGCTCCCTGCTCAGCGAGGAGTCTGCTTCTCCCTCTCCCCTCTGCCCCTTCCCTCAGCTCATGCTCTTTCTCTCTCTCTCAAATAAATAAATAAAATCTTTAAAAAAACTATTAATAAAATTTTTCTGATTATAATGGATGCTCAGGTAAAAATGTGTGTGGGGGGGAAAGCCTAAAAAGTATAACAAAGGAAATACAAAAAATACATATATGGCCCAATAAATCAGATATTTACATTTTGTTGAACCTTTTCCTCCAGATTTGTGTTGACTTTTCTGTTTTGTTTTAATTCTGTTTATTTTAAACTTTTAATAATAATGTACACAGTAACAGTATAAAAACACAAATAATAAAAAAGTACTTGAAATAAAATGAGGAAGTCTCCTTTACTTCACCCAACCCTCCTATGCTGTCCAGAGTGAACACCATTACCAATTTCAAGTGCAACGACCAGACCTGTACTTTTGCATTTAGGCATATTTGTCTATGGATATACTTTCAAATATAATATGTATGATATTTTAATATATGGATACATATGTCTGCATTGTATTTTTTTATACTTAACATATTGAGAGGATTTTCCTAGGTAATGAAAAACAATGTTCTTCATATAGTTGTTTCATAATTCATTAAGTCATGACATCTTGGTAGCATAATTTATTTAATCGTTTTAAAGTTATAATTAACACTGCCATGGACATCTAGTACACATGTCTTTTCATATTGATTATCTCTCTAAAACAGATTAATAAAATAGATATATCTAAAGATATAAACTCTTTCATGACTCGTGATATAAACATTAGTTTCCCTCTATTTTAATAAACGTAACCACCAAATGCATACATACGTCTTTAAGATTTCTTGATCTTATAAGTGTAGAAGTCGAACAGAGACGGAAATTCCTTATTTATCCTCCATTCTGAGAGTCTGTCTACCAGAAAGCAACTGGAGTCAGGAATGTCCTAGAATGGTGGTTCCCAAACTTTTCATTGCAGTCAGTTGGGCAATCATTAAAAACACTGATACTTGGCTTCCACCCACCAAATATTTTGGTTTAACTGGGCTGGGTGCAACCTGGGCATTGGGATTTTTTATTTTTTAACTTTTTAACACTGGGCTTGAACTCACGACCCTGAGATCGAGACCTGAGCTGAGATCAAGAGTTGGACGCTTAACCGACTGAATCACCCAGGCAGCCCTGGGCATTGGGATTTTTAAAAGCTCTCTAGGTGATTCTAATGTGCAGTAGTTTAGGAGCCATTGCCATGGAGCAGTTAGCCTTTGGAAAATACCCAGACATATGTAATGAACAGGTCAAATGAAGGTCAGTGGGAAGATTTCTATGCTTGCTATTCAGAAGGAAGATTACTTCTTCTGATATTGAAAACATTACTGGTAGTATTCAATACTCTTAGTCACTTTGACTTTCAAATAAAATAAATCCAACTAGAAAAACAGGATCAACCTAACCTAATACCGTAATACTCTCAAGCATTAGATTTGTAAAAGCATCTTTCCCCAGTGACTCCTGGAGTGTTTGGAACAAAGCTTTCCCTTTTTGCAAATTGATTTTTGTCCTGGCTGTACTGTTTGCTTGTTTAAGCATTAATGACTTGATTTGGAAAGAAATAGCTTCCTGTATGGCCTGGATTAAGAAAAGCCATCTTTACTCCTGCCAGAAATTGTGTACAAATGCTAGCATGTAAACAGTGCATCCTGTGACATTTTTTTTACAGTCAAACAAGTAAGGTGACACACATGGCTTAAGGGCTAACAGAAACATGAGAGCTGTAATGCAGGGTTATAGTCGGAAGTGCTAAATTTCCCCTGGGACCGCGAGGAAAGCTTCCTGTTCTTTGTAGATTGGCCTATTATTGGAATACATTTGCCCACAGTTAATCCTCAAAGTAATTAAATGGAAGGAAGTGATTAAATCACCAAGAAAAAAGTGACTGATGCATCTGAGGGATTCAGGCATAGTAAGATTTTCATTATTGTAAGTTAGGGATACACATTATTGAAGGAGGCATCTTCCAGTTAACCTAGGCTATTGAATATCTGTGTGTGTGTGTGTGTGTGTGTGTGTGTGTGTGTGTGTGTGTGTGTGTAAGCAAACTGTATTGAAATATAAAATAAATCTCTAATTTGACTAAGAGCAGGAATTTTTAAAATCACAGAGTCTTTGGTAGAATTATGGCAGATATAAATTTTATGTAGTACTCCCATCAGCTTCTTTAAGCAGGATTATATTATCTCCCCAATTTCTACAAACAAACAAAAAAAATGTTTAATTGATCTGAGCTGAGATTGGAACTCAGAGATCCTAAAACCTCTATAATAAATGTTAGTTTTCCTATGCCACTTCCATTTTTAATGGGCTCAGGAAACTTTGTTGTTAATCTTACTATTTTCTTTTTGGGCAAGTCACCTGACCTTTCTGAATTTCAGTAAAATAAAGGGATTGTGCTGTATGATCTTTAGGTTCCTTCTGGTTCTAAGAAGCTACAGATCCAAGAAAAACATACAAAAACACAATCAGAAAGCATATGTGATATGCTTAAATTTTGAGATACCATCAAAATAAATGAGTGGAAAATAAAAGATGCATAATGGAATATTTTACATACATATCTGTAACCCTTACAAAATAAGATTATATGTTCTTCCAGAACTTTGTCCTATGAGCAGGAATACAAAGCAATATGAACTAGAATCTTGTGAAGATATCTGTTTTCCCATGCTTCTCTGCATTTTTCAATGATTTCATGCATTGAAAATGCATTACATTTTCAGGATTTAATGCATTTAAATGAGGTAGTTCTAAACAGCAACCAAAAATTGTCCTTTTAAAGTAATGGTCTGTATTTATAAATAACTTTAAGACAGATGCACAAAATTAGATAATGAGTCTTGTCTTGGTAGCAAGAAGAAAATAAAGTGCCTGCTCTTTGGAGATAAAGTGCATTAGCTCTTTTAGACCATCTGTGTATTGTTAGCAACTTCTCTCCTTTAATGCTCTGTAAAATTGGAATAGTATTCCTAGTGTAAAATGATCTGATTGTTCCATGGGCGGGCCAGTCATTCTGGCTGAGTTAAGTATCAGGGTAGATTGTTGCACACTTGAGTTGGCCATAATGACTGGTGAGATGTGAGTGGGCAGAATTATTTGACTATAATACTTTTAGCTTTATATGCATGTATTTAATTTTAATAAATTTTTTTAGTATTAACTTTTTCCCATTTTTTAAATTATGTTCAGTTAGCCAATATATAGTACATCATAGTTTTTGATGTAGTGTTCAATGATTCATAAATATTAACTGAGCTCCCACTATGTTCTATATTACACACCAAGGACACAAAGATTTGTGACCTTAAATCTTCATTCTTTAGTGACTAATGGTCAAGAGGCAGGTTGGGGGACAAAAGAAATATATAAACTATAACTATAACATAATGTTATATTCTCCTAGGATTAAAAATAAATTGCTCTGGGGCAATAGAGGAAGAGGAAATTAAAAAAGTTTTTTTTTAATTTTTATTTTATTTTTTTAAGAAGAAACTAATTTTGACTGAAGTTATTGGATGGGATAAAGTTGTGGACAATTTCACAAAAAATATACTTAAAATATACTTAAGAACATGATGATGTAGTGTCAAGAGTTTTAATTGTCATTGATGAGCAAAGGCAAAGGCATGGTGTAAACATACATGGCATGTAAGGGTGAGCAGTGCAAAGTCCTGGACCACAGACAGAACGGATGAATGTGAGGAATAATGGAGTAGATTGAGACAGGAAAGCATGTTGGAGCCAGACTTTGAAGGATCTTGACTTTACTGCTAGAGGAAGTTGTTGAAAAGTGTTAGAGAGGAGTGTGCATTGGCTACTATTAGCTCCCCGAAGCATTACACAAAGGAGATTAGATAAGGCAAGAACTGGCTGAATTTCAAGCAGAGATGGAAGGAAAAAGAGAAAACCAGAGGGACTCCCTCAGGCAGCTGCAGTCAGTTGGTGGGCTGGCGGGTGGTTGCCTTAGCTGTGAAGGCTGAGTAGACTAGATACCTCTATCCTTGCCTTTCATTCTCAAGAAGACTACTAGATTGGGGCTTTTCAGAGCATGGTGGTCTTAGGGTTCCAACAGGGTGAGAGGAAGTGACAGGGATTCTTGACACCTTGTTTGAAAGTAGTGCCACATTGTTTTTGCTGCATTTTATTGGCCAAAGCAAATCAGATAGCAAGTCAGACCAGATTCAGGGGAAAAGAAACAGACCCCACCTTTCTGCTGAGAGGAGCTTCAAAGAATCTGTGATTATTTTTTAATCTTCTACAAACTCCTAAAAAAGTGCCTGGAATATAGTAAGTGCTCAATAAATAGTTGTTGAATGCATACATGAATGGAGAGAAAGTTGTATGGAGCTCTGAAAAAAAAGGATAAAATATTGGCACAGCTGTGATTGAGAGTGGGGAAGGGAACCAATCATGGGTAAGTAAAAGAATTGCTGAGCAGCACTGACAGTCCAGCTGAGCTTGAAAATTATAAATTTGTTTTAGAGCCAATTTTCTCCAACTGCATTTGGTAGCTTGGGAGCAAGCCCACAGAAACAGATGGTTGGGTTGATCCAGGTTAGGGATTGGCACTCTGCAAACTAGCAGTAGTGAGAGATCAAGGCTACCCAACTTGGTTCTGTGCCTCCACAGCTCTCTGCTCACTCAGAGACTGGTCACTAGCAGTCCATAGAATTCTTTGCACCTTAAATGTCCTCACTTACTTGGTCCATTATCTGCCGCCAACCCTCCACGATGGATTGCAAAGTAATTCAATTGAAGCTGTGACTTATGTGATTCAGACCCTGAGTAAAGCACACATACATATATACACACGCCCAAAATGAAGAATTCCATTTATTTCCTTGGAAGGTCTAAATGGGATCCAATTTTTTAATTCTTTTTTTCTTTCCTTGGCAGTTCTCATATACTTCTGGAGCCTCATATTTCCAACTTCCACCCCTCCCTCTGTCAGCCCAGCCCTGAGGGGTAGCTGTCCTGTTCATACTCATACTACTTTCCACCAGCTCTTGATGGAGTCGATGAATTCCTTTCTTCTCTTGGCCGACTAGGCCTTCCCTTTCATTCTGCACACACAAGTCCAGGAACAGATCTCCTTGCAGAGTCAGACTTGTTTCCAAAGGTGGAGATGAAGGTGAGAAGAAGGAATGTGAGGGGAAGTTGAGCAGATAACCACGGGCAGCTAAGAGTGCTAACAACTGTAACAACTTCCATATTATTTTTTTCTAGGTTTTTACCTGCCAGACTAATTTCACCTTGCTTCATTATACTTGATATTTTGGACCCATTCTTACTTCCCTGCTCTTCCTTGTTCAAGATGAGTCACCAATTTCCCTTTAGTTATGTGGCTCACAGTCCGTATCTCTTTTGCCAAGGGCTCCTAGTCTAAGTCAAACCGCTGCCTCCGTCCATCCTCCCCAATTCTTAATCAGCAGCCCCATAGAGGGGGGAAAACAAGTAAACTGGTGAATCAAGAGTCTGGTGCTTGGATACAAGACACTGAATCAGAGGAGGTCAGGGAATTAGAAGCTTAAATGATTTCTCAGTGTGATAGCAGAGTTGCCTAAGATGATGGTTGGAGACTATAGGAAGAGAACAACTGTAAACCAAGTTCCAGTAACCTCAAAGAATGCAGTGAGGTACGCTGGGCATTAGTAGATGGCAGATGGCATGGGTAAGAGAGCAATCTCAATAGATGGAGGGTTTCAAGGAAGCAATATATGTGACAGAACAAGGCATGGTGACAGCTAAGGGAAAGGAGAGTGTGCATTTAGCTTCCTTGATATGAGATGCCAAGAGGGTACACAGGAGAAGCACCCCCCATGGAAGGATCAGAGGGAAGTGATAGAAGATGTAAATAAGTTAAGTTGAAGGCAAGACAATATTTTGGATAAAAGATTTTCCCCTTAATTTTTAAGTTGCTATGGCTCATAGACCACTACAGCACTCCTCAGCCATTTCTGAGGACAGTCCGGAAAATCTTGGAGCTGGTACTTCTAGTCTCTAGATTTTGGGATAACAGTAAGTGGATATAGTACGCTCATTCTAAGAAAGTTACTGTGTCAGGCATTTTGTGACTAAACGTGGAATCTTACAGTATATAATCCCTTAGTTCATTCTTTTATCAAAGAATTATTGACCAGAAACAGAACTGGATGCTGGGTATATATGGAGGAATAAAATGGGATCCCTGCCATTAAGCAGTTCATGGATCTCATTATGGTAAAAGGCAAATAGGTAATTAAAAGTAAGTTGTAAGTCATATGATAGAGGTAAGCGTAGGGTACTATGGGAACACAGAGGGGGGCCGTCTAACCAGAGTTGGGAGCATGAGATGGGGTCAAAGAGGACTGCAAAAGACTGCAAAGGAAGGAGACATTCAAGTTTGAAGGGTGTGTGTGCAGGGGGAGGATGGAGGTCAGGGACGAGAGGGAACACATTAGTCAAATTAACTGTACTTCAACTCTACTTCATCCTGAGTAGTCATAGCCTAAATATTTGAATCAAGTCTAACTGAATCTTCACTGTGACAAGATTTTCCATTCTTGACTTTCATAAGGGAGGCAGAGCCAAGCCAAAGCTCAAATTTTGGCACCTAATGCTGTGTAAACTGTGCCGCTCCCTGAGCTGACCCTCTCCAAGGCCGGGACACTTGTGCTAAGGAGTTGATTTGATCACAGCGCAGCTTGAAGGAAACCAGTATCAATATACCTCTCTTTGGGCAGGCACAAATAGCTTTTCTGTTTTCTTCGTTTGAAAGAATCTTGCGTCTTAAATCTCAAGATCAGCCAGATTGAGAATTGCCTGATTAATGTGTGAATTATTAAAAAGTCTGACAAACACAAACACAGAAACACCTCTCTATTTTAGTACTAACCACACATAGGCAGCAAATAATAGCGGCATTGTTTAGTAACCATTTTGAGGCAAAATGCAGAGCACCAGCAGAAGCTTGGCTGGTTATGATGCTCTGGTCAATCTGGATTGCTAAGAAGGTAATTTACATGACTTCCACATGTATTACTGAAACTGCAAGACTGTTCTCCTATTTAAACTTCCAGAATGCATTGTGTTGCTTGCAGTGGGTGCTGTGCTTGTGTTAGGTTATTTATGGCTCCTGAAAATAGAGAACAGGAGATAGCAAACCTTTTATCTGATGTTCACTATAATTTGGACAATTGCACAGTAGTTTCAGTTCTTGGCCTATACCATTTGGTGGGACACTAGAGTTGCATTTGTGACATCACAACTACCTAAAAAGAATGGAGAGGGAAAATGGGTAAGAATTTGATTAGGAGATAGTTTTTTAGTTAGGATTTTCCTATTTAAAGGTAAAGATATAACATTCAATGTTAGAAAGAAAGCATTTTATTTTCCACAGGCTTGGTTAGGTGGAGAGGAGAGAATTCCTAGTTGAAACTGACAGGCAGAGAGGCAAGGAATTTTAATAAAAAGACTAGGTACTTTAATCTTAAGCAGATATGAGTTAAGACAGTTCTGTCCACTAGAAACTGTTGCAGTAATCATTTCCTCTGGGACTTAAAAAAAAAAAAAAACTATTGACATTAATTGCTCTTTGAGTATCTACAAAAGAGTACCAGTTTCTTAGAAGAGCTATAATATTGTTAAGCAAGAAAGAAGCTATAATATATCTTATAGGTTTCACTAAAATCTGTAGTAATTATTCCATCAGCCAATCAATTTTTAGTGAGCACCTACTGTGTGCTTTCTTGTTAAGAGAAGAGGATAGAGCTATGAATAAGAAGGATAAAGTATTTATTCTCATGGAAATCTGAGTTCAGCTGAAAGAGAAAGAGTACTCCAATAATGAATTAATAATTATGATTATGAATATGTACCATAAAGGAAAAGTACTGAGAGGTAGGGGAATGTGTAATAGGATAAAGGAATAGTAGGGGGAGTGGGAAGGGTGTGAAGTTAAAGCACCCAAGTAAAGATGTTTGCACACGTAAAGGGCCTGGGGTAGGAAGGTATTTAGCTCTTCAAAAGATTGAATGAAGGCTTGTCTGGCTGGAGAAAGGAAAACATGGAGGAGAGTGGCACAAGTTAAGTTTGGAGAGAGAGGGAGGGGCTAAATCGTGCTGGGCATCATGGACTTGACAGAAAGAGAAGGGGAGTCTTTGAAAGGCCTTAAGTAGGGGAATAATGCAATAAACAATACAGCTTAATGGAATTTTAATAAAGCACACTATTGTTGATTATGGAAGTAATTTTCTTTCAGTTTTTTTCCTACTGAAAACATACTTTTTCAATTTAATTTTTATTCTAATTTGTTTTGCAGATAGTAAGAAAGATAATTTGTGTGTAATTGAAAGACCACATTCTTCTTAGCTAGAAGTCACTGTGATGGCTATGAATTTATAAATAGCAAATCTTCTGCTGGATTTGGTTATCTGTCATGTTGGGATTTAGAAGTGGCAGATCCCTTATCAGTGACCAAATACCAAATATCAGAAATAGAGCCAGAGCAATTTTTAATTAAGAAAGTGGTACGTAGCTGTGATGAAACTGAAGTGAATTATCATGGCTGCAAATGCCTACAACCCCTCCCCTCAAAAATATGTATCACCAATTTTTCAGTTCTAAAGTAAAATTTCTAAAGGATGATGGTGTTACATGAATGCCTTACTCAGCTCAATACAGGTGAGGACTCAATGCTATTGGAAAGAGAGGTTCTAAAGAAAGGGGCTTCCTATTTAATGACACACTGGCAGCCCAACTCTAATAAATATAAAAGGCTCTCTGAGATTTTTTGTCCCAGCTGGTAGTAATCCCAAAGTCCAGATTTTCTAGGACAGTTTTGTTATAAATGATCTTTTGCATGCTAGGTTTACTGATGCATTTTAGACAGCCACATGACTCACTCTTGTTTTAATTTCTTCTCTTCGTTTTCCACCTCATCCTGAAGCCCTGACCTCAAGTCCCTATAACCCCAATTCACAAATTAAGTGTCTAATACAATTTGTGTCTGTTTTGTTCTCCCTGTCTTTGAAAATGACTCTTGCCTTAGTCTCTTAGTCCTTCTAAGCTTAGCTATACAAATTCATGAATGGCTAAGATGGGTTTAAGGGATCAAAAATATCAAAAAGATGAAGACCAGCTCATAGGTGGATAGCATTTCATTCCTGGTTTTCTTATTACTCCTGGTTAATGTCAGTTATGCCATGAATCCTAATTTGGGATTGCAAAAGAAGGGGGAAAAGCTATTAATCTATGTTTCATTTTGTGATGGTCCAGGGAAGAAATGTCATTCATGAGGAGCAATAGGCCAGACAATTCCTAAAGCATTAAAAAGGAAATGATGATGATAGTGATCAAATAGGTACCATTTTAGAAAACTTATTTTGTACCACCCCTGTGCTCAGTGCTTTACAGACATCTCATTTGATCTTCTCAACAACTGTGTAAGGTTGTGTTAGTATTTATTCTTACACTGGAGATGAAGAAACTGAGGCTTAGAGTGGTTAAAACAATTTTTCTGAAGTGATTCCATTGTAAGTGAAGAATCAGAATTCCATGCCTGTCTAGTCTGACTCCAGAGTCTATACTGTGAAGAGCTACCTATCAAGAGGATTAACAGGTGAGCTGATCTACGGCCAAGAAATGTCCCTGGAGGTTGCATGAGTGTCTGTACTCTGTGGGGCATCTTACCCATGCTACCCCATCCTCTTGCATCATTCTCTGTTCTCTATTACTGAAGCTGAGCTTTCTTTCTATGGTTTGAAAAAACACAGTGGTTTACAATAGTTTCCTTGGCAGGGCCTGTGGCTTTAGAGCTGTAGTGAACAGAGTATGCAAATAAAACATGGAACCTCCTACTGAGACACAAGTCCAAGCACCCCTGCTGCAGAGATCCAACAAAGTGAAATAAATCCCGGCTCTGGCAAGAAATAGCATGGACATGTAGGGAAGCAGCTTGTCAACAAAGCTCTTGGGCAGACATAGATGGGGAAGCTCTGTGCCAGCACCCATCCCTCTCAATGGCAGTCATCAGTCACCCCTTTGGTAGCGTATAAAGAAAGGATTTGCGTACATCAGAGGTCACTGCCAGGAACCCGTATTGTATTCAATGTGAACAACATAGATCCTGAACGTTACTTCTATAAGGAACAGGAACTTTACTACAGTTCTGGTGTCAGGATTTATTATTAAATAAACTGATGTCTGTGAAGTGCCTCTCAGTGCTTGAACAAGTCAGGGTCTCTATCCCACCAAACAACGATGGTAAAAGGTAATTTCTTAAGACCAAAAGCTCCTGATTCCAAAATAAGACTACACCTGTGAATGCACGCAGTAGAATATGAGATAACCAAAATACCAGTTCCTTTCCCTTTTCAATAGCTCAGGAAGCCCATAAGCAGTGATTCCAGGGTTTGGAGAGAACTTCTGGCTGAACTTTTTGTTTAGTTGGCTTCTACCCTTCCCCCTACTACCAGAAAATTTAAACATAACAACCTGCTTTTGCCTGAATGACCCAGGTAACAACCTACTTTAGCTTGAACTGCTTAGATATTTCAGCTAAAAATGGCTTATTTCCATGAGTCACCTGGATAATTGCTTTACTCTGCTGGCCCACTTAGCGGGGTGGGCCAGCAGGTGTTAAGTGGAGGTGTCAGTGAGGACCTCATTGTTTTCAACTCTACAGAGAGCACTGTGGCAGTTCTTTGGTGCCTGGAGAAGTACATCTTAGATTCACTTTCAGCCCCTGAAATTCCTTTTAGGTGGATCATCGATGTCATATGACAAAAAAGCCCCCTTCTATCTTTGTAGAACACTTTTCGTGTGTGTGTGCGTGCGTGCATGTGTGTGTGTGTGTGTGTGTGTGTGTGTGTTGAAGAGGCAAGTCCTTCTTAAATATTTCCTGGCCCAGCACTGTGCAAGATACAAAGGGAGAAAAAGACAAGATTTCTTCCTCAAGATGTGGCTGCTTAGGGGGACTGGTGCATATGAACCATTAGAAAGTGCTTACGCATCTATTGTTGACCTGTTGGAAGTATAATCAGAACTAGAAAAGGACAAATTGGAGTTGGAGAAGGACAAAGTGGTTGGAGAAATCCCCCAGAGGGCTTAGTTTTGATTCCTGGAGGTATAGCTAGATTTGTCTTTTTCTTTTGCAAATGTGTTATATTGTTTACTTTTACAAAATGTAGCCTCTTACCCCAGGCTGGTACCAATGAGAGCTGTTGGTCTTATTTAGAGGGCAACTCAGAGTTCATGGTTCTACAGAGGAAAGGCAGCAGACAGCTTTGGCTATAAAAATACTTGAGGTATTTAGAAAAAAAAAAACCCACTATACACTTTACTTTTATGACTGAGTTTTTTAGATGCTTGTAAGAACACAATAAATGGAAACATATACAGAAAAAGAAAAAACAAACAAACAAACAACCCTGCTTCATGGAGAATGGTCAATGTTGAAAAACAAAATCTTACATGATTTTTCTTGAAAATTCATTTATATATAAAAAAGATACTTCGTGCCCTAGCTTCAATTTTAAATTTCAATTGCTATAATTTGTTGTCATGAAATAACAAAGCAAAACAATGGTGTATTTTCTGTTTTTTGATCCCCCCCCCCCACCGCCCCAGATTTAAAAATTAAGTGGTGGGACAAAATTTTTTTTTTTTTTTTTAAATAGAGCTTTGAACTTTGATGTAAGAGCCTGCTATTTCGATGCTTACACGGTTTAAATTCTCTGGCATGGAACTTTTAGGCTTGAGATAAATGTCATGAACATGATTTTGAAGGTCAGGCTGGTGAACCACCAAAAATGTCTGACAGCTCCAAACGGGAATATTTACATCTGGCTCATGGCATCGTGCTCTCTGCTGTGATGAAGTCAGGTTGAATAAGTGGAACAGTGGGAACTGAACCTCGACAGAACTTGGCATTTGACCCCAAAGCCCTCTTTTTATCCTCTATCCCCTCCTGCCTCCCACCATGGGGGAAGAAGAACCATAAAAATCTACTGGCTTTCTGTAGAAACACTTGGCCTGGTTTCCATGTAATACCTGTTAAACATGAATCAGCCCAAAATTAACTTTGGGGACAGCAGGATATTTCTGACCTTGCGCATTCAAGTATGAAATGCACTAGAATATATGATGAGCCAGACTTCTTGGTAAATGGGTTGTTCTATTTAGTTGGATTTCTGGTTATTTAAGAGTGAATTCTATGAGTATATTTTATTTTAATCTTTGTTACTGAATAGGCATTCTGAAATGTATTAGTCAGCTTTCTTGTCATTGGAGGTATGGCTATCGAATGCCACTTGAACCTTCTTGAAGGTTTTAATCTTACAATGTCCTTGGATCATCATTCCAAACCTCAGTAACCTAAAAATACTAGCATGAATGCAGAAGGAGGAAAGAACTAGTTGTTGAAGGGTAGGATTGAGGCAAACTGGATGATAGGACATGGGCAGGAAACAGGTTAGTTAACTGGGATTATATTTCAGGGTAATTTTCTGATAACTGGTCACAAAGCATTCAATAATGTACCCTGTAACCATTTAAGCTAGATTTTAATAGAAAACCCTAAAGAATTTGTCTTAGTTTTGCATGAGATCGTCTCTTTAAAAAGAGTAGAATAAATTCTTTTCTGTTCCTAAAGTCATTTTGATAAAAGGGAAACATGTGCACACTAGGTGAAAAGAGTCCAGAAAATGATTATGAAATCATCTTAGTGTGGTATCTGGGGCATATATGGCAATTTCCTAAAAGTAGAAAATGCCACCATTTTTTAAAGCCACATTTTGTTGGATGAAGGCAGAAAAGATTAAGGAATCTGCAGTCTGAGTTACTCTCTTGTCATTAACCTTTGGTTTGTAGGTTGAAAGAAGCATTAAAATAAACAAAGCTGCTGAACTGTGCTCTTTTAGCAGACAGAAATGGGTAGTTTGAGGGAAAAGCAAAATAGATGCAGGGCACTCTTAAGAGATTACTTGTAAATCCAGATATATGTCAGATTATTAGAATAATTAAACTTTTAGTGAATTAGGGAGAGAAAAAAGGAAGGTTCTGTCTGTATTTCTTGAAGCATGGCATATAGCTCTATGCAGAGTTTGAAATGCCGTTCAGCAAGGGACCCAGAAGTGTCTACCATGAATGAACATTGATAAGGAATGTAATTTTTTCCTTAAATTGAAATACCTATCTGTGTCCCCTGTAACACAACCATTCCTTTGGTCTGCTAATTGTAGGAAACAGCCCTATCTCCTCTGAACAGCATGCTTTTTCTAAGAACATTGAAAAGCATTTGAAGCTACTAAGATTTAAGGCATTCTTTACCTAAACCAAGTGCAGATTGGCAATATGGAGTTCATACAGAGATAAAAAACTAGAAGGATAAAGAGAAATAGTGTGTCAGAGGGGTCAGAGCATTGATGTTGGAAACAGACAGACCTGAGATTAAAAATCAGGTTTGCCACTTTCTCACTGTGTGACCTTGGGCCAGTTACATAGTTTTAGTGAATTACAGTTTTCTTCCCACATAAAATGGGGTTAATGGAAGTTGTTGTAATGACTAAATTATGTGTATATCGTTATCTGTATACTTGCAGCTCTATATATTTTAAAATAACTGGTATAGTAGAAGTGCCCAATATTTCTCTTAATTTATTTTTATATGTGTTCTTCTCAATTGAGGTATAATTGACAAATAAAATTGCAAGATATTTAAAGTTTACAATCTGATGATTTGATATACATGTGCATTGTGGAAAGATTTCCCCCACCAAGCTTCTTAACACATCCATCCTTTCATATATTTACTTTTTTTGTTGTTGAGAACATTTATGTTCCACTGTTTTAGCAAGTATCAATTATACAGTACAGAGTATAGTTACCACCATGTTATACATTAGATCCTTAGGCCTTACTCATCTTATAACTGAAAGTTTGTACCCTTTTACAACCTCTCCTTATTTCTCCCACCTTCAGCCCCTGACAGTCATTTTTCTACTGTTTCTATGAGTTTGACTTCTTTCTTTCTTTCTTTTTTTTTTTTTTAAGATTCTACATGTAAGTGATACCATGTAGTATTTGTCTGGCTTCTTTCACTTAGCATAATGCCCTCCAGATTCATCCATGTTGTTGCAAATGGTAGGACTTCCTTCCTTTTTTCTCTTTGAGATAATGGTTTTGTTTCTTCTGGATTATTTATCTTAATTTTAAGATTATAGTTTATAACACTCTTACACAGTGTGAGAACCAAGTTCTCAGAAGACTATGTGATCTGGCAAAGGTATATTGATAAACTGACATTCATTCACTCAGTTACTGATTGACCCATCAGTCCATGAATATAGCACATGCTTGCTGAGATTGCTATAGCTTCAAGGATAGATAGAAGCCAGACTTAATTGACACCTTCCCACTCCCAGTCTAATGCATTTTTTTTTTTACTGCATTCTCAATAATAAAAATTTTCTAAAGGTGGGGAAAAAAGAAGAAGAAATTTAGAATTTTTAAAAGAATTTAATTAGGAATAAAAGGTGAAGAATTTTCTTTTAGAAAAACATATCCTGATAAGCAAGGAGCTAATCAGAACAGCTACTTGCTGAGAAAGCTTAATTTGGATAAAAAGCTCTGAAACTATAAGACATGAAGTAAAAAAAAAAAAAAAGTGAATATAAAAATAGCAAGCAGGTTGTAGTCACAAAAGTTTAGGAAGATTAAACCTTCTATATATGGTAGTCCAGAAAAGATGCTACAATTTGTGTTTAGGTCATAAATACTGATTAAATTTGCCCATGTAGGTGGTGTTCTATGAGTGGTGGTGGTGGTGACAGGGGCAAGGGACACAGTGGTAATAAGAAGTGTAGAAGGAGTAGCAAGAGCAGAGCAGATACAGATTGTGACTTGGAAGTGTTTATTATCTAGTTGGGATAATAAAACATTTACAAAAGTAAATCGAGAACGTTTCCAAAGCAGCTGCTTAAGTACCAATTGATAAGGCATTAGGTGTAAAGGAGGTTGATAATCCAAGAGGTAATAAGCATTAACTCTGACCAGTCCATCTGTCTATTTTGTGCTAGGAAAGTCACTGTGAGCTCTGGATTTCAATCGACCCATTTACAAATGGGTGAGAGGTAGCCATGTTTTATCACTTTTATGGGCTGAGAAATACCTTTCAAGATACTACTTTGGAGTTCTACCATTACCAGCTGTCTATTTTCTTTCTTCCACCTTCAGTTCCCAACAGAGAGGCAGGCAAATACACATGTATGCACACACACACCCCACATTCGAATATTATGTGATGACAGAAATGAAGAACCTTATGAACCAATACGTGAGTTGCTACAAATTTTATGTTGAATCCCACTGGGAATTACAGATTCCTCAATTTCCCTTTGATTCTCTGTTTTGCTACCACATATAGATAGGCTAAGAGCTCCTGGTGAGGGGTTGCCAATATGTAGCAAAACAGGAGGGAAGGAACACTGATAAAGAATTTTCTAATATTACTTTTGTTAAAGAGCTGAGTTGATTAGTGGTAATGATGAGACTGAACTCTTGTAGATGAAATACAGCCCTCCGAGCCATATTTATCCATTCTTTTAAACATTCAACAAACAGAGATTGCCATATCCAAATCCCATTTTGCATTATAAGGTGGTGGTTAGGATTAGCAAAACACTTGTGGAGAGACACCTGCCGCAATGAGTGGAGATGTGAATTGCTCAGAACAATTTCCTTTTGAGATTGCCAGTTCTACTTTGAGACTAGACTTATTAACACAAACATCCAAGCTGTACCTTGGAGGCCCCTTGAGGTTTACCTGTCTGCAGCTATTCATCAGTTACTTAGTCATGAACCGGTAACATGTCAGGCATATAGAAGAAAGGGAGGTGCTTTCCTATTTACAAAAGCAAACTCTCTGTTCAATTCAAAGGTATGAGAGCTATTTCTCTTAGACTATTTCCTTTAAAATAGTCAAGGAACAGGTGGGTTATCGATGTTAAAAACTAATTGTGTGTGTGTGTGTGTGTGTGTGTCAGTGTGCATGTCTAATTATTTTTCCCATCATTTCTTACTTTCTCAGAAACCCTCTCTCACTTCCCCCTACTCCAGTATCTCCACACCACTTTCCCTGAAATAGAACCATAGACATTTTTCTCACCATTTTTTTCACCCCTCTCAAAACCTGATCATTCTCTTGCCTGAACTGAGTAACCATTTATGTTAGATGTTTTATTACCTAGCTCTATAACTTGGGAATATCGTTCAACTTCTTTTCCCCTTGGTTTTCTTGTTTGTTGACGGGAGAAGATTAGATAACATATAAGCAGGTTCCACACTCTCTGCCTGTGCAAAATGATGAATTTTAAATTCATTAAACTTATTTTAATGCGCCATAAACAATGTGGGAGTGGGCAGCTAGGAGAGTGCCCGTTGATGTACTGTGTCCAACATAATATGTCCCTTGGCCTGTCATCACTGTAGCTGATGGGTAAAGAACAGATATTCAATTTCTTTTACACATTCCTTCGGTCTTCATCCCTGGCTATCTAGAAATGTGGTCAGCATGGACTGCCTTAATTGCAGACTGTCTTAAATTTGGAGATTCTGACTGAGTCACCCTGTGGGCAGTGGAGTGAGAAGGATTGCTCTTCCAATGGTTTTCATCTGTGAGTTTGGATGTACAAGCGATATCATTAAAATTGTCATAGAATAAAAAAAAAATCTGTGTCTTCTAACAATATTGTAGTGGGTCGATGATGACTTTGAAACTTGTCCAAAGTCACACAGCTGGTAAGTGTTAAGACCCAGCACTGGTCCTTAGAGCTCCGATGCTGACACTTTCTGAAGTCTTCTATGACCTCATCATGGAAGTCATCACTCTTCTCTATGTTCTCAAAATATTTAATTTTTACTGCTAGCACAGCACTTATGACATTACACTGATTTTTGCATGAGGACGACTGGTACATGGTACTTGCTCAAAAAATAGTTTGTCAATTGAATATCTGAATGCCTATATATGTGTCTGCCTATGCTAAGGGGCTGTGAGCTCCTTAAAGACTGGACTGGATCTTACATATTGTTATATCTAGGTATTCAAACAGTGCCTGCTACTTGGATGGTACTCAACAAATATTTGTTGCATTGAACTAGATTCTTAGCAAAAGAGTTCTGGCTTGTTTGGATCTCATTGCCCCTTATTACAACCTTCCTTTTATTTCAAGGTCCTTTCTACTTCTCCCTTCTTCTTCCACATCTCCTCTCTTTATCTTCGTTTTTTTCCCTACCATCTCATTTTAATGACATATGTGTGTGTGTGTGTGTATAGACATATATATATATATATATATATATATTTTTATTTTTTTTTTTTTTTCTCCATAGCTCTTCTATTTGCTTGTTATCTTGAGGGGTTGGTGAAAATGCCCATAGACAAATCTCACTGTAGCAAGTTATGAAGCTGCTATCAAGTGAGGTAAGGCAAGTTTTATGCCAGACTCACCCATTTTGTGTATGTTTAGTGTTGTTTCGGAGGCAAGGGGCACCGTGCTTACAAACTTGGGCTGAAGTGAGGAAGATAATGGTTGACTCCTTAAACCCTTCAATATTTAATTCCTGGCTGAGAAGGCAACATTCACAGGAAACATTCAAAATGTTAATGATTTGACATTAACGCCCATGACTAAGATACAAGCATTTCACAGTCCAGGTTGCCTTCAGACCCATTTTGTATGAATAGGCCCCATGGACAGTTGTAGCTATTTTTTACCTAGTGAGATTTTACTTGATTATGCCTAAAAGCCCAATTATTGTTTTATTCGGACTAAAGGAGCCTGAATTTGTTAATGAACAGTTCTGCCCCATCATTATGCAATTGAATATAGTGCCATGGCACGGATCTCAAACTTGCAGTGAATATAAAAAATTGCACAAGGGCTATGCTTCTCTCGGCTGGTCTGGTTTCTTCTCCAGTGCTTAAAACCAGAACTGGTATTTTTCATTTCTGTCTCCCCTGGGTTCAGTCAGTTCTCCTAAAGGCATTAATTTATTGGTTTTCAAATTACAAATCCACATGGATTTTTGTCTCACTTATCTTCAGCTTATCTGCTCTCTTTTCCTATCCTCTTCTTCTTTGGACTGCTCCACCAAATGCGAAAAATGTTCATCTGAGCAGACCCTTTCTTATTACTCGGTCCCAGCTTCTATTTCTTTCTCCTTAAATATCGAATGCCATTTCATAGCTGCATCAATTTAGCAGCTCTGTGACACTCTATGTTAGAAGGATCTTCTGGAAAGAAAAAGCATATAGGCTACATACTAATTCTAAAAATAAGAAGCATTTTAATTTTACATAATTTTTACTGCAATGGCTTCTGTATTATCTAAGATCACTAACCATAATTGACTTTCAGTTCTTCCTGTCTTCTCTAATTCATCACATGAGCTTGTGCTGGAGTGATTAACTCATTCACTTTCTGGATTCCAATAGCGGATTTGTTACAATATTGGAAGATTTTGGATTTCAATGGTTCATAAATATATATCAAGAATCTTAACAATTGACAAGATGGGATCTATATAGTTAATGACCTACTTAGGCCATAAATTCTCTTACCCATTTTCAAATCTTTTGGAAGCATTAATTTTAATAGAAATTTCTTTGCATAGAACTGAAAAATGTTTGACTTGGAAGGGGCCTCAGAAATAACCTAGTCTTAGTTCTTTGCTTTATTGATAAGAGCCTGAGTGGAAGAATTATATATATATTTTAAAGTCATCTAGTGGCTTAGTAGAACCACGGTGAATCTCGATTATGGCTATACATTAGAGTCATCTGGAAAGCTTAAAAAAGCTCATGTTTGAGCCCTATCTTGGAGAATTAAAGTAAATTAAATTAATTAATTAATTTATTTTAGTGAGAGAGAGAGCATGCCCATGAAGAGGCAGAGGGAGAGAGAGAGAGAGGCTCAATCTCACCACCCTGACATCATGACCTGAGCCAATATCAAGAGATGGACACTTAACCAACTGAGCCACCCATGTGCCCCAAATTGGAGAATTTGATTTAATTGGCCTGGACATTGAATTTAAAAAAAAAAAAAATCTTTGTACATAATCTAATTCTAATGGGCAGTAGCCTAGTCGTTCAGAGCTCAGGATTGGAAGTCAGAAAGAGCTAATTTACTTATTGTATGGAAGCCTCATTTTATTTATCTTTAAGATGGAATAATATGACATCTATCATACAGCTTTCTAATAATAGTTGAATGATATAATGCATCCAGTGGGCTTATCATAGGGCCTGGCACATTGGCAGTACTACAGTTTACAGTGCCCAGCTCACCTGACTCCTAGCCTAGTATACTGTTGTGTTACTTCCACAATTCTTTCTGATCCTTTCCTTTCTGACCTGATGGTCATCTGCTTCCTTCTCTCCATTCCTTGGCCTCATTTCTGATGCTTTTAGAGCTGTGGAGCCAAAAATGTGACTGGATTTTCCATTTATGCACAGTGTAAGTCCAATTTAGTTTTCTTAAGATTCTGGTCAGAATCTTGTGCTCAGAGGTAACTTCTCTAGCTTCCAACATCCTGAAATATGCTTGCATGTGTATGCGTGACTAATTTCCTTTCCAGTGGTGATATGTTAGAAGTCCTCTTGCATATCCCTCTGCTCGCATGCTTGGCATAGAGTAGGTGCTTTTGCCGCATGTTCTTGTCACTCTGAAATACCCTCTATTACCATCCTTTATATTGTTGCTGATTTGATTATTCTTCCGGGACAGGGCCAATGTAGATTCTGCTCACCATTAGATTCTTCTTCTTCTTCTTTTTTTTTAAAGATTTATTTATTTATTTGGGGGAGTAAGGGGGGGGGAGAGAGGGAGTAAGAGAGAATCCCAAGCAGACCCCCTGCTGAGTGTGGAGCCTGATGCAGGGCTTGATCCTATGACCCTAAGATCATGACCTGAGCCAAAACCAAAAGTCAGATACTCAACCAACTGAGCCACCCGGGTGCCCCTCACCACTAGATTCTTGAGGATTAGTTCAGTGCCTATCACACAGGAGACATGTTAAATATTTGAAAAATGTGGAACAAAGTAAAATGCTGAGAATTGTGCTTGCTTTTTTTTTTTTGTAGCAATCTTCACTGGAAAAAAAAAGTGGAAGACCTTGCTAGTTGCCTTTGGGCCCACAAATAGAGAAGTCCCCATTATTGTGAAAATGTTTGATTAATAGGCTCCACAGATCCTAGGTAACTTGTGTGCAGGAATAACACAGACTACAATTTTGTTTTTCCTATTACAAAACAGTTGGCTCTAGTCCATGTCATTAAGGAGTCTCCAGTCTTTAACTTTCTCTGTGCATTTCTAAGAGAATCTCTACCCTAAGCAAAAGGGAGAAAGTAATGCTATGCTGAAGGTAATATCTATCACTCTCGGCCCTATCACTAGAAAGTCCTTGATTAGTTGGAGTTGTTATTGTAATGAAGTCCAAATGCTGTGGAGTTAAGTCATATGACTTTTAAAGGGCTTTTGAAATTAATCTTTTGTTTCTGGAGAAAGAGACACATTTGTCACTTACCAATCTCAAGTTCTAATGCATAAAGTAAAACAAAATGACATTTTATTTTACTTTATTAAGACTTTGAGAGGGAAACTGCAATATGATGAATTAAAATAAAATAGGCCCAAGAGAAAAACTGCAAAGGGTAAAAATATTTCAATTAATGACAAGGGAAATGATTAGAATAATAGTCCCACTGGGATTAAAAGAAAAGTTGTTATATATTAATAAGATATTGTTATATTAGAATGTTTTGGAGGACTGAGCTGTTCGTGGCATAGTCTCATTAAGGTGGAGCTGGAAATCTCTATGTATTTACCTTTTTGGTTTTCAAAATCAAATATATTCTTTAGGCTACTACTGGTGAACTAAAAATAAACTATTTTCCAACACTTGCTGGCTAATGAATTTACTTTTGCCCTAGTGAAGAACTGGAGGGAAGCATGTACTTAATTTGGTCTGAAAAACCTTTTTCCTATGAAAATATTCATACAACAGAAGCTAGAGGACAGCTGGGGATTTGAGTTCTCTTCTTACTCTGCCAGGATTTCATTAGGTTTAGACTTAACTTTCATCTCCCTTGACTGCTTTTAAGATGTATAAAATTACTTTGAAGACATTCAATGAAAATAAGGCTTTTTAAATGATGTATTTAAAAGTGGAAGACTATGGTATTCAACTTAGTGAACCCAGGACCATTTTATGGTACGTATTAGTTGGGACAGGCTAGGTTACAATGCAGTAACAAACAACCCTCAAATATCACTCAATTAAAACAAAGGTTTATTGCTATCCACTGAGAATTCACTGTGGTCACTGTTCCCACATTGTTGTCCTTTCTTAGTGATTCAGCCTCTCCTCTGGAACATTGCCATTTACTGTGGGAGCGGTAAAAGAGCATGTGTTGACGTCCACAACGTATCTTAAAACTTCTGCTTGGAAATGACATTCATCACATCCATTCATTGGCCAAAGAAAGTCACACGGCCATACTTGAGTTCATCAGGATGAGGCAGTGCTCTCCTGATAATAACTGACAGAAGTGTGGAAATAAACATTTGTGAAGAGCCCTGAGACCTCAGTTACCCGCAAGAGTCTCATACACTATTGGTTGCAAATCTAGTAGCATAAATAATTATTAAAGTATATTTATTAGCCTTTACTCTGTGCTAACAAGAAGGCCTGGATTTATAAAAGTGTATATGACGTTTGCCTATTCAACCAGCAGGTGGCACCTTGCCAGACGTTGTCTCCAGGGCAGTTATCACCCCTATCTATGGGGCAATCACAGAAGTGTGAACAGAGTAGGGCTATCGACCCAGAAGACTCAGGCAAGATGGGCCAGCAGAATTGGTGGATGGTATCTTAAATCAGCCTTAGCAGTGATGCAGAGATGATAGAAAAGATGAATTTCAATTGGTAGAAGAGAATAGGACATTTTATAAAGACTCAAATTGGATGTAATTTCTAATTGTGAAAAGCCACAAAAACTCTGACAGTCAGGAAAAGTCAGATTTATGGAAATATGTCCTAGACTGGAGTTTACTATTTCTCTTAAAATTAGGCATTTCCCCTCCTCACTCATCCCTCCTCATGCCCCTGTACATTGTTCCCGCTTCTTCTTCAGCAGTCTGCAACCAGTAATCCTGCCTCTATTTTTAGGGTTTTAAATCCTGGCTTCAAAGGTACTCAGGCAGTAGACTGAGAAGCCTGTGGGAGTGTGGAGGATTAGCCTTAGGCAGCTGTATGACAAAGCAGTCTATTCACTCCAGATAAGAGTGAAGGAGGTTGAGATGTATAATTCATTTCACATACATTTTTTTCTCTAGACCCTCCTTGATATAAAGGGGAGGAAGTTCCCTCCTCCACATCCCCACCCACCACCCTGCATTCTACCAGTCCCTTTGATTTCTGCCCCTGGGAAGTAGAGAGAGCTACTATTGCATACTGTGATCCCTAAGTGGGGTTGAATTTGGCCCGCCCCAGGCAATTGCATTGCTGGGATTTTGCTTATGTTGTACTATAACCCAGCCACACCCAGTGATGCATCAGCTATAGGGGCACTGCATCCACATCTAGTGGGTGGGAGAATGATTTCCATATCCTTTAGCACCTTGGGAAATGTCTTCAATTGCTTAGCACACCACAGCGGAATGACTCAGATGAGACACTTCCACTTTCTCAGCAGCTTTCAAACACCTAACTGTAATTCTCTGGCTTTCTCCTTTTGGTGTCAAAACGTAAGGCACTGTGCTTTGATTGAAAGGCAAGCCCTATCTTGGGTGCAGAATTTGCTGTATATCTGATCTAAATTTATACCAACCCTCTGCTGGGATTTCTTCTCTTCCTGGGCACTGATTTGGTTAAAGAGGACAAGTGGGCTTAATTATGTCCTGTCTATGGGAACTCTGAGTTTTGTACCTATATTGAGTAATATTGAATCTCTGTATTTAATTTCTTTAAAGGAGCAAATTAACCAGTATATTAACCTTTTTTGACACTAAAACTTCATCAAGGGAATAGAACAGAACGCATTTGCGTGGCCTCAGGTAGTGATGGCAGAAAGATAAATTCATTAGTAAACAGAGAGTCTAAAATGGAGATAATCATGAAAGCAAGTGGCCAGACTGTTCAACGTGGGTAGCTTGGCTTATTTGTAATTAAAAGAAGTTTTAAACTTAAATGCTCTAAAACCCTATATATTCAATTATCTTACTTTTCACAGTGTTATAAAGATGTTCAGTTATCTCTATCTCTTACTAGATTATAAGCTCAGGAGGGTATAAATTTTATTTATATTTTTATCCTAATTATTATCACTGTTACCTTAATAGACATTTGATGAGGGAATACTCCTCCTAAAAAGATACTCTTCTGGGGCAAGATACACAGTGTTGGATATACACTTGGTCTTTGGAGTTTCTGGTTTATATCCCTGACAATTCATCAGGAATTCTCTTCCTTCAGTTAGATTACCAAAGTTTACACATCAAGATCATAAGTTTCCCCTCATATATATATATATATATATATGTATTTATTTCAGGATAAAATCTTAGTCCACATTAAAGGTAAAATCTGAGATAAAAAAGATGGTCATAATACAAGCCTACACAAAATTTTAGTATGATTAGAAATATTTCTATACTCCAACAAATGGCCTGCTTATTTGAAATGAGGGTGACATATGATGACAGCTAACATGTATGGACTGTTTCCTATTAGTCAGGCTCTATTCCATATTTAACTTACCTAATCTTCAAAACAATCCCCAAAACAAGATATTGTAATAGCCTTACTTTACGAATGAGGAAGCTGAAGTAAGAAATGGTTGGTTAATTTAACTATGGTTCCACAGCTGGTAACTGGAAAGTCAGAAATTAAAATCTCACAGTGTGAATGCTGATATATTAACAGTGTAACTGCCTCCTCATTATTATGTTATACTAGAACAATCAAAGAAACCCAGGGAAATCTTTCATGTTCATTAAATATTGGTCAACTTTGATTTCCTTTAATAGCATTTGAATTTTGATTTTTGAGGGTTAGGATACTGAAATATTAGGTTCGGGCCTAAGATAAGAACATAAATAAAAACACATGTTACCTTTTCAAATTTCTGAAGCAAAGCTCTTTGTGATGGGTGGCATTGGGTATGTTTTTGTGGATAGAGAGGCCCTTGAGCATCATTTCACTGTGAATACATCAATGTGGCAAGGAAAAGTCTGGATGTATAAATAGGAATGTTGGGAATTGATAATCCACAGCTCAAAACAACCACTTGGTTTGTATGTTGACTTTACTAGTAACTCCAGTACAAGGTTTCCCAATTTTTTGAGCATAGGACTTTTTTTTTTCATGATCAAAATATTTTAGGACACATATAATAATAACTGAGTTTTAGATTATCTATGGATGAAAAAATACAGAATCACATAATTTGTGTAATTTCTAAGAAAAGTTAATTTATGGAGATCAAAATGATTCTGGGATCAAAAATGGATTTTTTTTTGGAACCTTGGAGAGAAAGCTAGAAGAAGTGGGGTGCTGTGGTCAGGATAAGGTGATGTCAATGCAGGGGTAGGCTAGGCTGCTTCCAATTTCCAGAATAGCCACTGGAGAATATGGTTGAGGTGCAAAAATCACTGGAAAAGAGGAGAGATGGTCTTGTTGGGCCTGGAGCTTACACCACTAGGGGAAGACCCTCTTTAAAAAAGAATACAAGTAACAAATACAAATGACAAAGTAGCTCATAGAGCCTTGGACAGGGCATATGCAAATAAAAGGGGACCCTGAAGCTTCAACTTTATTAGTTTCAAGGTAAATTCAATCCTGGGGATTAAGAGCTTGGAAATGAGTCACCACTGAGGATGCCAAAGTTTCTGTCATGATCCCATCCTTGAAGTAGAAAGGCAGCCTGGGAACCATGTGTCAAAGCTTTCAGTGATTCAGGGGGATGAATGAATGAGAGTTCTCTACATAGAAAGATCATGGAAGAGCAAGAGGACAGTAAGAAGGAATGTCTATTGTGTGCTCAATATGTGACAGACACCATTCTAAGCATTTAATTTATTTAGTCTTTGTAAGAGACAATGAGCAGATACTTTTATTTTTCAGACCAGAAACAAGTATAGGGAGGAGACTTAGTAACTAATTTGTCCATAACTACACAGCTAGGAAAAGGCTGAGCAGGCTTTTGAACCCCAGCTTTCTGGGGCCTGAGTCGGCATCTTTAACAACTGTGCATACCAACCATTCCATAAACTGAATGTACAAGCCTTGAAGAAAGAACACTGGCCATGTAGGGCAATAAACGTCTGTAGGTTGCAGTGGGAAGCAAAAGGAAAATTACTTTAAAATATCTTAGAGTGAAAGGAGGAAAAATCTCCTTAGTTCATTCTCTGGGTTTCACAATACCACATGGCACAGATTGGATTTATCTGTTTTGGCATTGCAAAGACAAAATTGTTTTTGCGTTTTTTTTTTTTTTTGTTTGTTTGTTTGTTTGGTTTGGTTTGGTTTTAGCTTGCCTTGGTTTAGTGAGAAAAAAGCTGGAGAGACACCTTGGATGTCCTCAGATGGGTTAATAGTTTTTGAGGCACTAGAAGATCTTCCCATTTTCCTAAGACACAAGTATAGGAGGATATAGATTTTCCCTGGGATGTAAATATTGTGCCTACAATTAGAAAGATAGGCAGGTAGGTCTATTGTTAGGAAAGTAAATAATGATATTTTGACTTCTACATTTTGAGGGAATCTCGAGATAGAGATTATCTTGCATCATCTATGTTGGCCATAAATACTGTCACATGTATTCTTCTAAGAGGGAGGCAGACAGAGATTTCACATACACACACACACACACACACACACACACACACACACACACACACTGAAGGGGGACAGGTGATGTGGCCACAGAAGCAGATACTGGAGTGAAGTGCCATAAGCGAAAGTGTTGGCAGCCACCAGCTGGAAAAAGCAAGGGATGGATTCTCCCTTAGAACTATGGAGGAAGCATGGTGTTAGATTCTGGCCTCCAGAACTGAGAGAATAAGGTTCAGTTGTTTTAGGCCACCAAGTTTGTAGTAATTTGTTACAGCAGCCACAGGAAATAAAATATACCATTTTTATCAAAGGTTTAGCCTTGGAGAGAGAGGAGTCATTTTCCCAGGGCATCTCTGGCGGCCTCTTCAGGGACCTGGATCTGTAGGGGTCTGTCGGATCTGTCAAACTGACAGGACTACTTGCCAGGAGCCTTGTCCGTCCAGTAGATAGAGCTCCTTGTTCTAGCTGAACTGTGTGGCAAAGAAAGGCAAACATAAGTAAATCAATCAGACCCCCTGCTCTGACTACTTGAATATGGAAACCAGACCATCCCATCTCAACTGTCACTGTATGATCTTCGGAAAATTACCTAATCTTTCAATGCTTCCCCAGACCAGTTTGACTTCAGAGTCTGTGCTCTTTCCTGTTATACTATGCTGGCTCTCTAGTGAGCGTCTTGCCAATATGACAGGTGAAAGCTTAGGTTTGTTAATTAGGAACTAAAGATACATGGCTTATTTGCACTCCAGGTTTATGGAGACATCCATAAGTGTCCCATTTGTAATTCTAATTTTGACTTAAGTGGCAAAAACAATTCCCTCAAAAAGATTATTTATGAGTTGGGGGTTGAATGACACTATGAATTTTTTGCTTGGTTCTCTGCCCTGCTTTTCATTTTCCATTACAAATGAATTTCCAGAGATACTCTGCTTTCCTTCTTCAATTTCTCTGTAGGTCTGTCAAAGAAGTGTATTGAAAAAGCTCCCTTCACTAGCAATTAACATCAGTTTTGACTCGGAATAGTACTTTAATCCGAGACCGAGGCATTGGGATTAAGTTTTAACTTGCCCTACCTGCCACTCAATTGAATACTCTTTCTGAAGGTCACTTAGCCTTCTTTAATTATTTCTGTTTCCATTAGTGTTACAGAATAAAAATTTACTGATCTGTCTGGTGGGCATTTTAGTTTATATAAATTGAGATTTGGGAATTCATTTGGATGAAATAAGATGCTGGCTAAAACTCAAGGCAAACATTTTGCTGATGCTCGAACCTTAGGACCAAAAAAGTTTACACTCCCTGGTTTCCCTAGGGAGTGGGGATTGAGAAAACCACAGAAAATAGCTATTCTTGGAAACCCTGTTGCCAGGCAAATGCCATAGGGCGAGGGCTCAGAGAAGCTTGTTTCTCCTCCCATAGCCAAAGGGTGAGCTAGCTCTGACTGGAACCGCCGTCAGGTTTTAGAATCCTTGGGGCTGACTGGGAGGACAAGACGGGAGGCCAGGCGAAAAGGGAGATAACCAGAGTGGCCCTGAGAACGCAGTCCCAGGACAGCTGCCCAGGTTAGGTCTCTCTCAAACGCCACGGGCTTCCTGGAGGCCCTCTCTGCATTTGACGTTTGGGTACTCTTCTTGTGTACCCTTTTCTACCAGGAAATACAGAGACCACTTGCAGAGAACTAGATCTGTCCTAAAGTTTCTACTTGAGATGGACTCCAGTGGTTTGGGACTAAAAGTAATTTTTATCTTAGTTCATTTAGGGTCTGGGAGAGAAACTGAAGTGTTATAATTTACCTGATAAGACTGAAAATATTAAGGAAGTGTAGTATACTTCTCAATAAGTACGATGCCACCTTTCCTTCAGAGCCCAGGGTGACTTGGTGGCCACTCTCATTGTCTTTGTCCTATCTCAGATTGACGTTTGGAGCAGGTTTATGTTCTAATTAGGACAAACTGCAGTTCACTACAATGCTATATTTGCTATTCAATGAGTCATACTAAAAGCCCCATGTTCTTAAACGGCATGAAGAACAGGGATCAAGGTAAAAATCATGATCACAAAATGTGCTGTTTCTGAAAACCTAGAGGGAGACAAAAAGATCGAGTGTCTAAGTTCAAGGTTCCTTTGGAGTGGAACTTCTGTAGGGCAGCAGATTGCTTGAGGATGGATATTGATTTGCCCAGAGAGAGGAATAAGATGCAGACAGTGGATTGTCTACTATTGAAACATTCCTCCAACATTTTAGGTGTAGCCTTTAGTTCCTAATACATAGCAAATATACACACACACACAGCAAATGCACATTATCCTTAGCCATTTACTTTGATTTTTTAGAAATGTTTCAATTATGTCATAAGATGATGTCCTTACTTGATACATATTTAAAGTTTTCCTTTAATGTCCTCTACTGGTTTAGAGCTTCCTTTGATTCCTTTCCAAAGTGGACAAACTTTTCAAAGGCTTTTGTGTGGAGCTGCCATGGATGGGAAAATGCTTAAGTATTGTTAGCTACTGAGTAAGGGACTGGACTGAGGGGATGCAAAAGAGGAAGGGAGATCACAGATGGAGCTACCCAGTTAGCCAGGGACGGTAGGCGAACAGGGGGCGGGGGACCAAGAACTGGTGTGGAGGAAAAGGAAGGACAAAATCTGAGTGGAACCTTATAGGAAAGGGAGCCACACTCATGTACCTCAAAGTCAGTAACCCAAGTGGGAAGACCAGAAATAGTTGAGTGGATTTATTTTAAATAGTAAGATATAATTAAATAGTAATGGTAGAATGGATAAGGGTGGAAAAATGAATAGGATCATATGTTATATGTATCAGTGCGCTGCAGGGGGACATCTTTAAATATTTAATACTATGTGAGCTTTACAGGACGTTATACTAGAAGCCTGTGGTATTGTAACCAATTGTAAGTTAAAAAGAAAAACAATCATAAGGGAATAATGATTGCTGTTGACAAGTTTCTTTTTGAAGTAGAGATACTATGATCAGGTTTATGAAATGAAAGAAGGCATCTGTGCTAACTATCCAGAGGCCTGTGATTTCATAATGTATGATGGGAAATCTTAAAAAAAAACTAGCATCACTAGCTACTTGCTCTATTCTAGGAAATTCCTGAAAAATCAGGTGGCACAAGTTGCTCAGAAGAGGTGAAAGGGTTTTTCATAATCCAAACAGGAGGAGGAAGGGGAAATGTGTGAGTAATTACTGAATAAAGATCACTGAAAAAGGAGGCTGTCCTTAAGGGGGGGAGGCGGTTGGTAAATTTTTTATAGGAAAATTCTTAAGTAGTTGCCAACAGCTAACCTCCAGGATGTGAAGAGCTTTGTGGGAAATATATTCTGGCTGGCAGGCAGGATTTGGGGGATGTTGCTTTCAGATTCATCTCAACCCATCCACACTTACCTGAAGTCCCTTATTGCTCTAGGTCAGGGAAGAGTTATTTAGGGTTCCTGACTCTACTTAATCCTTAAAACTGGGTTGGAGAGAGAGAGAGAGAGAGAGAGAGAGACGCAGGAATTCTGGCATCTTTAAGTCTGACAGCTTAAATAAAGGGCGATGTATATAAAGAGGAGCATAACAAGAGGAGTTGAAGATTGGAAGGACGTACCCAGAGCTAGGAATACACTTGACCCTTTTGTTGCCCATACCATACGGCTGCCATTTTAATCACTACTTGACTAAATGGTAGAAAGCAATTACAGTAAGTATTCAATTTAATCACTTTGCATCCATACACAGACCCAAAGGGCTTCACTTACATATTTCATCACATAAAGTGTCCACAATTCTCTGCCTTGCTGAAATAGATGTTTCCTGCAAGGATCTGTAGATGATTTTCTGGCTTATTTTCTCATTGGTTAAACTCATTGTTTCACATTTCTGCTATTTGCTTTAAAAGAAAGGGCAAAGCTAGCTCACATTTTGCATTCTGTAGGAAGTTTGTTTTACCCATTCGGAAAATCAGGACTGCATCTTTACGGGGCTAGAAGTTAAAGGGAAATCATTCCCTCCAACTCCCACCGTTGGTCATCCAGTCCAGTGAATAAAACCCCAAGGTTAGTTGATTATTAAAAACAAACAAACAAACAAACAAACAAAACGCTTAATCCAGGCTTCTATTGCTCTGGTGTTCAGTGGCTTCATTCTGGGACTGCTCCAGATTGCGCCCTTCTCCCATCCCACATCAAGCTGATTTGCAAATTTACACAACTGGCCCGAAAGAGAGAATAACCGATGACTCAGTATAAACCCATCACCACTCTTGGAAAATACAATTCATAAATGCATTCCTTATTCAAATTTAGTAGCATTTTATAGGCAGGAGATCAGTGTATTATCTGAGAAAGATTCATGCCACATTTTGTTTAAAAATCTGTTTCATTATTTCACAGCCATACTTCAGTAGGTCAGTCTATAATAGCTTCTTCTTGGCCCTTAAAATGACTCCTTTGTTTCTGCATTATAGAGAATCAGAATGAATTATTCACAGATACCTGTGCGCATTAAGAAATAATGGCCTAATTCTTGAATAAAGCCAGTGTTCCCTATCTAGTCATACCTGCAGGAAGAGCATATGCTTATTCCTTTCCCAGAAACACTTCCTAACCTTCTCTCCTCTGCATTCATTCAGTCCAACATTTTCACCCTTGGGTTTCAACTGAGATATACCTTTCTCTGGAAAGATTTCCTCCTCTCCTTCCTATACCCTAATACTGAATCAACTGATCCTATTTCATCCTATAAAATTCTGTGCCCTTCCTACCCCATCACACTTACTACACTGCACTGTAATTATCTGATTACTTATCTGCATCTATAATTATAAATAACGAGGGAACAGTTCCCATTTAATCTTCATCCCCCAATCTAATGCTTAAAAATAATAGGTGGTTTAAGGAAATCATGAACAAATAATAAATATCATCAAGAAATCAGTATTGCCAGATGTTGCTCTAAATGTTTTACACATCAGATCATTTAAGTGTTACAATAACTCCATGAGTTATGTACCATTAATATTCCCATTTTATAAATGGGAAAAACTTAGTTACAGTGAGGTTTCATAATGTATCCAAAGTCTTCTAGCTAGTAAATGGCAAAACAGGGTCAGGTCTCAAAAGGAGAGGGTAGAGGGTAGGCAAAAAGTAGCAGGCAGGTGTCACTACATATTCAATGGAACACAGTATGGATTATTCACATTATCTACTAATATTTGGAGATCTTGAAAGGCATGTTTGTATGAAAAGCTCATTAATATATTGTATTTCACAAACTGAATGTTTGGACTGGTATTTAGAATTTTATGCTTTATCATATGTATATAAAAAGTCCTTCAAATTTATTGTTTTTCATGCAAGAAAAGCAGATAAACCAAACCATTTCCTCCCTAGTTCAAGCTCAAAATCAGCAGGCATAAACCCTTAAGTGTTAAGTTATATTATTTTTGAGACTGACGTGACATGTCCTAGATTTCAGAAGTAGATGCTGCGAAAGACCGAATGAATTTTTGAATAAAAAACCATTTATAGAACATAAACATTAAGGGAGAGGGGGAGGGGCAGAACCATCTGATTAGAACCAGACCTGGATTACTGCCACCTAGTGATCTGAGAGAACCATCTGCCCCCACATACTCCCAAAACCGGCTATGTTGGATTGGGGAAGAAAGGAAGGGAAAACAAGAGGGGAGACTTCAATACAAGGCCGGCACAACAGAACACTCACACAAATGAGGTGGAGAAGAGTAAAGGCAAGATCAAAAGCGCTGGTAATTAAAAAATGGTAGTAAGAGAAAATGGGAAAAACTGATACAAAGATAAGTAGCATGAAAAAAGTAATTTTTTAAAAAGCAAGAAATAGAAGACAATAAAACTTTGAACTATTGGTGAAATTGTGAAATCACCAAACATAAAAGGACAGAGGAAAAAGACTAAAAGAGATGAAGCGAGAATGGCAGATGAAAGAAAGCGGATGGACGAAGAGATTAGTCTTGGGGTAGAAGGTTTGAGGATTTTTTTTTTTTTAAGTAATATATCAGAGTGTCACATTATTTTTTTTAAGGATAATCAAGGGAGTATAAGGTTGTAATTTTTTTCTATTAAATACAGTTGGGGCTACCCAGTATCCTTGCTGTGCAACTCATTTCTTTCTATTTTTTTCCTTCTGTGAAATCCAATGGTCTTCTTTAATATTTTTCCCTTGCTTCACTGAAATAGTTTTAACTGCCTTTACTCCCTTGAGATGATTTTAAACTTGCACCTGGAATTATGTGGATGTAGGGTTTCCCACACTGAACATTTATGTAGGGAATTTTATTTTTTTAGCATTGATTGTAACCATATTGAGAAGCCACACCTTAAGGAAGTGTATTTAGGTGATTATTGATATTCAGATAAGCTCACAATTCAAACCGGGATAAAACAATAACAAAAGCAATAGTAATAATAATACCTAACATGTATCTCATTTCATGTTTTAAAAAACACTTTAACATACATTACCTTACTTTATTCCCTGAATAATGGTGTTTGAAATGGTATCATCAGCCCATCAGCCCAGACAGATGTGAACTTTGAGCTCTGAAATACATATGAACTTTCCCAAAGTACTCGTTAGTGAGTGCCTCGTCAACTGACTCTAACTCTTGCAACAAGTATCTTTTCATCACTAATCTTCCTATTTTCTTTGAGAGAAGAAAGAGCTACCTTTTTGTTGTTGTTGTTCCAAAGTCTAATAATGGAACAGTAAAGAGTTTGAAGATGGTGTGGACAAAACTTGGAAGGAATTGTCACTACCTACCCATTTAATGGGAATTCCTATGTAAAAGGATTGTTTTCTTTTCCCTGCGTGACCTCATATATTTTGCAATTTTCTAGGCAGGTTGTGAAGGAATTTATTGAGAAGTCCTTACCTTAAAGGCTTTCCAACTACTTCAATGGCTTCTTATTCCATTTCCAGATTCTGTAGTGCATTGCCATGTTGAGAATATTATTTCCTTTGGTGATATACATGAATACACCTGTAAATTAAAAAAAAATGAAGACTTCATTCAATCCTTTTGAACATCCCATCTGTACAAAGTACTATACAGAATCCTATAGGGCGGGTGCCTGGTTGGCTCAGTCGTTAAGTGTCTGCCTTTGGCTCAGGTCACGATCCCAGGGTCCTGGGATCGAGTCCCACATCAGGCTCCCTGCTCGGCAGGAAGCCTGTTTCCCCCTCTCCCACTCCCCCTGCTTGTGTTCCTGCTCTCGCTACCTCTCTCTCTGTCGAATAAATAAATAAAATCTTAAAAAAAAAAAAAAAGAATCCTATAGGGCACAGGAAAATAAGCAGGGGCACCCGCTTTCAAGAAGCTTTCCATTTATAAATAATAGAGAGTATTGAAATTGTGACTGGGTGATGGGCATTAAAGAGGGCACACAATGTGATGAGCACCCTGTTATATGCAACTAATGAGTCACTGAACACTACATCAAAAACTAACGATGTACTATATGTTGGCTAATAGAACTAAAATAAAAGAAACTGTGATTAGAAAGACACCCATCATTTATCTATTCAATAAATAATTATCTGGTGTTAATTATGTATCAAGTAGTATGTCCAGGCACAAGGATACAAGGCAGACACCACCCTGCTCTCATGGGGTTTATAGTTTAGGGAAGTATGACATGAATATCACTTTTGCTCCTATACTAGGGCAGCTACCCATAACTGCCTATCAATAATTCTAACTATTTCTCAGACTTAACTTTTTTCTATTTAAGATAAAAGCAGTCTTACAGCAGCCTCTTTGGTGTACAGATCTGCAACTTCCCCATCTGAAATCTAGGACATTTACTTCTGGTTTTCAAAAAGGAGTTTATGGCTTGGCTTCTAACAACTTGTTTTCAACCTGAACTGGAAAAAAAAATGACCTAGTTCATGAGATTTACCTAAAATGGAAGGGAACAGTGATGTAAATTGGTAGGCAAATGTCTAGCCAGTTCAACTTGATTTTCATGGATTCAATGGCTTTTAGATCTGCAAGATTTAGTCCGGTGTTCAAACTTTGTAGATCAGAAAACTGTTGTGTAGATGGAAGATAAAGGGAGAGGCAAAGAGATAAATTCAGAATACTTTTCAGCAATCCAGTCAAGAGCATTACTGACTCACCTTGGTTGTCAGCTGTGAAATTTGAGAAAGAAGAAGATAGAAATGAGAGATTATGGAGGTAAAATCTGCAGTAATTAGAATAATTTGTGAGAAACAAAATAGAGAACATGAGACTACTCTGAAATTCTTGATGCTGGGGCCATTATCAGACATATGGACCACAGAATGAGGAAAGTTTTGAGAAGAATTTATAGGTAGATGGGAACTACATTGCTGTGGGACCCAACAACTTAATATAAATAAGTCAGCAGGATGTTCTGGCTGAATCTAAGCAGGGGTTGTGAGGTCAGGGACCCTACTCTCTGCCTCCTTGAGGTCTATAAGCATGGGTCAATAAACATATGGGCTTTTGAAGGAGAGAAATGGAGGACATGGTGGAGTCTCCTCTTCAGTCTTGCTGCTGGGACTGAAATTATTACTGACAGAGAAAGGGCAATCCAAGCCAATAAATAAAGAGACACAAAAAGAGGACACAGGGAAAGAAGAAAAACCTTCATTACATCTGAAATACTGACTCAGCCCATGTGTGACCCTGGAGACTCTCAGGAGTAAGGGTGGGTAGAAGGAGCTTGCTTGGGAGCTGGAGATCTTTCATTAGTGGGTGCGGACAGAAACTAGAAAATGTAAATGATTATTATTAATGTAACTTTTTTTTTCTGACAATAAGTAGATGAGCCTTGGGAAATCTGGGTTATAAATAACAAGAGCCTCTGAGATTTAAACTATTAAATCTACATATAATGTTTCAGACTAGAAATATAAACAATTCCATGTCCAATAGGACTGAGGTTTAACTTGACACATTTAAAGATATATAGTAATTAAAAGAGAAATTGATCATCCATGGAAGCCTGCGGGGGAGGGGGTACCAGTAATATCCATTTATTGAGCACTTGCTAAATGTGAGGGATTTTGTTAAATATTTTATATAATTATCTTACTAATCCTTAAAACAGTCCCCAAAGGTAGATCATATTCCTTTTTATTTTTCATACGAGGAAACAGAAGAGAGAGAAGAAAAGAAACGTACTTGAGGTTACTCAGAGCTAAAATTCAAACCCAATCTATTACTATTAAGGATTGTTCAAGAAGGAGGAAGGATAAGTCAATATATTTCAAGTATCGTGGCTCATGATGGAAGTAGTTACAGTGGATAAGATGACCAATCCCTAACTTTTCCAAGCTCAAACCTTCAATCAAAGCACTGTGAAAGCAAAAGAAAAAATAGGTGCATTCTTAACTGTAAAATAATTATTATCTAGGCAGAAATAAAATATACACATGCACACTTAATGTTAAATACAGAACAGTAACACAAGAGTTAAACGAGTGTTACAGATTATAAGCATTATAAGATGTAAAGGCATTAAGGTATTAAGGTATTAAGGAGGTCAGATTTTATTTAGGCTAGGGAGGACAACTTGGCATCCGTAATGGAAAGTGCAGCCGACTCGAGGTCAGCTTTTCCAAAACTAGGTATGTGATCATGAGCAGTCACTTTGCATTTCTACCTCCACTGCAGCTTCCTCTGCTATAAAAGGAAGGCTTTGCATTGGATTAATTAATTCATTCAGAACATCCATTTAAAGTGCCCACAATAATGCACAGAACTAGGAATATCAAATAAATAAGATCTGGTTTTTGTTCTCAAGAAATTTACTGCCTAGGAGGGGAGATCTAAATGCCAATAAATAACATTCCTCTAAAATGATAATCACTATGATGTGGTTATGAACGAAGCACTGAGAGACACCTCAGCTGCCCATGGGTAAGGGAACACTCCACTTGAGACCATGGTTGGATAAATGTTGAACCGTGTTGTTGGGTGAATCAGGTAATGATAGAAACTTCCACACAGGAAAGAATTGTGTAGATCTTTGCTAATGTCTCTTGCAGCATTAATATTTCATATGTCTTTGCTTCTGCCTTGTTTGGAGGAGGAGGAAGGGAGTGAACAAATGTAGAGTAGGAGTATGTATATGAATTAATGAAGAGAAGAGAGAAGGAAGTAACTGCCTGGGCTTCTTCAAACCCCTAATATGTGTTCAATGTGAATGCTGTGAAGGAGAACACAAAAGAAAGTAGGTAATTAAAACCTGTGCCACCTCTATATTTCCATCATATGCGAAGTCTTAAAGATACTGCAGATATGGTATAATGGTATATGGTAAATTTGTGTCCCTTGTCAACATTGAGGACTCTCATCTAGAGGCAGTAGGTGTAGTGCTTAAGAACTTGAGCATTGAGGGGTGCTTGGGTGGCTCGGATGGTTAGCTTCAGACTCTTGATTTCACCACAGGTCATGATCTCAGGGTCGTGGGATCGAGCCCCACCTTGAGTCCCACTTTGGGCTCCAAGCTCAGCAGGGAGTCTGCTGGAGATACTTTCTCTCTTCCTCTCCCTCTACCCCTCCCCCACTTGCACTCTCCTCTCGCTCTCTCACTCCCTCTCAAATAAATACATAAATAAAATCTTTTTTTTTTTTTTAAGATTTTACTTATTTATTTGAGAGGGAGCAAGAGAGCATGAGCAGGGCAGAGGCAGAGGGAGAAGCAGACTCCTTGCTGAGCAGGGAGCCCGATGTGGGGTTCAATCCCACATGACTTGAGCCGAAGGCAGATACCTAACTGACTGAGCCACCCAGGCACCCTGATAAACAAAATCTAAAAAAAAAGAACTTGGGCTTTGAGTCAGATCACACAAGTTCACATCACAATGCCCCCACTTACTAGTTGTTAAGATCCTAAAGAAGTTAAAACTCTTTTGGGCCTTAGTCTTCTCGTCTGTAAAATGGGAATAATAACACTAGCTGTTTCATGTTGTGAGAATTAAATGGGTTAAACATATAAAGAGCTTAGAGCCCAGTCTGGTGCACAAAAGTATCAAAGTATTAGCTGTTATCACCTGTTAGTCTGTAGAGTGCCTACCATGAAGGATGAGGTGAGTCACTGGTGATATGTTTCCTCTGTGAGTAACCTCAGGATGCTTCTCTGTCTATCCTTCAATAGGGATGGCTTAGAATACATTTATTTAGTCATGATACAAAGTCTGTTGAATTAGGCCCATTCTAGGCACTATGGATCATATTAAAGGAAAAATAAGACTTGAAGTCCAATATTACCAAAACAAGGTAGTTATATTTTAATTATCAAATGAATGCTTAAGAGTTCAGAGGAGGCAGGGGACATCCAGAGAATCCTTCCTGGGTGGCACTGAAAGCATATAATGGTAGACATCACTTCAAGGAACTCACTCAGGATTTGCCTCAGCTGGTTTGTGCACTCCCTTTGCATTCAAAAGCCTTTCTTCCCCCCACCCCCAACCCCACCCCCAAGTGCTTTTAGAACAAAATCTGAGCCAGCCGACCCAGTATGCTGGAGGAGAGTCAAGGCTGGGAAAGTATCATGGACTGTGTTAGCAATCAACAGAAAAGATATTTTTAAACAAAAGAAGTTTTCCCAGCTTCCAAGAAAAGAAACAAAAGGCTTTTCTAAAATGAATCCTGGTAGAAACTGTTCTTGTTCTGTGACTTTTATGTCACTTGGACAAGTCAGCACATAGAAATGGTTATTTTCCTGTCGACATCACTGCATGGGTACTTCTCCTTAGAATGACGTAAGAGCCTTAGTGCTCAGTCCCATGCACTGCTCACCCTCCAGTGGCAATGACTTTCAGAAACAATAAAGATATCTCTGCTCGGTCTCGCTCTCTCTTGATTATACTGCAGGCACAACCTGTGTGGGGAAACAATCTCCTGGATCATACTGAAGGTTCGCACAGATGGAACATTAGTGGGAGGAGTTGCCAGCTACTTTCCTGCCAACTTGTTAGTGCTGGAGACATTATCCTCTTGTTTTGCCAGTTTAATAGAGGATCAGTCGTAAAGATTCTCTGTAGGCTCAGCAACATAATTATTATCTATGGTCTCTGCATTAACTGTGAGAAAACATCATGGTCTGAATCTGCCTAATTTCAAATGCCACGCTGTGCCCACATTCAGCCCACAATTGAACCTGAAAACTCAATATATCCTTAGCATTGTTACTGCTATCATGGCGGGTGTGAAGTCTATGTTTTCCCAAGCCATGATGTTAACCATTGCTGTGCTGCTTCTGTACATAAAGGTTACTTTCTCTGTTCCCCGGACCTTTTCCAACATCAGTGCCCTTGTAGTTCAAAATTAGCAAAAAGGTAAAAATCTGTGTCAAATTTAGTTCTGGTACTCAGTCCAGAAGTGCCAAGCCCCTGAAAATTTGGAAAACAAACTTCTTAACAGATGGGCTACATAAAGTTTACAACATGTGCAGTGTGGGAGGTAGTATGGCTCTGGGCGAGAAACAGAAGACTGGAAATTTAGGAGCTTAGAGTTTTTGAATTTGCTCTTGTTTTTTGCCTGTAGGCATATCGCATAAGCTCATAGCCTTCATTTGTCTTACATGACCTCATATCTTAACCTTATAAGTGAGTAATAAGAAATCAGGCAAAGTTTTTCCTAATATGACACAGCATCAAAATGCTTATTGCTACTATTAGGATTATGTGCAGTTGGTATCAAATTGTCACTAATATGTGGCTGCAGGATCTAGAAAAATCCATGATGTAATTTTAGAAGGAACAGATCTCTTTCTTTGAGGGCAGGTATATAACTGGTAAGCAATCATCACAATGGGAAAGGATGTTGCCAGCCTTGGACAAATCATGACAAATGATTGGATTGTGACTTCTACTAGAATTTTCTTTCTTTTTTTTTTTTTAAGGAGGCTCCATGCCCAAGTTGGGACTTGAACTCATGACCCTGAGATCACGAGTCACAAGCTCTACTGACTGAGCCAGCCAGGCACCCCTGGACTGTGATTTCTAAAGCTAAGTCTGCACTGTTCTTTTTACATGGCCTCTGGAAACTGAAGAGATGTTAGAAAATGTTTAGAACCAAAGTATTATGATATGAATTTGCTAATAGTCTACGAACAAAAGTTCTCAAACATTGATCACCAGTTTTATTCAGGGGCCTGCTGATTGGGAATTTCTGGAAGTAGAGTGAAGAAATAAGTATTTTGAAAAAGTATCTTAAATGATTCCAATGACCAGTCATGCTTGAGATCAGTCACAATCATAAAAGCATGCGCATCATTAACAGAGTTTTTGACTAAATTGAGGTTGACTGAAATTCCAAAACCAACAGGAAATATAGGAGTTGTCATTTAAGAGAATAGAGGACTGGCTTAGAAGAAGACGGGAGAGACATGAACGTCAGGAAGAGGAGTCCATGGGTCAGCCTACTGGGAAGTAGGAAGTCGCAGCATCGTCATCCGGACCACAGAGATAGAATAGGAAATTCAGCAGTATGAGCAGAGAAAGATCTCTTTATGGAGTCTCAGTGTACATGCCACCTCTCTGTAGAACTTATATTCTGCTTCCATATTTGCAGTATCCCCTTTCTAATCCATCTTCCAGTATGAATTTAGAGTGCTCTCTCAAGAATTCAAATTTGAACTATGATACTGCCCCTTTTAAAGCACTCCAGTGGCACTCATATTTTCAGGAGCAAAGACCAAGCCCTGTCCTGCATAAGCAGAATTTCGTATACTTCTATAACCAAACTTTGCTCCTTTTTCTTATTGCTGACCACCTTTTAAGACAAACTGAGTTTCTGTCACTCTTAGGACACATCAAATTCCTTCCCACCTTGGGGTCTTCACACATATTGACCTTTTTTTTTTTAAAAGATTTTATTTATTTATTTGACACAGAGAGACACACAGCAAGAGAGGAACACAAGCAGGGGGAGTGGGAGAGGGAGAAGCAGGCTTCCCTTGGAGCAAGGAGCCTGATGTGGGGCTCAATCCTAGGACCCTGGGGCAGATGCTTAAGGACTGAGCCACCCAGGTGCCCCACATATTGACTTTTTTATGGCAACATTTCTCTGTTTTCCTCCATATCCGCCCCTCCCCGCAACTATTCACCTGGCAGATTTCTGGTCATCTCCTACACTACACATGAGAGACCACTTATTCAAGGAGGGCTCCTCTGACCATCCAGTCTAAATTAGGTCCCCTCATTATACCCTATATTTTCTTAATGGCATTAACCATAATCTAGAACTTTGTTTACTTGCTTGACTATTTAAATTCTACAGGAGAGCGAGAGCTTTATAAGGACAGTCTGTTTTGTTCATCACTACATATACTGTGTCTACCACAGTGCCTAGAACATAGTATGTTCTCAAAAAATAATTGTTGAAGCAATTAATGAGTGCATCATATATGTTCAGAGACCCAAGAAAATTAAGACAAAGTAAGAAAGATGATTTTCCTTATTAAGTCCTTTAGTGTACCATGTATACTATGCCACACACCTATCTAATGGTATTGTTCTAAGTGTTATGGGAGACACAGAGATGAATCACACGGTTGGAAAAGACAGATATGTAAGCAAAGATTATAATAATTGGCAAAATGAAGTGAGTTGTATGACAGAGGCACAATATCCAGGAGGAGTAACTAATTTTTTTTTATAGATCCAGGCAAGATTGGCCAATGGGGGAATCTTTAAACTGGACCTGAAAGCTACCCAGGATTTCCAGTAGTAGAATGTAGTGAACACTGAAGTTTCTGTCTTCGGTTATAGCCTCCTTCTGTTAAACTGATTTCCCCTCTATTCTGTTAGGTGAGATGCTTATTAGAGAAAAACAAAACAAAACAAAAGTCTTTAGCCCACCAACCATAGCTGCTTGGATTTGAACTGATATACTGATCTAAGATAGTCAGTCAATCTCTCTCCTGAGATTTGTAGTTGAGACTTCAAACTTCCTGGTGGCTAGTGGCAGATGCTGGACCTGTTAATCTAGAGTTTAAGATGACTATACTATTTTCCTGTGTTCACAGAGAGACAGGGAAGGCTGGTCTAGGTGTAAAGAGAAGAGGGAAGACTATTAAGAGGCAAGATTGAAAGAAAAAGAAATGAAGAGAAGAGACTAACTGCTATGGTTCTGTGTGATTTTCCAGATTCCATTTCTAGTGCCTGGTGAGTCCCTACTTTATCCCCTTTAATAAGCTAAAGTTAGGGGTGCCTGGGTGGCTCAGCGTTAAGCGTCTGCCTTCGGTTCAGGTCATGATCCCAGGATCCTGGGATCGAGCCCTACATCGGGCTCCCTGCTCTGCGGGAAGCCTGCTTCTCCCTCTCCCACTCCCCCTGCTTGTGTTCCTGCTCTCGCTAACTCTCTCTCTGTCAAATAAATAAATAAAATCTTAAAAAAAATGAGCTAGAGTTAATGTGTTTCTTTAATGAAGACAGATGAAAAAGTGAGGAAGGAAATTACAAACAGAGGAAAAATGGATGATCTACATGTTTTCCTATTTCACTGATCCCATGTTTGAATACCAGGAAGATGAATAAGTTATTGATTGAAATCTGGTGACTTAAACTACCAATTATGGAAAAATAACAATTTAAATGCAAAATAATATGTGACTTACATTTCCTAGCAGAAATCAGTATGAAAGGTTGGAGAAAGCACTGGAATTGAGGTCATACATGTCAACTGGGTTGCAGTCTTTGCTTTGCCAATGACTGGTTATATAATGCTCATAAGCTATCTGATGTCTCCAGGCCTCAGCTGATAAGAAAAATGTATGTGAGATCTATGGGCCCATCTAACTCAAAAGACATAATAGGTAGCAACCAAAAGCATTTTCACTCTCTGGCAATTTCTAGTTTTTCTACTTTCTTTTGTACTCTGAAATTGAGTGCTTGCCCTGATTTCAGGTCTTGTTTTAGGGGCTGAGACATCAACATGCATAATTCATGGCTCCTTTCCTAGAAGATATCACAGGAAGAAATAAATGGCATTAAGAGAGGCATACCAATGAATTCACTATACAAAAAGATATTTTTATAATGATATGGACAACATTCCAAAGAATTGTTTAGTTTTGCTTGGGCTCAGGATATATGGTAGGAAAAGGCTTTAGAGAGGAGGCAACATTTGAACTAGACCATAAGGGATGGGCTTTCTGTGCTGAGAAAAAGGTGTGGGCATGTGCCATTTATCAAGTTACACCCCGTGGATCTAAACTCACCCTTCATTGCCTGCTCACCCTTCATTACCTACAACAATGGAGATGGTCTCTTTTGTAATTTTTCTTTGTCAGCTAGAAGGATGTCAAACTTTGTCATTTGTGGGTGCTGGAGAGAAACTGCAAGAGAAGCGTTTCACTTCCTAGTTCCAGGGTGCTCTCTGAATAGATGCAATCGACTTTCCCAGCTTTTGGCTCCTGCAGTGCACAGCAGCCAGCAGCACCCAGAAGCCAGTGCCGCTCAGTGGCCAGTAGCTGCCCCTGGGAACCCCTTAGATCACTGCAGAGCAAAGGGCTTCTGATGAGACATATCCCCATGAATAGCTTTCCTAGTAAGTTCCAGAGAGTGAATTTTCAACAATTCCAAGTGGGATTGTTCCAGTGTAGCGCTATGGTGTCTTCTCTGCCATCAGTGAGCTATGACCATGTCCTCCCTAATGATATCTGGAACTCAGCGTTGGGAGGAGGTGGATCTCCCTTGTATGCTTTATCTCAGGCCTGGAGAGGATGACTGCTCTTTATGCGTCTATTCCTATATTCATATGAATTCATTTACTTCTTTCTAGCTAATCCTTCATCATTCCAATCCCCTGTTATTATTAATAATTCTTCATATTAAACTTTCAAACTCCCTGTTCAAGTTTCTCTTTCTTTATGGGACACTTCCTGATGCAAGGCAAAAAGAGAGAGGCTTCAGAACATGCAGCATGTTCAGGAAAGAATGAATAGAGGAGTCCTAGTGAAGAGCAGTTGGTTGGGTAGAAGAGCAGAAGTTACTGGCCTCGGAGCTTGGGGCTAGAGGATGAAGAGGTGTCAATGCCATAGTAAGAATATCAAGCTGGGTGGACAAAACAGGGTGATCCACTTAGTCCTGGGTATATTCTGATCTGTTTGTTAGCTTCTGCACAGCAAAGGAAACAGTCAACAAAACTAAAAAGCAACCTATGGAATGGGAGAAGATATTTGAAAATGACTTATCAGATAAAGGGCTAGTACCCAAGGTCTATAAAGAACTCATCAGGGGCGCTGGGTGGCTCAGTTCGTTAAGCGACTGCCTTCAGCTCAGGTCATGATCCCAGCATCCTGGGATCGAGCCCCCGCATTGGGCTCCCTGCTCAGCGGGGGGCCTGCTTCTCCCTCTCTCTTTGCCACTTCCACTGCTTGTGCTCTCCTGCTCTCTTGTCCTGTCAAATAACTAAATAAAATCTTAAAAAAAAGAACTTATCAAACTCGACACCCAAAAAACAAATAATCCTGTGAAGAAATGGGCAGAAAACATGAACAGACATTTCTCCAAAGAAGACATACAAAGCCAACAAACACATGAAAAAATGCTCCACATCACTTGGAATCAGGGAAATACAAATCAAAACCACAATGAGATACCACCTCACACCAGTCAGAATGGCTAAAATTAACAAGTCAGGAAACAACAAATGTTGGTGAGGATGCAGAGAAAGAGGAACCCCCTTACACTGTTGGTGGGAATGCAAGCTGGTACAGCCACTCTGGGAAACAGTATGGAGGTTCCTCAAAAAGTTGAAAATAGAGCTACCATATGATCCAGCAATTGCACTACTAGGTATTTAGTAGATACAAAGATACAAATGTAGTGATCCAGAGAGGACCTGCCCCCAAATGTTTATAGCAGCAATGTCCACAATAGCCAAACTATGGAAAGAGCTGAGATGTCCATTGACAGATGAATGGATAAAGAAGATATGATATATAAATACAATGGAATAGTACTCACCCATCAGAAAAGATTGATACTTACCATTTACATTGACATGGATGAAAGTGGAGGGATTTATGCTGAGCAAAATAATTCAATCAGAGAAAGACAATTATCATATGGTTTCACTCATATGTGGACTATAAGAAACAGTGCAAAGGATCATAGGAGAAGGGAGGGAAAATGGAATGGGAAGAAATCAGAAAGGGAGACAAACCATGAGAGCCTCTTAACTATAGGAAACAAACAGGGTTGCTGGAGGGGAGGGGGGTGGGGTATGGGGTAACCGGGTGATGGGCATTAAGGAGGGCACGTGATGTGATGAGCACTGGGTGTCATATGCAACCGAGGAATTACTGAACACTACATCTGAAACTAATGATGTACTATATGTTGGCTGGTTGAATTTAAATTAAAAAAAGAAAAAAAAAAGAATATCAAGCTGGGGGTGACAGGTTTGCTTCTGTGTTTTAGAAAAAGTAGCTGAAAGCAGTGTGGAGGATGAATTATTACAGAGAGCAGAGACTGGTGGCAAGGTGATACTTTTTTTTGCAGTGAGGGTATTATTATAATCCAGGAAACATGAGAATGGACTGAATTAAAACCCTGACAGTGACAGATGGAGAGAGAGGGAAGAACCCAAAGACAGAATTGACAAAACTTGATGACCACTGTGATAGAGAGATGGAGACTATTTTTTTTCCTGACTCTTTAGATTTGGGATTTCCCATTTGGAATGACTGAAGGGATGGGCAATCTATAACTGAGACATAAGTTACTAGGACCGACAGGTTTGGGGGAACAAGAAAGAAATACTTTTCTGTTTGTTTGTGTTATGCTCATTTTAAAGAGATTGTTATATTTGAGACTACAAAAAAAAAAACACAACGGTTATTACTCTGTCTGCTTCAAAGATACAATAGGTTCTGTGTTCAACTGAGTAGTTATTGACCCAATTTCTAAAGGTTTGAAAGACTGAAGTGAGGTTTCTCCCCCTGAAGTAAGTCTGTTCCTTGAACATATTTTTCCTATGCATTTGCTGCTTTGGATTGCTCCATAGGGTTTTGGGAATTTCTTCTTGAGACGTCTTACAGATGACAAACCCCTAAAATATAGAAGGTGGTAAGCACTTTATTATTTTTTAACATTTATATTTTAATGGTGCGGAATGAACATGAGAGTCCCAACGAATAAAGGGTCAGCACTAATATCCTTTTTCGGCTAAATACGCAGGCTTCAGATCTTGGCTCACATCACTTCAATAAGCAGTTCTCCGGGGTGTATTCATTCAGCTAGATATCTGCCTTTCCAGAAGGCTGTGTTCATTCCCTGAGTACTTTGGTAATGACCGGATAAACCATGGTAGCCTTTAGGGGATTGAAGACCTGGAGCAGTGTGCTCAGAAAGAACAGTATGTGTGCAGACTGCAGCAGAGGACGCTGGAAGGTGGCACTCGGCTGGGGCTGACACATTCACCTGTGCCGCCTGGGTGCTGGACGCCGCCCATTCCCCGAGGTGGGCAGCTGACAGGCAAGCAAAGAAGCCTTGAGAGACTGGCTTAGGATATTAGCATCAGGCAGTTATGGAATTGCAAGCCAGCAGCTGCCTCTGGAACATACCAATGTGGGGTGTGTGGAGCTTCATTAGAATGCCATTTTCTGTGATGCATCAGGAATGTATAAGCATGTGGCTTGTGGCAGATTATGATTTCACTTCAGAAAAGTAACTGTAGTAAGTTTTACTTACTTGCTCCACTCCTCTTGTCTCTATTATTTAGCTGCTTAATTACTTAGTTCTTTAATTCTTATAAAAAGCATACAGGTGCATGTACACACACACACAAACTTGGGAAAAAGCACAAACTTTAAAGCAGTAATTATTAGACAGGAAAAGATTCACCCTCCTGTAATGAGGTGAGCACAATCCTCAAGTGTGTTATCTTTTCTCTGCAAAATAGAATGAAAACAAGTGATTTATTAGGTGCTTGAGTGCACTGTTTATGAAGATGGGAGTGGTGTGTTACCAGTCTGATTACCTTTTTGCTTAGTGCTGTATGTGCAATCAGTTCTGCCTCTATGTGTGTGTGGTGTGTATACGTATGACTAAAAATGGGGCTCAATAAAATTTTCTAGTAACCAAAGCAAAACATTTTAAGACAATTTTTTTTTTAAAAGAGTGCATAAGGTGGTTTGAGCTAAGCTGTACTTTTGCCATCCCTCTTCCCTTAGACTTAAATTGCTGAATGCCACACCTAGAATTCCAATGAAAGGAATTTGAGGAAGAATTCAACGTCAGCCCATCTCACGTGGGTTGTCAGTTCACAGAGAGCTACCCCCTGTTTTATTTTGACAGTTTTGATTTCTTGATCTATGATGATACCATGCCATTTTTGTTATTTCTTCAAACACTTACTTTTAGAGGACACATAGATGTTGAATTGAAGGTCCCTGGCAACTTTTGCCCCATCCCCATATACCTCAGTTTCTTTGGGGTAACTCCCTCATCCTCCATCTGAATAGCTTTTGTGGAACAGTAAATCTAGACACAACTCACTCCATCCCTTTGGAAATCCAAAGGCCAAGAGTTTTCTCTAATTCCCCGATAACACCAATGATGGGAAAACAGTTAAACCTTGCCCGACTTGGAGCTTTCTTCCAGGACGGTGAATGGATGTAGGGCAAGGAATACAGGGGCCAGAAAAGTGTGTAACATATTCTCATCTCTGTGGGCAGACTATTCTTGCCACGTGACGTTTTATGTGTTTTTCTGCTACTTGTCTCCCAGAACTCCCAGGTCCCGCCCATTCCTGAGTCTGATCTTCTGAGAATTGTCACAAATTTATATAGTCCAAAGCTACGTGTGTACTAGTTATCTATTGCTGCATAACTAATTACTCTAAAACTCAGTGGCTTAAAATAGCAATCCTCTATTATCTCCATATCTGTGGGTCAGGAATCAGACGAAGTGTATTTGTTTCCAAGGGCTGCTGTAACAAAATATTACAAGCTGGGTGGCTTAAAACAACAGAAATTTATTCTCTCATAGTTCTGGAAGCTAGACATCCAAGATCAAGGTGTCGGCAGGGCCATGCTTCATTTAAAACCTAAAGAGAAGCAGTGCATGGGTGGCTCAGTCAGTTAAGCTTCTGACTCTTGGTTTTGGCTTAGGTCATGATCTCATGGGTCCTGGGATCGAGCCCCACATTGGGCTCGGTACTCAGCAGGGAGTCCGCTTGAAGATTCTCTCCCTCCTTCTCCCTCCACCCCTCCCCTCTCCATGCTCATTGTCTCTCTCCCAAATAAATAAATAAATCTTAAAAAACAAAAACAAAAACCTAAAGAAGAATCCTTTCTTCCTTTTTCCTGGCTTCTGGTGCTTGCTGGCAATCTCTGGGGTTCCTTGGCTTACAGGGGCATCACTCCTAGTCTCTGCCTTCATCTTCACATGTCATTCTACTTGTGTGGTTCTGTCTTCACATGACCATCTTTTCATAAGGACACTGGCCCTATTGGATGAGGGGCTTGCCTTACTTCAATGGGATTTCATCTTAACTAGTTACATCTGCAATGACCCTATTTCCAAATAAGGTCACATTCTGAGACACTGCAGGTTGGGATTTAATTTTTTTGCAGGGAACACAATTCAACCCATAAGAGCAAGCAGTGAGAAAATGAGAGCATCTAAGACAGACACCACAGTTTTTGTGTAACTTAGTCTCAAGGACTGAAATCCTAGCACCTCAGCTGCATCCTATATATTAGATGCAGGTCAGTAACTTCAGCCCCCACTCAGGGAACAGGATTACAGGGGTGTGAATACCAGGAGTGGAAGATCACTGGAGGCCATCTCAGAGCCTGACTATATGGTTTTGAGTTTGTTTTCAACTTTCATAAAAATAGCATTTTATTGTATACATCTTTTGAGACTTGAGACTTTTATTCATTCAATATATTATTTCTAAGGTTCATCTATGTTTTATGTATGATTATAATTAACTAGTTATAAGTAAATTGTGTTTATTATTACTAATTATAAATAAATTGTCCATCTACTGATGGACATTTAAATTGTTTCCAATATTCTGAAAATCTTTGCTTTTAACAACATTCTTAACATTAGCATAATTATTAATTTCACCCTACTACATATAAAATTCTATCAAAACTAGTGAAGTTTAATATTTCTTTATAGTTCCATTTGTCCATAGAATTGATTCTCTCAAGGACCTGCAGTCAAGAAACTGCGTTCCCACGACATACGAAATAATTATCTGTGTGGCTATGATATCAACGTAATAGATGGTTAAGTTCATTTATTTCCATTTGTCTTCAGTTTTCAGGGTTTGCTTTTTTTCTTTTTCATTTATATTATTTTTGGAAGATGTCAACATTCTTACAATTCTGAAGCTGAATTACACAGCAAGGTATATTAAAAGAAGTCTTCCTTCTATTCTGATTACTCAACTTTACTCGCCCTTTCCTGTAGAGGTAACCATTTTAGTTTGGGTTTCACTAGTAACTGGAAAACCCTTTGCAAAGTTTTCTCACACATTCTGTTGTCCATGATTTTATTCAGTGGTATTTTTCGATAAACTTTTGATAGAAAGTTTCTAATTATACTGATATCAGATTTATCGATCTTATCATTTATGGTTAGTACCTCTTTTGTTCTAAGAAATGTTTGTCTGCCCCAAAGCAGTGCAGATATTAAACCTTCAGATGAATGAAACCGAGAGGCTTCACTACCAGTTACTTGAGTTAAAGGAATTTTAGAGAAAATCAATTCAGAAAGAAGGAAAAAGCACCTAGAATGATGGCCAGAAATGCAAGAATAAATAATAGCAAATAAAATGGCTAATATATATGTAACCCTAACAAACACTGCTATATAAAACATGAATAATATCTAGCTTGTAGGGTAAAAAAGAAAACTAAAATAATGAAAAGAATATCATGTAAATATACAGGGAGTTGATCAGCTTTACATTCTTCTAAGATCTTTATATTGTGGCATAGGGACTAAAACAATATTTAACTTTTGACTTCGTTGAATTTAATATAAAAAGGCTGAAAAATAAAATGTAAATTTCAACAATTTTTGAAGCCCTAAAATAAAACAAAGTATGTACTCTAACAATAGTGGAAGATTTGAAAATCAAGCAGTGCACTTTTAAATAATCCACTGGGCAAAGAAAAAAATCACAGTGAAATATTTTGAGCTGAATGAAATAAAAATATGACATCAGGACATGCAGGATGCAGCTTAGAGGAAAACTGATAGACCAAAATAAATTAAGCATCCATCCCAAGAAGTCAGGAAAAGAACAGAAAAACAACTGCCCTCCTTACAAAAATTAAAACTAAAGACCAAACTAACAAAAAAACCCAGAAGACAGAAAATAATGAAAAGTATAAACTGATGATATAAAAAGCAAGTGTACATTATAGTACAAAAAAGCAAGTATTTGGTTCTTTCAGAAGATTAATAAAATTGCTAAAACCCAAGCAAGACTTAAAAAAAAAAAAAAGAATTGGCACAAATAACCATTATCAGTTTTTTTTTTTTTAAGATTTTATTTATTTCTTTGTCAGAGAGAGAGAGAGAGCACAAGCAGGGGGAGTGGCTGGCAAAAGCAGAGGGAGAAGCAGGCTCCCCACCGAGCAAGGAGCCCAATGCGGACTTGATCTCAGGGCCCTGGGATCATGACCTGAGCCGAAGGCAGATGCTTAACCAAGCGACCCAGGTGTCCCCCATTATGAGTTATAAAAGTGGGACACCATTACAAATTCTATAGATATATAAAAAGATATTCAGAAAATGTTTTAATACACATAGGACAACAGATCACATTACAGATGCCATTTTGCACTGAAAGTCATTTTGGAATAAAATCTATCTAAGAAAATGCTTCAGTGAGGGGAAAGTAAGAAAATAAAAATTTCCTTGAAAAGATTCTCTATGTTAAATAAAGAACAGCTTTATTTATTCAGCAATAAAGGAAAATGAAGTATTCTATATTCTCAAATTCTTAGAGATATAAAAGGGCTGCTTTGAGTGCCAAAATTAATACATATTTTTTCTATTTTTATTTGAAATATTTAAAAACCTATTATTTTATTTCATGTCCTCTTTGTTTTCCAAAATTTATTTTGAAAAATTTAGTGTTCTTTTTTTTTTTTTTTTAAGATTTTATTTACTTGAGAGAGAGAGAGAGAGAATATGAGCGGAGGAGAGAGGAGGATGGAGAGGGAGAGGTAGACTTCCCCATTAAGCAGGAAGCCTGATGCGGGGCTCGATCTCACGACTCTGGGATCATGACCTGAGCTAAAGGCAGATCCTTAACCAACTAAGCCACTCAGGTGCCCCCAAAATTTAGGGTTCTTATTCCATAATCAATTTCATGCAATTACTGATATAATTTGATTTAGGTCTGTTTAAAGTCCATCTGTACCTTTGCTGCTTTGTTGTTTTAAGAATTCCACTTTAATATATTTATCATTTTGTTTAGCTATAACTACTTGTTATTTATTTTAGTGGTTGCTCTAAGGGTTAAAACATATAAAGTTTTTATAATCTACTTAGAGTTAATAATTGTAACGCTTTGGGAAGAAATGTAGAAAATTTGCAGTCTTTTTTTAAGAGAAAATGTCTATTTATCTATTTTATTTGAGGGAGAGAGAGCATGAGCAGGGGGGAGGGGCAGAGGGAGAGGGAGAGGCTGACTCCCTGCTGAGCGGGGATCCCGACACGGGGCTCAATACCAGGACTCTGGGATCATGGCCTGAGCCAAAGGCAGATGCTTAACCAACTGAGCCACCTAGGCGCCCCAAAAAGTTGCAGTCTTAAGGGACCATTTTCTCCCACCCCTATTTATGTTATAGCTATCCTGCATGCATTATTTATTACACAAAATAATTTTTATTATTTTACTTTAAATAGCTCCACGTATGTTAAAGAAGTTAAAAGAAAAATATTCTTTTCTATTTTGCAGACATTTAGCACTTCTGATGTTCTTCATTCCTTCCTGATGATCCAAATGTCCATAATTCTCTTTCAAGCATGGAATTTTTAACATTTTCTATAGCACAAGTTTGCTGGTCACTGTCACTCTTTGTGTGTGTGTGTGTGTGTGCTTACTTTAATATGAAAATGCCTTTGTTTACTGTCATTCTTAAAAAATATTATCACTTAATAAAGAATTTTGGATTGTCATTTTTTTCCCTATTTATCACTTTAAAGATGTTTATTTCACTTTCTTCTGGCCTCCACAGTTTTTTATAAGAAGTCAGGAAATTTTCAAATAGCTGTTTCTCTGCATGTAGGGTGTTATTTTTCTCTGGTGACTTTTTTTTTTTAAGATTTTATTTATTTATTTGAGAGAGAGAGAGAATGAGAGATAGAGAGCACGAGAGGGAAGAGGGTCAGAGGGAGAAGCAGACTCCCTGCTGAGCAGGGAGCCTGATGTGGGACTCGATCCGGGACTCCAGGATCATGACCTGAGCCGAAGGCAGTTGCTTAACCAACTGAGCCACCCAGGCGCCCTCTCTGGTGACTTTCAAGATGTTCTCTTTGCCTCTAGTTTTCAGCAGGTTGATAATCTTATGCTGGGGCATAGTTTTCTTTTATTTTTCCTGATTGTGATTTGTTGAATTTCTTAATCTGTAAATCTGTTTCTCCCCCAATTTGGAAAAATTTTAGTTGTTCTATCTTCAAATATTTGTTCTGTCACATTCTTTTTCTTCTGTGACTCCAATTACACATGTATTAGATCATCAGTTAATATCTCACAATCACTGAGGTTCTCTAATTTTCTTTTTTTAAATGTTTCTATACTCTTTGGGTTGAACATTTTCTATTAACATATCTTCATATTCACTAACTCTTTCTTCTGTCATCTTCATTCTGTTATTAATTTGATCCAGTTAATATTTTATTTCTGTTACTGTTTTTCAATTCTACAGTTTCCACTTTTAATATTTTTTTCTTTTACTCTGCAGAGATTTCTTCATTATAAGCATATTTTCTTTACTTCATGGAACATAGTTATAAGGCTGTCTGAAATACATTGCCTGATAATTCCAAAATGTGGATCATCTCAGGGTTATCTTTCTTTTTGAGAATGGATCATACTTCCCTACATAATCTGATGTCGATTAATTTTAGATTATGCATAGTCATTGTGACTTCTATGGGGACTTTGGATTTTGTTATATATTCATCCACACGGTATTGAGGTTTTTGTCTCAGTGGGCAATTAGCTTGTTAGGTCCCAAACTACAAACTTTATTTTGTAGATGACAACTCAAATCTCAGTTCGTTAAAAACAAAACTTTAGTTAGACTGCTTGCAATCTGTCTTGTGCATGCATAGTTCATTGGGCAGTCAGGTAACTGGGTTTTTCCCTCCAGAGTCTGCCTGTTTTGTACCCCTCTATGGTGCTTCTAGGTCATATTTTAAAAACTATTTTGTCTGGGACTTGAAGTGTTACCTTTAATAGGGTCAAGTAATATAGAAACTTATTCAACTATCTCAGGATATCACCTCATATATTCTTCAATTGAGATACTGAGCAAAAGTTTTGACAATATTCTGATATCATATTATACAATTCAATAGAAGATTGATATTCTCATGAACTAAGCAGGTTGACAATAATTGGATCCTCCATTGGCCTTTTTTTTTTTTTAAGTTTTGGATTTGTTATTTTGTAGTTTTTCTCTTTTCTACAACCCTGGGCAACAGGAAGGCTGTCACCAACCACCTTTTGGCTTCTCCATAGCTTGGAGATGGGAACCAAGACAATTTGATGTATGTTTGAAAATGGAGTGAAGAATGTTATGATCAAAGTCCTTTGAATACGGTATGTGAAATTAAATAAAATAATTTTGGCCAACTAATGTACTTAATTTTTCTCCTACTGATTCCAATTATATTCTGGACTTTTGTTCTTTCAAATAAAAGAACCCAAGGTAAGTAAAGAATATTTAAGTTAACAAAGTTTGACTTTATTGACAAGTATGTTTTTTTTTCTAAGTTCTACATTTACTTTCTTTCCCACAGAGAAGCTTCTTTAATCATGAAGGCCTACTTCCTGAACTTACCTAACTGCATTAATCTATTAGTTTTACTGTTAGAAAGAAAGACAAAAGAAATACAAAAAGAAAGAAATATTTGCCACAAACTTTCCTTAGACTGTTCTTATTGAAATGTATTCTTAAATAAATTTTATTCAAAATCTAAGATGACAATAGTTTACAGAGCTTTGTAGAGGTACATAATAATAAGCAAATGAAACCCCAAAATCCTTTACTACTAGCAGTACTGTTGTCAAAACTGTTCTATAATAACAGCAGATTTTTAGGGGAAAACTTATTCCCAGCAGTGGGCTAGTATTTTCCACAGGAAACAGTGGTTCAGGACTCATACTAATTTTGTCCATGGGAATTTAAAACAAGACACATTTTCGTGGTTTAGGTTATACATAGTCATTTTGGGAGCCAAAAACACTACTTTAATATCCCCCAAAGAACTGTGATTTGAAAGTATCTTTTTTCTCAGGGCAGATACAGTTGTGAAAAAAGTATTGCTTTTTTAAAAGAAGTGAAAATTCTAACTAAAATGAACACCAACACACTGAGTTCCTTTAGAATTGTTCTAAAGGTAAATAGTCTATTCTAATTAATCTTTCATTTAATTATTTTACTGCTACTCTTTGGCTCAGCTGAGTATTTGTGTAATTTTAGAATAATAAATACCTATGATAAATGAGAGTTGTTATACATTATTTTCTTAAGAAGCTGAATGTCTTTGAACAGTACATTTTTAAAAAAATGTAGGTTTCTAAAACAATTCCAAGCTTTCATGTTTTTGGAATCCTGTCCATAATTTTCTTGACAGTTATAATAAAAATATCATTAATATTTCAGTTTAATGATATAGTGCTCTGGAACAAAATTACAATAGAACAAAATTCCATCTGAAGAGCTGTACTGTACCCCATAATCATGCTAAATGAATTCATTATGATTAGTTTTATGAGCTTCAGACATGAAATTAGAGTTTGGGTCATGCTAGAAAAAGAAAGCATTTTTTTTCTTTAAAAATATTATTTATTAATTTCTGCTATTGTTATTACGTCTAGGTTCATTTCAGAAAATTCTGAATTGTTATCACAGTGATGATGTGAACATGTTTTCTGGTTTCTTCTTCTCTTATTAGAATAAGGAGGTTTGGAAATTAATTTTGTAAGTAATTTGTAATTAATCTGGTAAGTATAAGTAACCTTGTAAATAAATAATCTCTAAGAATCTCTGTCACTTGCTATTCTAATGAAACTACACAATTCAGATGGGTCTTATCTCAATACTATTTCACATAGTATGCTTCACTTCTCTTAATCCCTTCTATTGCAGTGCATATCAGGAAAGTCAGAATTAAAGGATCTATTTCATGGAGAAGTTAAGAGACAATTAGCGGGTCTGGAACTTTTTGTATGCATCCAAAGACAATGATCTGGCTCAGTGGAGGCCAACAACTATGACTCACTCCATTCCCTACCCAGCAGACAGATAATTTTCTAGATAACTCTAAAAGTTGAGGAGAAGGTAAAATGGTGTTGGCAGAGGTAACAGAAGGAATGGAAATATAAAGAAATCAAAAGAAGACTGGTTGACAGCATCATGATAAAATCCTGCCATGTATATACCTTTGACAGTTGTCTAAATATTCACAGCCACCTGCTGGCTCTGGTAGAAGACAGTAGGTATGTATGTATGTATGTATTTGCTGTTTTGAATCACTTTATGCCATATTGGTTTTTTACCCTATTATATCTGAATTTATTTACAGAGTGTCTAAAATATATCAAAAGCTTCCACAACCTCTACATTGAATTTAAAAACATTAACTGCGTGCCTACCATTGCAAGGCATGGTGCTAACTGTGAGGAGTAAGGAGTCAAGCACATATTTATATTTGGGTACTTAAATGACAGGTACTATTCCAAGTAGAGCCTCCTAAAGATACCTTCCTATGAGGTAGTGTGATTATTAGCATCCCTCCTTCATAGATGAGAAAACCAAGACACAGCATATCTGACCTGGCATTAAGAAACTGCTTAGGTACAGCCCACATACTCTCTCTCTAAGGTAGATGTACTAAACCACTACCTGGACTGCAGCATGACTCGAGGATAAGATGCAATAACCGCTGTCAAGAATTTCACGTATCTGAACCAAGTGGGAAACATGCTTTGCTAAGTGATGTGAGCCATGAATACTATTTATCTCTGGGTTAGGACCTCTGCTGTGTGATCCCACAGAACCCGTGCTGCACTCGCCTGCCAGTATTCCCCACTGCACTGGCTGCTCCTTGAGGTCAGGGGTTATATCTTCTGCACTATTGTGCCTCTAGTGCCTGCAAAAGGAATAAATACTCCAATATTTATCTGGATTACAGACCTGGCATCCAATCACTTTTCCTAGTTAAGTGGTCATGCTACAGAATTTCTTGTTTTTAATCTCTCTAAAATGAGGTAATGCAAATCTATCTCATTGGTTTGTAGTGAACTTAAACAAGGTATATAAAGTGACTGTCACATCTACACTATTCAATAAAAAAGAAAAAAGCCCCAGCTTTTTTCTGCCTCATGAGGATAAATTTATTCAACAAATACTTATTTACTAATACTATATAATACTTATTTTTTTTGTGTAATCTGCAGAGGTAAGTGTCGGTAGGATAATAACATTTTCTTTCTCCTTTCTTTGTGTTTCCCCCAGAGGTTGGGGTGGTCTTCAACAATAATTAAATTGTCTAAAATTCAAAACCACAACTTTGGTGACCTTTTTACACATAGGAAGAGGTAATGACCTGGTCATAGTCATTGTGCATTGCAGAGACATTATAAAAGCATAGGAAAAGCCAGGATGCTCTACCCTTCCATCCATTTCCTTCACTTTTTCGAAATTCCCTTATCACTATATAGCCTTTTCTCTGTTTTTTTTCACGCTGCTCTCCCAGTCTTAGGAGGATCTGGCCCTTGGCAGACCTATGGTTCCGGCTTCACCACAGGTGGTTTGCCTTCTCAATCACACACAGGTTCATAGGAGACCACAGCCCTAAAAACAATAGCTACTATTTATTGAGACCTTTTATATGGTAGGTCCTATGCTAAGCAATTTTAAATGCAGTATCTCATTTAATCCTTACCATATTTATTAGCTTATTTGTGTTTTAAAGATGAAGGAAACTAGGTGGCAGAGCTTATTCAGGTCAAAAAGCTACTAAGTGGTGGAGCTTCTATTTTTCCTAATTCAGCCATGTGCACCATTATCATTACTGCTGAATATGAGGGCATTATCTTCTATCAGTGTTTAGATGATGGAAAATGGGTCAATCGAGACGATGCATTTTGAAGACAGAGAAAGGAAGCATAATGAAACCTTTATAAAGCATTCAAGATTTGCTTCTGCTCATGCAAATCAATATACAAAAGGAAGAATCAGAAACTTCAGGATTAACTAAAAATGATTTTAAGTGTTCTTTCAACTCCAAAAGAAGCTTCTCCTTTCAACTCCAAATGAAGCCATTCCTAATATTTATAGATAACCTGACCTGAAATAACCTCATCAATATGCTCAGGAAAAAAGAAAGATCTTTACGTATCTTTACATAAGAGAGTTGAATTTAATTAAAAAAATAAAGGAGACCTGAAAAGTTATGGCAAGGAGCATAATTTCTGGAATAAAGCAACATACATTTTGCCAAATATATCATATTCTGTTGCTTATTTTTCAATAACTTTTAATTTCAAAACAGGTTTAGATTTACAGAATTATTGCAAAGCTAGTACAGAGTTCCTATAAAACCTGTGTCTAGTTCTATTAATATTTGATATTAGTATAGTACATGTGTCCTAATGAACCAATATTGATAATTATTATTAGCTAAAGTCCATCTTTTATTCACATTTCCTCAGTTTTTCCCTAATGTCATTTTTCTGTTCCAGAATCCCATCCAAGATACTACATTACATTTAGTTGTCATGACTCCTTAGGATCCTCTTGGTTGCGAGCAGTTTCTAAGATTTACCTTATTTTTAATGATCTTGATACTTTTGAAGAGTACCGGTCAGGTATTTTATAAAATGTTCCTCAACTGGAATTTTTCTGATTTTTTTTTTAAATTTAGTTGGAGATATCATTTTAAAGTATGTCAACATAAACTAGTCAGCAGTAATAAGGTCTGTGGTATCTAAAAGTCATAAACTGTCTAGGAAATGGAATGAGTTCTTGGTTAAAGGATAAGGGATTTGACCTTCTTTAGAACCTTGTTTTTCAAAAGCTATCAGGTTAATGTAATGGATTAAGAAAAGTGGCTGTTTAAAATGCTGGCACTCACAGGTAGGTCACGGGGAGAGAGGGAATGTAGGGATGCTCACAGGTATATAAGGCTGTTTAAAGAGACTGACCTGGGGCTGAACAGTACAAAGTAACTAGAGTATCCAGACAGTGAATAAACACTTGCCGTCAGGAATAGCACTGTGATTTCATAGTGGTTTTTAAATCAGGGCTTCCAACAAAATGGGGATATTTATCTGCAGAATTTAGCACCCCTGAGAGGGAGGTCAGGGACCAGAATTTTTCCTTGCTATCTGGAGTCTGCAACAAGACTTCTATCCTGGTAGAAGAAGCAAATGTAATTGGGAAATCAAGACAGAGACCTTATCATAGGGTCTATACAAACACGGTAGGGATTAGGAATGAATTTACGAAAGTTCATAGGCACAAGAGTGCAAAGTATGCCTTAGGAAAGCCAGACTCTCAGTTTAAGGGTAACTGGGTACATGACACACTCCACCTACATTTAATATCCTGCCAGGCCAAGTCAGGATTAGTTGGTTACCTGGGTGGAGGAGACCTGCCAGTTTATGGTCTTGGGTACCTTCAGATGTTCTGGGCAAGGGATGATGTCTGATTTATAAGGAGTTACCTGCAGGATGGCTCTGAGGACTGAGGGGTATGATCTACCCTTTGCCTGTATAGTCTCATTTTCTGTCCCTTTCTTAGAGGTAGATTTGATTTGGTGAATGAGAAACTTTTACTTTTCTTTTAAATATCAGTGGGCCTCCACTGTTTGTATTCCAGGCTCTTTATAGAGGACTGGGGAAGTTTTAGATGGATGCTAATGAATTTCTCAGGCTGCCCACTTGTCACTCACCAACTTGCACTCAGTAATTTAGCCATTGCTTAGGACTTGTGCATCCTTCAATTCCACATACTTTTTCTCAGCTTTTTGCCTTTGCACATTGCATTTCTGCTGCCTTACATGTACAGGTTCTTTTCTCCTCTTCTTAATTGCATTGATGTCCCTATTTCTAATTTTTCTCTATTCAATCTATTTCCTCACAGCAGGCAGTACAATCTTTTAAAAAAATAGATTCTATCATCTCATGGCATCCTTTGTTTAAACTCACCGACAGCTTCCCACTACACTTAGAATAAAATCAAAGCCTTCACCATGACCGTCAGGGTCCTCTATTATCCCTGAACTCCCATCCCTCCCAATTTGTCTCCAACCCCAACTGCCTGCACCCAGGCTCCAGCCACACCTGCCTCCTTTCAAAATCTGGAGCACACCAGGACTCCTCTGGCTTTAAGGCTTTTTGTACTTCCCTCAGCCTGGAACATTCTTCTCCCCATCTTTTTTTTTTTTTTATGTTCAGTTAGCCACTGTATAGTACGTCATTAGTTTTTGCAGTGTTCACTGATTCGTTAGTTGCATGTAACACCTACTGCTCACCTTTTCAGCCTGAGTTTATTCATGTTATCCATGTGTTAGTCAAAAGTCACATACTCAGAGAGCCCTTCCTTGGCCACTCTCTGTAATGTTGCTTGCTTCTTGTTATATTTTCTTAATGGCCCCCATCACTCTCTTGAATGGCTGTCCATTGTGGAGCTTAACCGTTTAGAGTGCTGGCCCTGGAGCCCACCTGCTTGAAATTCTACCCTGGCTCAGACTCTTGTCAGTTGGGCTGGGTGATCTCCGGGGAGCCACTTAATCTTGCTGTGCCTAATTTACTTCTCTGTTGTGGTTGTAAAGATGAGATTCCTTAACACATGTAAAGGGTCTGCAGAAAACAAAGCATCAAGCTGTCAAGAGCTGAGCCGAAGAGAGCTGAGTTGCCAGCTGTTTAGGTGGTTGGTTAAGACAGCCAAAATGAAAGTCACAAACAAAACTGTAATCACCGAATTGTGATAGTACAAGCAAGAGACTAAAAATGGCAGTTCCCTTTTGTTTTCTCACACAGAACAGTGTCAGATGGAGTAAGGGTCAGAAGTAACAGAACAGAGAGAGGGGCAGGAGAGGGTCATTTCACTGAGGAGGGAGCATGGAAAGAGGGAAGGGAAGTACTTAAGACTGAGTCAGTGAAGAAAAGTGTTCTTGAAGGCCCCCAAATAAGGTGGTCTCAGTAGAGACATCTAAAGAGTTGGCTGTAAGTGCCTCAAATTAAGTAGGCCATGGGATGGAGTCTCCTGGGCCAGGAATGCAGCTATCCACAGAGCCTGAATTCTTGACTACAACTCCCATCTAGAGACTGCAAGGCAAGGTCCCTGTATCAAAGTCTGGTGTCCAGAGGGCAGCTTACCCCCAGGCACACAGGATTTTGGCCTGGAGCTGGACTCCTCAGCCATGTAGATGTCAGTTCTCCTTATTCTAAGTTTTATTGTTTCTTGATTATCTCACACCACCATTCTTAACTCCTTGAAACCTGGAACTATGTAAGATTCATCCCTCAACCCCTCGGGTCTAATGCTAGTTAGTATCTAATGCTGGTTCACCTAGAACTCAATAACTTTTCATTGAAAACATGGATATACTTATTTACATTCATAAAAAACATTTACTTCTTTAATGTAAAAAGTATCAATAAAAGTAAAATATACAAGAATTGAAAAGTAAGAACACTTCCATTTCCCAATAGCTATACAGTAAAATACCTGGTTATTGTGATCAGGGTTGGTTAAATACGGAGTATTATATAATTTTAATATAATAAGTTAGACTAAAAGTTGAATATACACAATGAAAATCACTGTCAAAAACAACTTTTTACCCTGTGGTTTGGGCCACAAGGTATAGTTCTTTTAGCTTTCTTGAAAACTTTCTTAGAGCTAAATTTACTTCTCTTAGCTTTCTTAGTAGACAGAAGAAACTGATTTTAATGTATGGCAGCAAGATTTGCTGATGATGATTTTGCAAGGAATTTAGAAGGAACTTTTGCAGGAGATAGAGCAGGTGATTTTGATGCTGATTCAAGAGCAGTTTATTAACTTCTAAAAATCTGGGCAGGGAATGTTGAATTTTACTTCTTGGTATAGAGCATTCGTCATATGCTGTATTTCTATTAAATTAAAGATTAAAATTAAAAAGAACTTTCTTTTTAATTTGTATAGTAGGAATATTTTAATGCTGATTTCTATAAATTTACTTTTTCTATATTTTCTCCATTAGGACCCTTCCATTTTGGGACCACATCTGTTTGTCCTTCACTGTGAGAACTCATGTTTTAGCCACTATTTTTGATGCTGTATATCCAGCATTTAATACATATATTATTAGTATATGTATATTATTAGTTTATGTATTATTATTAGTATAAGGGGAGGGGTGGAGGGAGAAGGAGAGAATCTTAAGCAGGCTCCATGCCCAGCACAGAGCCTGACATGGGGCTTAATCTTACAACCCTGAGATTATGACCTGAGCCGAAATCAAGAGGCTGACGCTTAACTGACTGAGCCACCTAGGTGCCCCTTAATATGTATTTTTAAATTTGTTATTTTCTTTTATAGTTAGCACAGAGTGAACTAATATGGCACAATGAGTATCTGATTAAGGCTAAATTTAGTGATCTTGATCATTTGCTTGATAATTTTAATCTTTGACTCTATTACTACTAATATTAGTACTTCTACTTTCTCATTATAAATGTAAAAATAAAAAAATTCAAATAAGTATTTTAAAAGTATAGTACTGATAGAGTCAGTGGAATTTACACATCCTCCCACAGCCCCCCTCCACACACACACAAACACAATTTTTATGAATGGGAAACTTTGAGACCACATGTCATCATGAGTTTAAATTTATTGCCATTTTTATTACATGTTATTAAAATTATTTGTCTTCCTGATTAGCTTTATCCTTAAAGTTGTAGTATCCCTAAATGATCTGAGTTCTCCTTGAGTACTGAGATGTTCAGTTTGTCTGTGCTTCATCACTAAATACCAATGACTGGTAATGCAATTCTTAAATAAATGCTTGTTTAAAGTAACACATGTGATAGTCTTTATAATTTATAAGATACCTGGCGTATGACAGGCATTGTGTTAGATAAATACACTTTATATATATATTCATGTATTTTGTAGATAAGTTCTAATTAACCCTCACAAAATCCCAGTGTTGGTGTTACATGCTTCAATAAGAAAAAATTCAAAGCTCTTCCCCCTACCATGCAGCTCAATGAAAGGCAGCTCGAATGAATGGTGTAGAATATGTTTGGCCCCTCATGGATTTTATGTCCTACCTCTCAACCTTTCTTACTTGCAATTTAAGACTTTAAGACATGTTTTTAGAATGAAATCCATACTTTCTGCATTTAGTATAGAATGTATGGCTTTTTATTCAAAGCTGGTTATATTTTTCTAAGTAGTTGAAGGTTTTATTGCATCTTACTGGCTGATTTTGAGTTTGATCTGGGATATATGTATGTATATACATACACATGTATATGTACACATCTACACATACATATATATGTACACAAATACTTGTACATACATATACATATGTATATTCTCTGTATATATACACTCATATATTTCATGTTAATGGAATTATACATGTATAGAATATATATGTGTATATATATGTACATGTTTATATATACTATATGCTTTTGTATATAGTAGACAGATCAACAGTCTGCATTCTCCATTTAATAATAGGATTGTGTGAGTTGTAACAGACACATGGTCACCCAGCTACAGACATTTCCTAGTCTGCTTTGCAACTAGGTGAGACTTGTGACAGCATTTAGTATGTGCATGTGTAAGTGATGCCTACAACTCCTAGTGAATCTGCTTAAAGGAGATGGAGCTTTTCTCCTTGACCTTCTTTTCTCCTTTCCCATAGGGTAGAATGGAAATGTGGAGGTGGTCAGTTTCCACTTTGCAAGTAAAGACAATGTCCATGATGACGGTGGAGCCACAAGATAGAGGGGCTGTGTCCCTGAATAACCCTGTGGAACTAAGCTACTCTGACAGCTCTGCACATCTCTGGACTACCATGTGAGAGAGAAATAAGTATCTGTCATTTTTAAACCATTGTGTTTTTGAGTATCTCACATTATAGAAATTTAATATATAGTAACTATATAATGCATATATGTAAAAGAAGTAATATATATGACATATAAGATATATTAAATATAACGCATGTATAATCCTCAATCATTAAAATAAGATGTTTATTTAATGGCTGTCTAGAGGATTGGAATGCAGTTGTAATTTACCTTTTCATTCAGAAACAAAAGGTTGTATTATTCTTGCTAAAGAAGAGATAAATATCTGGTTTGACTTATATCTGCAGTACAGAGTCCAAGACCTTCTATTTTAATCTGTAGGTATTTGTCTCAGCTCCTGTACAATATTTGCTATAATAGATTTCAACTCTGGTCTACCAAGACAGAATTTCTAAGTTTGGCTTTACTATTCATGACATGAGCAATACTATAATATGGATATCTACTTCATGTGCAAAGGGAAAATTCTCATAGAGATTTGGTGTAATAACTGAAGGCAGGAGAATAAATTTTAATCTAAGAAGTAAATGAAGATTTGGTAATTATATTCTACTATGAACCTTGCTTCTTTCCCTTTATCTCTTTTCTTTTCCCCCAAGTTACCTCTTTATAATTCATGTTTATAAATGCATGAGAATTACAGAAATGCATTAGAATTACAGAAAAAGTACAGAAAATTATAAAGTATACTAGATGCACCAGAGGTCATAAATTCATTTTAGCTCTTAATAATTAAAAGATCATGGAAGTATTGACTAATTGGCATTTATTTCAGAATCATCTAATCAAAGAGATTTTGATTACAGGAAATATGTGATAAATAATATCATTTAAATGTCTATCACCAGCTGCAAAACATTTTTGAGCTCTTGAAGAATACTTGCTATTTTTCCAGAAATTTTCTCAAATGTTTTTAATTCTGCATATTTTTTTCTATAATTTGAAACCCTAAGAAAGGGCTACATTATATCTAAAAAAGAAAAAAAAAAGATTCTGATCACCTTTGTCATAGTTATAAAATTGTGAAAAATGTGAGTTTTTATCTTTTTAAGTACACTGTATATAAATATATGCTATGCAGAAAATTATTTGTCAGATATTTTTCTAGCTTTTAATTTACTTCAAATGAAATTTAAAGGCCTTCCACTATAAGAAATAAAAAATGGATTTCATGAGATTCCAAATGACCTAGTTTTGTGTTCTCACTCGAAAAACCTAGAAGCAGTAAATTAAAGATGTTAGCAGTTGCCTAATTGAAAATTATAGAATTGGTTACTTTAGTATAAATACTAAGAAATAAAAAGAGCTTACTGACATTTCTGTTTTTATTCATTTATTTTAATCATAGTTTGTAATCACTGATGCAAAAGAGCCAAACTTTCTTGAAATATAATCTATGATAAATGAAATGTAAGTATATATTATGACATGTGTGGGTGGGCATATGGGTCTATAGAGAACAAAGTCAAGGATTCACATTTATTGTTCACTTACTATGTTCTAGTCATTTGTTTTCTCATTCTTCATTCTACATTTTTGTTGAGAGACTGAAGGAGTAGAGGTTTCAAAACTTATTGATTAGCATCTTAAAGTTTTTTGTTTCGGGGCACCTGGGTGGCTCAGTCGGTTAAGCGGCTGCTTTTGTCTCAGGTCATGATCCTGGAGTCCCGGGACTGAGTCCCGCATCGGGCTCCCTGCTCAGCAGGGAGTCTGCTTCTCCCTCTGACCCTCCCCCCTCTCATGCTCTCTCTCTATCTCACTCTCTCTCAAATAAATACAATCTTTACAAAAAAAAATTTTGTTTCCATATTGATATTAAAATTTAATATAAGCATGTTCTACAATAGATACATATCTATCTTATATTCAAACGTATTACATTTATGATCACAAGGCCATTATTTGTTTTATTTCAGCTGTCCTAGGTTAATGAGTAAAGAATTGAGGTCAACTTACAACACAGATGATGTACTGGCAGTAATCGAAGGCCAAATTCCTTCACAGACAACCATATAGATAAGATGACTTCAGTTCAGAAAGCAAATTATGGAACTGGGGCCTCATTTATAAAACAATTTGGGGATGGCTCTCACAAAAGAATAAAATAAATACATACTTGATATATAATATCAAGTCAATAGTAGTGATTGATATGAAGGAAAATGTAGCAGCATAAGACAAAAAATAATTGTTTTATTACTTTTACAGAGGACAGTCAGAGTTTTCTTTGGGAAGCAGCACTTGTACAGAGCCCAGTGAGTTACAAGAATATCTGTGGAAAGAAATTTCCCAACCAAAGGGAGCAGCAAATGAACAGGCCCTGAGGTGGGAGCATGCTTAGGATGGTCAAGGAAAACAACAAAACAACAACAACAACAAAAACAGAAAGGTAAATATAGGACAGCAGAGTGTATGATATAGTGATTTGGCAAATTCTACACATTACACAATGCTTGCTGCATTAAGTGTAGTAACCGTCTGTTACCATAAAATATTATTACAGTATTATTGACTATATTCCCTATCCTGTACTTTTCATCCCTGTGACTTGATGTATTTTATAACTAGAATATTGTACCTCTTAATCCCCTTCACTGGGGCGCCTAGGTGGCTCAGTGGGTTGAGCTTCTACCTTTGGCTCAGGTCATGATCCCAGGTCCCTGCTCAGCGGGAGCCTGCTTCTCCCTCTTCCTCTGCTCCTCTGCTCATACTCTCTCTCTCAAATAAATAAATAAAATCTTTAAAAAAAATCCCCTTCACATATTTCACGTACCCCCCACTCCTCTGGCAACCACCAGTTTGTTCTCTGGATTTATGAATCTGTTTTTTTGTTTGTTCATTTGCTTTGTTTTTTCAGATTCCACGTATAAGTGAAATCATATGGTATTTGTCTGTCTTTGTTTGCCTTATTTCACTTAGCATCATAACCTCTAAATTCATCCATGAAACTTTTCCTTTGCACGGAGGTATTTTCCACTTCTAGGGCTGGGCTGCCCAGTGGAGGCATCCTTTCCTAATTGGTCTGCCTAGAGGGTACTCCTTTCAAATTACAGAAAGGTGCCATATAGACTTAGACCTGTAGGGTAGCATGCAGCCTTGAAGTAACATGAAAATGGCAGAATTTGTGCATGTTTATTTTAGAATTCAACGTAGTGACAAGAGTGTACAAAGTAAGTGTTGATAACCAGACACAACTAGAAGGAGATCCTGGCTTGGTCTTCTGCAAGCTGGAATTATGCTGGGCAAGCGAATCTATCTCTCTCCGGCAGTGTTTTCTTATCTATACAATGGAGACAGAGACTTCACAGGGAGTGAGATTTACAAAGTACTTCACCAGTGCTTTGTCCATGCAAACAGTGTTTTCTTATCTATACAATGGAGACAGAGACTTCACAGGGAGTGAGATTTACAAAGTACTTCACCCAGTGCTTTGTCCATGGCAAGACCTTAATGAGTGTGAGCTATCCTCATTATAATCATCAAGATGTTAAATTTGTTCTTGGGGAAATACAAAGACTGAAATGGACCAAAATAATAATGATGAGATTAGGAGGACAATTTTCAACAAATATTTTTGGAGAGGCTTCTCAGGGTCATTGTTTTAGGTTCTAAGGATATAACAATAAGCTAAACATGAAAAATTTCTACCCTCTCAGACCTTTCATTCTAAAGTGAAGAGAAAGACAGATGAATAAACAAACCTGTGCTGTGCGGTTGGTGAGTGAATACCCCTGCGAAGAAAAACAAAGCCTGTGAAGCAATAAAGAATGATGGTGGGCATAGTCATGGGGCTGGGGCAACTATTTTATCTAGGATTATCAAGCAAGCACGATGCATACAAGTGACATTTACATAGAGCACTGAATTAAGGGAGTTCCAGGCATTTTAACAGCAGATGCAAAAGCCCTGTGGTGTATTTGGAAAGAGAAGGGATGCCACTGTGGCGGGGCTTAATTCCTATTGGAAAGGGAAGCAAGCTGATGGGGGCAACCAGATCAGAGATGCAGTATGGTTATTTTTAATTTCTTATTTTCTAACAATCTCCTAGAAATCTAGGATGTTAATCACATTATTAATTAGTCTGTTGCTGATTTCATTGTTGACTTTGCTTCTAACAGTTTTCTTCCTAATCAGTTATCTAATGGTGGGTTTTAACCCGCATAGCACCTGACCCTGAACAAGGCAGATTAAATAATTACAGATCGCATTGCTACCTAATAAAATGATCTCTTCTTCAATTTAGAAGAGAATTAAGTGGATATAAATTTGAGTTTCTACTTGCATGTGTCCAAAAGTTCCTGAGAATAGGAATTCATTAAGCTCCAGGTAAATGTAACACCATCAAGATATGCACATTTTAAAATTTAATTTCTGGAATTACAAGTAAGCTCTGCAAAGCTTTTTCTTACTTTTGTGCTTTTATTATAGGTTGTTTAAGCGTATAATTAAAAAATTGAGTAAGTAGAAATGTTAAAAGGTGGTACTCTTCCCTAGATATAATCCCAGATCTCTCAATTTCTTTCTCACCTCTCCTCTGTCTGCTTTGATTGTTTTCTGGAAGTATATTAACCTCTGTAAATTACAATTTGTCTGTACTTCAAAAACTATTGCCTTAAACTGTTACATAAAATAACAAAAATTAAAGGCAATTTGTCATCCTCCAAAAAAGTATGCTCCATGAATTTGGGAATGAATGTCTCTTTCTGCTTCTAGTGACTTTTAATCTTTGTCAACTTTTTATATTCCCCTTTAGTTTTGTACAGATTAGTCAGAGGATGTCAGTCTCCTTTGAGTGTTTCACATGGAAACATCAACTAACACGTTATCCTTCTACCCTGAAGTTGTGTGGGAAACCTAAGGAAAGCATATCAAATTATTTCCATTTTTATATGATAATTAGGGTTACTTCAGATCATTTTAGAAATAGAAAAATAGTTAAAATAACACATCTGGGTCTTGATTATGTTTGCAGAACAGTGATTCCCCCAATCACCTTGGTTCTTGCTCTAGCTCTCTGAATGTTGCATTGACACTGTGACGAACATTCCTTTCACACCCAGCCCATGCACACCCTGTCCTCCTGTCTGGCATTGCCTCTCCAACCTGACCAATAATGCTGATGCTCCCTGGGGTACCATCTGGGAGTTATTACACTATTAAACTCTTGCCTTTCAAACCTACCCTACTCTATCCTGCTGGGGTCAGGACACTGCAAGCCACAGTTATTTGCCCCTTTGCCAGGGGATCCACAGTAGGCTTTGCTAATAGAGCGTACTTGGGGAGGTTGGAAGGCTGGAGGCAGGTTGGTTGGAAGCCTCCTTTTTTCTGTTTGATTCCTCTGCTTTCTTGCTTCCTGTTTTCTTGTGCTTCTCAGGGTCTCCCAGCAATCTACCTTCCTCACTTAGTGGTGGTGGTTCCTTCAAACAGTAGCATTTGCAGTTATTCTAACACTTTCGTGTGGAAGGCAGAATTTTAAGTTGGCCTTTAAATTCCCAGCCCTTAAAGTACGCATATTTTCTCCCAGTTATTCAAGTAAACAATAATCTAGGTGCTGCTGTGAAGGGCTTTTAAAAATGTATTTAAGACCCCCAATCAGTTGTGCTTGAGATAGGGAAAATATCCTTGGTGGGCCTGGCTTAATCAGGGAAGCCTCTGAAAAAGAAGGATGTGGTCTTTCCTGGACAAAAGAGATTAGAAACTAGGAAAGATTCAATGCAACAATGATTCTTTGTTATGATTTTGCAGATGAAAGTGGACACATGACAAAGAATAAGGGCAGTCTGTTGGAGCTAAGAATGGCTTCAAGTTGATATGACAGCCAGCAAGGGGCCAGGGAACGGTCTCAGACTGCAAGGAACTGATTTCCATCAGCAACCAGTGAACTTGAACTTGAACTGTCCCCTCAGATGGGACAGCAGTACTGGCCAATATCTCATTTTCAGTTTTTTGAGCAGATACTTTGGATCCACAGAAATGTAAGCTAATAAATGGGTGCTGATTTAAGCTGCTAAATTTGTTTTTTTTTTTTTAAGATTTATAAGATTTATTTATTATCTTTTAAGATTTTTAAGATTTATTTATTATCTATTTGAGAGAGAGAGAGTACAAGCAGGGGGAGAGGCAGAGGCAGAGGGAGAGGGAGAAGCAGACTCCCTGCTGAGCTGGGAGCCCATCGTGGGGCTCGATCCCAGGACCCGGAGATCACGACCTGAGCCAAAGGCAGAGCCTTAACCATCTGAGCCACCCAGGTGCCCCTAAGCTGCTAAATTTGTTACACAGTAATAGAAACTAACACAATAGCCTACATATGCCCCTTTGGGATTCTAACATCAACTGGAACTCTTCTTTGACTTAAAGACACCAGCAGTAACCCTTTCCCCTTGTGCAGGAAAGGGTAACTCTGCTCTCAGGCCTATGGCAGCACCCCTCACCAATGGTGGCCTTGTCCTTCGACTCATTCTATTATTTTCTTGAAGGATAGCACAGGTTTGCAACTGAGCAGATTTATCAGCCTGTTTCCCCTGTAGAATTCTGGAAATCTGATAACCTTTCATCTCATTTCTGTTTCCTTCATTCCAAGCTGAAAGTGTTTGGGTGATATGGGATTCTCAAAATCCTGTCGCAAAATCCCCCCAGGTGTAGCAGAGGATCCACAACATTAGACAGATCTTTCCTAGATGACCCCATCTCTATTCCTGGCTTCTGTTCAGTTGGTTGACTGGATCCCTGAGTCACATATCTAATCTCTTAAGCAGAAGTATGTCCAGCCACACCCTTGGTCCTGTCTCCCAGGATACTTTTTAGCATCTTGTGCAATCTGGACAGGATGAGAATTTTCCAAATCTAGTGCTGGTTCCTTTTTGCTTAGCAGTTCCTTCCTCAATTTATCTTTCTCATCTTGCATTCTACTGTAAGTAGCAAGGAGGAATCAGGCTGTGTCTTCAACACTTTGTTGGACATTTACTCAGCTAAATACCCAAGTTCCTTGCTTCTCAGTTCCCCCTTCACATAACAAAAGAACACAAGTCAGCTATATTTTTGCCACTTTGTAAACAAGAATCACCTTTCCTCCATTTTCCAACATCATGTTTCCCCCTTTCCTTCTGAGATCTCACCAGAAACAACTTTGATGTTCCTACTTCTAGCAACATTATGTTCATGACCACATATGTTTTCTTTCAACATGATAAAAGCTTTATATGCTCCTTACTTCTTTCTGAATTCTCGATAGAATCACCTTTAATATACTTATTTCCACCAACTTTCTCTTCAAAGCAGTGTTTACTTTAAATCATGTACCTCAAAATTCTTCCAGACTTTATCCATTACCATACTCCAAAGCCACTTCCACATTCTTAGGTATTTGGCACAGTAGCACCCCACTTCTTGGTGCCAAAATCTGTATTAGTTTCCTGAGGCTGTTGAAAACAATTACCACAAACCAGGTGGTTTAAAACAACAGAAATTGACTCTCTCACAGTTCTGGAGGCCAAAAGTCTGAAATCAAGGTGTTGACAGGGCTATGCTCCCTCTAAAGGCCCTAGGGAAGAATTCTTCCTCATCTCTTCCAACTCCTGGTGGTTCCTGGCATTCCTTAGTTTGTGGCAGTATAACTTCGATCTCTGCCTCCATCTTCACATGGCCTTCTTCCCTTGTCTCTGTGCCTCCTCCTCTGTTAGAATGACACCAGTCCCTGAGTGTAGGACCTATCCTAATTCCAATATGATATTATCTTGGGAGCCTCAATTTAGTAACATCTGCAAAGACCCTATTTCCAAATAAGGTCACATTCACAAGTACCAAGAATTAGGACTTGGACATAACTCTTTAGCGAGTATTATTCAACCTACCAAAGACACCTCCCCCCCCAATAAAAACCCAATAATCAATAACCCCAAAACCCCATGGCTGGGGTGAGTTTCTCCAGTTGTCAACACTTCACAGATGGCTTTTAATGTCACATATTTCTGGGAGAATTGAGTGCATCGGTCGGACTCCACTCAGAGGGGACACCTGGAAACGTGCCCAGTTTCTTGGGGACTTCCATCTATGCATCTTTTTCCTTTGCTGATTTTGATCTGTATCATTTTGCTCTAATAAATCATAACCCTGAGTATAACAGCTTTTCTGAGCCTGTGAGTCCTTCCAGTGATCGAGGGTGAGGGTAATCTTGGGGACACTCAACACACCCCTCCTCAGGGGTCTGAGAAGCAGTTCCTCAGGACCCCTTCTTGAAGCTTCTAAGTTTTAATAATCTCCACTTCTCCTGTTCTCCAGCCCTAGGGCTAGTAGCTGTCTGCGCTGTTGCTACGTTCATATTACCATTACCATTTCAACATTTTTAGTTCTTCAATACTAATTTAAGAATCCTTATATTAACCTTTCTCTGTTAAACAAACAAACAAACAACTGGTGTAGTTTCTGTCTCCTGAGCGGTCCCCAATAGGCATATGTTTTTATTTTCATCTCATTCTGTCTGCTTTTCCTTGGACAATGTCATTCTGTGCTGGTGTTTATGTGAACATTCAACTACACTGGGCATCTCCACTTGTTTTTTCCATGAGAACGTGCATTCACTTTATTGTCTCAATTGCGTATCAAATGGCTTCTCTCTTATCCTTCGCTCTCCACCACCTCTAATTAGTTTTTCCATTATTTGACTTCCTAGTTTCTCTTTTGTCTATATTATTTTCTCATTCCCTCTGTCATGAATGACAGTTCAGTGTGAAAAGAGAATAAGAGTTGAAATGAGGTGTTTGGATTGTTGTAATCCTGGATCTCTCATTTTACGACAAAATGAGATCATAAATCTATCCTCACAGTTATTGGTTGGAATAAAAAATGAATGGGTACGAAGTACCTAGGTGAGTGGTCTCTATCACATATCAGATACTCAAACATTCTTCCCTCCCTTGCCACTTGTCTTAGTCGGCTCAGGCTGCTATAACAAGTACCATCAACTGGGTAGCTTAAACAACAAAAATTTATCTCGCAGTTCTAGAAGCTGGCAAGTCCAAGATCAAGATGCTGGCTGATTTAGTTCCTGGTGAGAACTCTCCTTCTGGCTTGCAAACAGTTATTTTCTTGCTATATCCTCACACAGAAGATTTTATTTATTTATTTGACAGAGAGAGACAATGAGAGAGGGAACACAAGCAGGGGGAGAGGGAGAGGGCGAAGCAGGCTTCCTGCCGAGCAGGGAACCTGACGCGGGTCTCGATCCCAGGACCCTGGGATCATGACCTGAGCCGAAGGCAGACGCTTAAGACTGAGCCACCCAGGTGCCCCTCTCATGTCTGTTCTCATAAAAGCATTAATTCTATTCATGAAGACTCCGTCCTCATGACTCAATTCCCTCGTAAAGACTTCACCTCCAGATATCATCACATTAGGCATTAGGGGCTCCAACACATGACTTTTGGGGGGACACAAACATTCAGCTATAGCTAGCACAACTGCTATCTTTTACCTAGATTATCACTATTATTTCCTAGCTGCTCTCATTTTCTCCTCTTGATTATCCATACTACCTTCGAAGACACTTTTCCAAGAGACCACTTTAGTACGCTATTCTTTGGCTTAAAGTCCTTCAGTTGGCTTCCTATAGCCTGTAGAATAAAATCCAAACATATTGTCATGACAATCAGGGTTTTCTTGACCTGCACCCAGACCTACTGAGCTTTACCATCTCTTCTTCTCTTCCATGTACTCTATGGTTGTAGCACAATTTTGCTGATGCTGTTTGCTCTGCTCTCAAATGCTCTCCTTATGCCGCCTGTTCCAGCTACCTCCCACCCCCCACCTCCTACCCCTTGCTTAGAAAATCCCACTTACCGTTTAAGACTCAGCTCAAGCTGTTTTTGACAATGGGATTTTGGGTGGTTTTGGTCTCTGAATCCAAACACCTACTCATCCTCCTCCTTGAAGGTCCCTATTAGAAAGTGAGGGAACAAGGAATTATGGGCAAATGGGGAAATATGATTATTTTGGTTGCTAGGAAAGTACCCTCTATTGTTCCCATTGTCCATCATCTCTGGTGAGCTGTGACATAGCATATGATTCAGGTCAAGAATAAAAGGGGTTTCCCACTGCATTTCTGGAATCTAGAATATCTGAAGAACCAGAATAGCTGTTTGGATGAAAGCGGCTATGTCTCCATGCTCACCTCACAGGAGCGGGAAGTGAAGGGAAGGAAATGGAGGAAGAGGCTACGAGTACGTGGCCTCAGGCCCTTTACAACACAGGAACTGCCCCACTAGAAAGTAGGTTCCAGTGAGTATTTTGGGATTTGACTAATAAAGTTAATAGCTCCTTTCTTATAAAGTTGACAAGACATGGCTAAAGAAAGACAGAAGTTTGGGCATAGAGTTCCCTCCTCCTTATGGGCAGAGGGGAAAATATGAAGGGCCAAAAATCCCCCTTCCACAAAAATAGTGAATTATTACATCTTCTGAAAAAAAATTTGGTTCCCTAGTACCTCAAAGGTACCTTTCTCCAATGTCCATACTTGTCCCTACTTGTCCTAGCTCTGATCTTGCACCTGTCTGCTCTCACTGTTCACAGTTTTATCTCCCTATGAGATCGAGAGTTCATGACGTGTATGCGTGTGTGTGTGTGTGTGTGTGTAAGGATGAATGGTTTTCCATTTTTCTACTTTTTGTAGTTCTAATTCTATTGAAGTAAGTGCTCAAGGAATATTTGTTGAATAAATAAATTGATTGTGAAGCTTCAGGCAGGACCTTCTGAAACTACTCTCTCCTTTGTGTGTGTGTGTTCCTTTTTCCTTGGCAAGAGTAAAATAAACATTAAGACCTACCACTGCTAGCTCATTTAGAGGCTAAGTTTAAATATTTCACATCTTCTTATTATATGTATTACAGACCTCAGACTGATCACTCTGAAATTATCTGAAAGCGAGGCTATACTTAATCCAACTACCAAGAAGAAGGCCTAATATTTTGGAAGGTAGATAAATCATATTCCATATTCCACATGTTGGGCATAGTTTATTATAGTTAGTTTTTTTAAAGTTTAAAGGATCAAGGTTTCTGCATTCAGAAGCCATTCTTTCACATTTTAAAAGGAGATCTCAGCAATCTGGAGAGGAGTATATTTTATCACAACTACTAAGTCTGGAAAGATGTTGCCCCTTCTTTTATAAGAATTATAGTTGAAGGGTTGGAAAATTATGGCTGAAGGGACTTACTACAAGGTTTGAGGCAGTCTACTTTTCTGAGCTGAGGGATACAGCAAAGTTGATTGATTTCTCTAGGTGGACAAGTATTCAATCTTTCAAGGCAAGCATGCCTAGGAGGAGCAGGACTCAACAGGAAGCCTTGTAGCTGAGGAAATATTTATATACAGCTGGGGAGAGTGAACAGGAATTTAAATGAGAGTCAGTCTGAATGACTAAGCATACATTTGGGAAGATATCTGAGAGGTGGGCTGGAGTGTGATGTGGGCAGTTTTGTTTGGAAAAGGGAAAGCTTGCTGAGCTCTATGTCAAGCAGGTGCTCAGTTGACGGATTCTATAGTAAGGGCCTATTGCTTATGCCCGATTCTTTGTTATAAATATCCTTCTTTTCCATTCTCTACTTATTTAAATCCTGATAATTTCCTAAGGCCCACTCTAATCACCTCTACCTCCCTGAAATTTGTTCCTGGTCCTATCTAGCTGATAGTTCTCATCGTCCTTATAGTACATTGTTCCAAATGACTCATGTCGTTTTTCGTGCATTCTGGTTACACGCGTCCATGTCTCTCTATGAGATACGAGCCCAACCATAACAATAGGGTGGGGTCATTCAGTATAAGATTTCTATTTTGTTCCTGCAGTCAGGATTTGTCTTATGTTAATGACCTCATCTGTCTTTTCTGAACATCTTCTCAAATTCTTTGTGGATAAAGCTGGATAGGAGGTGGGAAGAGTAAAATAGCTGATCTTAACAAATGACCTTATAATAATTACAAAACAATAATTAAAAAGAGCAAACATTGTTAAAAACAGGTTGTGCCAGGCTCTGTTTTAAGTGCTTTGTTTCATTCTTATACAAGCCCTATTATCCTATTTTATACATGAGAAAACTGAAGCATGGAGAGCTGAGTAACTCCCAAGTCACACAGCTAGATAATGGCTGACCCAGTATTTAAATCTAGGTAATTTAACTTCAAAGGATATTCCCTTAATACTCTACTACATAGTTTCATATTGCTGCTGTAATAAATTACCACAAACTTCATAGCTTAAAAAAAATCACAAATTAGGGGTGCCTGGGTGACATAGTCTAAGCATCTGACTTTTGATTTCGGCTCAGGTCATGATCTTAGGGTTGTGAGATCAAGCCCCATTGTGGGGCTCCATGCTGGGTGTGGAGCCTGCTTAAGATTCTCTTCCTCTCCCTCTGCCTTTTCTTAGCCCACCCCTTCCCTGTTCATGCAATCTTTCTTTCTCTAAAAAAAAAAAAAAAAGAAAAAAAATCACAAATTTATTATCTTACAATTTGGAAGTCAGAATTCCAAAATAGGTCACTGGGCTAAAATCAAGGTGTTAGCAGAGATTTTTTTTTTTTTAATTTGTATACTATAATATTTAAACACTGCATGTATCTATTAAGTAGAAAGTGAAAAGCTGAGGTAATCGGCAGGAATGTGTTTTTCTCTGGAGCCTGTAGGAGACTGCTCTTGTAACCTGGGCTCACAGCCCTCTTCCTCCCTCACAGCCTGCAATGGCACCACCTTTCTCAGAATGCTATCTCTGTGATTCTGACTCATTTGCTTCCCTCTTCTCTAGTCAGTGACCTTTGCAATTACATTGGGCCCATCAGATAGTCCAGGATAGTCTCCTTATTTTGAGGTCACAATTTACCATGTAATCTAACATATTCATAAATTCCTGGGATTGGGACATAGATATTTTCGGTGAAATCAGGGTTTAAAAGGCTGAACTTCATGGAAATTAAACACATGCTTAATATGTTGCCCTTATTATTTAAACTAACAAGTTTGAGAAAGACCGAACAGAAACCAACATCTTTAGTGAACTGCTATGCACATGTAACATTTTATTTCATGTTATATTTATTTATAATACTTAGTGCCAACAAAGGGGTAAGGCAAATATTATTCTTTTTTTTTTTTTAAGATTTTATTTATTTATTTGAGAGAGAGAGAATGAGAGAGAGAGAGCACATCAGAGGGGATAGGGTCAGAGGGAGAAGCAGACTCCCTGCCGAGCAGGGAGCCCGATGCGGGACTCGATCCTGGGACTCCAGGATCATGACCTGAGCCGAAGGCAGTCGCTTAACCAACTGAGCCACCCAGGCGCCCAAGGCAAATATTATTCTGTCTGAAGGTCATAGGATGTCCAAGGAAAATTGCATCTCACAGAAAGTTTAATTCTGTTGTAAAGCTATATACATTCATGCATCCGAAGTAAGATATTCACAACATTATATGAATCATTCAGGTCCCGAAATATAATTCTGACTTAGTTATTCACAATTGTGGGAAGAAGTTATTGTTTTAAATTACAGTGAATTTATTTCCATTGTTCTTGTGAGTACCAGGTAAACACTGATTTTACTTTGTAGGTGTTTTAAATAGTTCTGTTGTCTCTCCAGTTAGACTATATGCTCCTCAAACATCTAAGAATGCCACTTCTTTGTATTGCGTGACAGTGTACTATGCTTGCGGGCAGTACACTATGATTGTTTACTGAATGTGAATTGCTATCAGATCTCCAGGATCCCTCCTGAATCTCCATCTCCCGGTTTTGCCTTTGCATAACCTAAAATGCCAGGATACAATTTTCCTGAAGGGAAGGAAAGAAGAAAGATGTTTTGATGGGGAGTAGTCTGTCAAATGACATGTCTTCAGGTCTGGGCCTTCTGAAGACATGCACTGGTATGCAGAGATAAAAGTCTACAATGGCCAAACCAAGAGAAGGGCCAGAGGCAGATAATAAGATGCTATAGAGCATCACCAGTGACTAGAGATTCAAGCATGAAGTAGTTGATCTGGAAATTAAACTTAAGGTTGATCCTTACCAAATACATGAAATATATGCAATTGTTGGACTTTGGGTACACTACCATATGTACAGGCCACATTTAAAGGTCCAGGGCCATGGCTGACAGGGGACAACTATGAGATAATGGATATTGCTAAAAATTAAAACTTGAAGGTAGAATAAATAAGAGTCTCTAGCTGGATGGCCTGAGAATATGCCTGTCAGGTTTTTGTACTATTCTTGATAGAGATAGCCAGGGCAAACAGCACTGAACTCATACTGATATTCATTCCCTCCAAAAATATTGAGCCACCTGCCCAAATTGCTTTCTCTCTTCTCTCCAGGACAGTATCTCTTATTCCTGTGAAATACTAAAATTTTTATCTCCTATTAACCTCAGTGCGATAGTTTTGTTTGTATCCCATATTTATTTTGATATGTCTGAAAATTTTCACTTATAACGTATATCATAGGTCCTCCAGACAGGCACTAACCCTCCTTTAGTTCTTTGACTGGGGCTAGGAGAACTCTCAGGGCTCAGCAGGTAATAAGAGCAAGCCCACTGAGTCCTACAAGGTGAGAATATGGCCTTTGAAGAAGAAATTTCTGTCAATTTTTCCAGCCAAATAATTTTATAGCACTTGATACACTGTGTCCTACTAGACATATTTCTGTTTGGTTTAGGATATGCAGAATGGGGAAGGAGTAAAAACAGTATCAAGATTTATGGTTTACTTTCTTATGAGCTGTGGTTTCTTTTTATATTCAGTCAAGATGTAATGGAGGTACTGTCTAGCACTCTCCCTCAATGAGAAAAACTAACAACTGGCCTCTGCAATTGGCAATTTTGGAAAAGTTTAAGAATGAACCATATCATTCATAACCTCTAGATATGCAACTGTTTGTTGTTTCTGAGCAATCTCTTCTCTCCTTGGCCACATGGCTGTCCTGTAAAGCTATTTAACTGCTTCCTAAGCAGCTGTTGTGTAAGTGCATGAATAAATTTTTCATCGGTGAAAACTGAATGTAAGTGATGTATACAAATTCAACTTCATTCCTTAGAAAAAATTACTAATCTTGGACTCTCTCTCCTTCCTTCTTTGCACTAGACAGACAGGACTGGATTCATATTAATCTTCATAGTAGAAAGGACCATGAACAGGGCAACCTTGCAGGCAACTTCATGGAAATACAAGAACTTCTGCACCAGCCTAGGTCCCCAAATTACTTTATGGAACAGAGTCGGCTGACCCCCTTGAACTGTTACAACCTGGAGAAATAAATATCTATGTATCTAAACTACTACTATATTTTGAGAAGTTTTTGTTACAGCAGCTTAGATTTTATTCTAACAACATATAGAGTGAAAATTAAATGGGAACACTTTTTCTAACTACAAAGTTCTTCACTTCACTTCAATTAGAAATCTTGAAAGAAATGGAAGTGAACTGAAGTCTTAAGATGCCAAACACTGAGGATTAGAACCAGGAGAATCTGACCTCATTCCTGAATGTCTAAGGCCCAGAGCATCTAGAAATGTCAAGAGGAGCTGTAAGAAGTGTCTACAGTAAAACTCAACATGTGTTTTGTGAAAATGGGAGAATGGCAAATTAAGTTGGATTCTCTTTTATGAGCTCGATTTTCATTTCAGAGAAGGATGGGACAGACATCTTTAGAATTTAGTCTTTATAGAATGTTCCAAGGCAGACAAAGGGAACAGACTAAATCCATATGTATTTTTGAAATGTGTTTTTGCCTAAGCTATACAACTGCAGTCCAGAAGACCTAATATTTGCTATGTGTCACTGTTTATGAGGATGAGGTTTATTGCAGGGTGTGGATTACTGAAAATAATGCTAAAAAATACATAGAGTCATTGTTTTCTGGGATCTCATTTCCCATGTACTTGCAACATTTTGAAAATGATCAACTGGATCTAAGAAATCTTAAAGAGGAGAAAACCAATATGACTTTAAATAAATTCAGTTGATTTTGCTTTGTGATATTGTTTGCCATTTGTATTTAGCTTTTCCTGACTAGATCTTTATATATTATGATATTGTATATGGAGGTCGGGGTATAAAGTATCACATTCTAAATATTTCTAAGAGTGCAGTCTCCTCCCATGAAATAAAATGGTCTAAGCATCAAATTTCCCAAAAGCCATTAGCCAAGCATAACAGGTAAATGATTTGAAATATTTCATGCTTTAAATATTAATAAAGACATCTTTGGGGAGAATTCATTCGTTACAATGGTCTACATAAAAGCATCAAGGAAAAGTTCTTAGTGTACAGTCCTGCTTTCTGCAGTAAGTTCTTAACAGAGTTCATTACCCAATTGCATGTTCAAATTGACAGTGTATTTTTTAAGATGTAGACTTCTTTCTATGTGTAGGTGCTGTAAAGTATTCTAGGAGCTACTTTGCTAAAAATAAGCCATCTATGTCAATAATGAGTGCTCACTGTATAATCTAATATCATTTGCACCTGCAAAGGTTCAAGAAGGTAACTTTAGGTGATATGAAAAACGCTTTTATATAATTGAATGACATATCTTCCAAAATATTATTTATTAAGCTAGCTTGGTTCTTCTTTTTAAATTTTATTTTATTATGTTAATTAACATACATTATATCATTAGTTTTTGATGTAGTGTTCCACGATTCATTGTTTGTGTATAACATCCAGTGCTCCATTCAATACGTGCCCTCTTTAATACCCATCACTAGGCTAACCCATCTCCCCATCCCCCTCCCCTCTAGAACCCTCAGTTTGTTTCTCAGAGTCCGGAGTCTCTCATGGTTCATTTCCCCCTCCGATTTCCCCCTCTTCATTTTTCCCTTCCTACTATCTTCTTCTTCTTCTTTTTTTTTTTTAACATATAATGTATTATTTGTGTCAGAGGTACAGGTCTGTGATTCATTAGTCTTACACAATTCACAGTGCTCACCATAGCACATACCCCCTCAATGTCCATCACCCAGACACCCCATCCCTCCCACACCCACCACTCCAGCAACACTCAGTTTGTTTCCTGAGATTAAGAATTCCTCTAATCAGTGAGATCATATGATACATGTCTTTCTCGGATTGACTTATTTCACTTAGCATAATACCCTCTAGTTCCATCCACGTCATTGCAAATGGCAAGATTTCATTTTTTTGATGGCTGCATAATATTCCATTGTATATATATACCATATCTTCTTTATCCATTCATTTGTTGATGGACATAGCTTGGTTCTTCTTAATGAGCTGCTGCCCACCAAATCATAGATACTTCAAATAATAGGTACAATGGCATGATGCAGAAGTGAGACTAGGTAGAATACTGGGATTCAATAACAATTGTATATCCCTCAATCCACATGTTGCCTCTAAGACTCGTCCTGGCCAGGGGTTATCTACCTGTAATATTTCGGCATTTGTGCAGTAACTGTGGAACCCAACGCCTCTTCTAATCCTCATTATCCCTGACCACATGCAAATGACCTTTCTATGCCACTTCCTGCCAACCTTAACAGCCAGTGATTAGATTAGCCGTATTTCTCCCAGTCTTGTTAGATTCCTGCCTCCCCTCAGTGCAATGATTACATTTTGGTCTTGGGCCATGGAGTTCATCTGTCAAAACCAAATGCAGATCATGCTAGACAATCTAACTGCAAGTCATTCTGGAAGTACAGATAGGCCAAGAAAAAAGTGAACTTGTAAGATGATGCTTAGCAGGGTTATGTCTCAGGTCTAAGAACCAGAACCAAGGAACCACAGGCCCTCTGCCCTTTTAAATGTGTTGGTTAAATATGTGGAATTTAAGAAGCAAAACAGATGAATGTAGGGGGAGAAGGGAAAGAGAGGGAGGCAAACCATAAGAGACTCTTAACTATAGAGAAGAAACTGAGGGTTGCTGGATGGGAGGTGGGTGGGGGAGGGGTAAATGGGTGTTGGGCATTGAGGAGGGCACTTGTTGTGATGAGCAATGGGTGTTGTGTGTGAGTGGTGAAGCTCTAAATTCTACTCCTGAAACCAGTATTACACTATATGTCAACTAACTAGAATTTAAATAAAAACTTGAAAAAAAATAAATGTGCTGGTTAAAAAATAATCAAAGAACAACAAAAACAGAGATAGGAACAAGTAGTGATTAACTCTGCATGAAGATATGAGGTACCTTCTTCTCGTCTGTACATCCTTGCTGCTCTATAGAGGTCAAAATGAGGCCAGTGACGTATTTACCATCTATTATGGTATTAAATGATCATTAATCTGAGTTACAAAGGCAATAAAAATATGCACTGATTTATGGAACAGTTTTACAGAGATGGTGGGATGGCTTTAGACTTCCTGCAGGGGCTCACGTTTATGAGATGGCTGACTTGAGAGGGGTATGGCCCAGTCATGAGCTGTGGATCTGCTTCCTTTCCATTAAGATAAGGAGCCCACTCAGAGATCAAATCTCAAACCATTCCCTAATCAATCGTGATCCCGTAGAGACTCATACAGGACAACTGTATGAATTAATACAACAAATGTCCTAGAAAAATACAGAGCTGAAAATATGAGGTATCTTTTCATTTTTGCTTGTCTTTGTGAATCCTTGCTGCTCTATCTAGGGCAAAATGAAGTCAATCATGAGAACGATATGCTATAATAAATCTTTCCAGTCTCGACTCCTACAGCTACTTTGACTTCTTACCTCCACAGGGTTGGATGGGAAGCAACCACACAGCCTGAGGAATATTCTCTTGCCTAATAGGGAAGCACATTTCAGCTGACTTGGGACCACATGTTTTTCTAAGGTGGGTCCATGGCTTAGCTGGGTTAAAGCTGTCCACCATTTCAGGCACAGCACAGCTTGGTCAGTATCATGGTCAGCTGGGGCCCTGGCTGTGATGCCAGTTCCCTCTTCCCATGACTTCACAAAGTGGGAGTAATGATGTTGACACTGATTGTAAGAATAAGAGCTATTGTATATTGAGCATTGTTGTAGTTCAAATAAATTAACTTTTCTCCTTCGTAGAGGAGGAAAAAGAACCTTAGAGAAATTATGTAAGTTGCCCATTATCACAGAATTAACTAGGTGATGGAGCTACCAGAGTTCTTCCTCTTGATTTTTTTCTCATTTCAATCATGACCTCATGTCAGCCTCAGGGGATTCTCTTTTTACCCCACAGGGACTTTATTTTTATGTTAGTTTCCTAGGGATGCCATAAATGGGGTGGCTTAAAACAAAAACAAATTATTCTCTCACAATTCTGGAGGCTAGAAGTATGTAATCAAGGTGTCAGCGAAGGTTGGTTCCTTCTAGAGACTCTCAGGATCTTTTTCACAGCTTTTCCCCAGCTTCTCCTGGTGGTTGCTGGCAATCCCTCAACTCACAGATGCATCATTTTAGGTTTTGCCTCTTTTTTTCCTGTGGTATTCACCCTGTTTGTCTCTGTGCCTTCACATGGCTTTTTTCTAAGTGGCTAGTGAGTCACTGCATTTAAGGCTCGTCCTAATCCGGTATGACCTCATCTTAACTCGATTACTACAAAGATCCTATTTCTAAGTTAGGTCACATTCACAGGGACTGCAGATTTGAACTTCAGTATATCTTTTTGGGGGACACAATTCAACCAACACTTTTATTTCCTGTTGCTCTTTAAATTGTTCACTAGTAATTTTTCCAGAAACTCAACTGTAGGGTAAAAAGGGTGCCTTTTCTAGGCAACCTCCGCTATCAGCCTGCTAACGTGAAGCTCCCTTGAAGCAAGAATGTGCATAGGGGCCTGGCTTCTCTCTTAAAATGGACAGGAGGGCAAAACACAAATCAATATCTCAAAGAATTATCCTGCCACTCCTATGGGATTGTATCTTAAGTGATTGCTTTGTACCATCTTTACTGCAGCTCACAAAAAAGGTGCCTCCCTCTCAAGTCATACAAGACAGACAACATAAAAGCTCATGCCAGATGTTTCTTCTTTTGCTTATTGATAGAACCAAATTATTTATGAGCATGAATGGGTGCTACTCAAACTCCCCAACTACATACTTGCTCACATGTGATGAATGAGGGGCAAAGTAGAATTGCTTGGAATCAGGTGTCCTAATCAGCTCAGAGCAGAGAGGCTATAAGTGACAAGGTTAGAGGGAGCAGTTCAGAGAAAGAAAATAGGAATGTTAAGATTATCAGTAAAAAACAAAACAAAACACACAGAAGTGGAGAAATGTCACTTCTAATTGCTACCCATGCAATAAAACACGGTCACGGATTAGGGAATCCAAGCAAGCAGTCTCTTTTGGGTCCAGATGGTGAGAGTTAAGGCTATTATGTGTATTGAAACACCATCTGTATTTTTGAGAATACCGACACCATATTCCAATATCCAAGGGGAACCTGTGTGGATTTCTGCTTGTTCTAATTGCTGCAGTAAGTACCTGTAACGTATTCACTGCCTCTCCATCTGCACCACATTCCTGATGCCTGCCATGCACCATTTGACAATCTGCAGCACTATGCTCTTCCCGTGACCCCATCTTCCCCACCGCATCATTTAGCTCAAATATGTTCAGCCACAGAGGCTTTCCAAATCATTCACTTAGTGACCAAGGGCAGTTACCTACCACCCACGAGGGAATGAGTCATCATATTATAAAGGCTGTGGAAAAAAAAGAGACATTTGTCAACAGATTCTGTGTGTTGTAGAAGATGAGTTCAAATGTAGGACACCACACATTTAGTGGTACATAATAGATGAGTAAATTTTTGACAAGAAATGTCAGGCATCTTCAGAATCTTAAACAATAAGGAAATGGAAAGTTAAATGTTTGTTGTCAAATAGAACTGTGGGATCACCATCTAATAAACTAGACCCTTTCCTCTGCCAGTATTACTTTCAGAAAAATAAGGAAGGGGCAAGGCTCTTGAGTCATGGGGCATATTCTGGGTTTGTCCCAACACCTAGTTATATATATAATATATATAATATATATACATTATATATATATATATATATATATATATATATATATATATATATATACAGTGAGTCTGTGAGGATAAAATAGAGGTAAATATAAGGTATCTCTGTTCTCAAAGTGTTTTTTAAGAAGTTCCTATGTATTCATTAACTTGATTAATATATTGTATGATGTGATATAACAATACTACCATTTTTTAATTTATTTGTTTTTGACAATACTACCATTTAAATGTCTATATGCTCGAAACTCTTTATATATACAATTTCTAAACCATTTGTACATATGTTAGATGTGATTACTGAGGTCCAAAGACTTAGTAATTTCTGTCTATAACCACGTCTGCCAGACACTGGAGGCCATCTCCTTTACAATGTGGTACTGCTTCTCATGGAAGCGTTTTAAACTCTGAGGAATTTGGTATATTTTGGACTTCTGTTTTGTTCTTTTAATAGTATTTTGTGAATTACAATGCAACTACTATATTAGACAGCTTTTACTGCCATAATGCTCTCTGTGCATGTCTGTGGGTCAGCTGAAGTTTGGCTGGTCTTGGCTGAGCTTGATTTAGTTTAGCTGGGTTCATCTGTAGGTCAGGTTAGGGTGTATTCCATATATCCTATCATAGGACAGGTAGCTACTCAGAGCATGATCTTCTCATTGCAATGGTAGGAGCACAAGAATGCAAGCCAAATTATACAGTAGTCTTTAAATAAGTCTCTGCATGCCACATTTGCTACTATTTCATTGGCAAAAGCAAGTCACATGGCCAAGCTCAAGAGCAATAGAGAGGGAAATACATTCTGCCTACTAGAGAGAATTATGCCTAAATTGGGCATGGATGCATATTTCTATAATAAACAGGGAGAGAGAAATGGAGCCAATAATCTAATCTATCATCAACACTTCTTGATTACCCATAAAATGTTGCAGAATTTCCAAATATGTGTGGTAGAACCTCTGGAAAAAAAAATATATATAGATGGATTTTCATCTTAGCACCAAAACCAGAGTAGTTTTGCTTTTATCAATTTTATATATTGGGCTTCTATATAAATTTACTTTGAATACAGGGTAAATAAAATAATGCTTAGAAACCACTGGCTTAGGTGATTACAGCTAATACAAAAATCATACATATAACTTTGGGAGGGTCTATTTTAGAATTAATTTACCATCTTCTTTTGCTTTGAGTGGATGAGATTAACTTGTGCTCCATAAAGAGAGGCAGTATTGGAAGAACTGTTGGAAATCTGGTTTCGGTACTGTCTAGCTATGCAGCCTTGAGCAAGTTACTTAGCTTCTTTCTCTATGTCCCCTTCCTCCCTTTTTTCCTAACTACAAAATAGGGATGATAAAAATACCTAAATCACAAGATTATTGTGAATAATATGAGAATGAAAGCATATTAAATAATTAGAACAATGCCTGGTGTATAGGAAAATACCTAACTAGCGATGCTGATGGGAGAGCTACCATTAGATAGAATCGTAGGAAAAAGCAGATCTGACCTTGCTGTTGGAAGCAGACGTTCAGGTGACAGCCTAATTATCATCAAATTCTATGTTTTTTTTTTTTTTAAATTTTATTATGTTATGTTAGTCACCGTACAGTACATCATTAGTTTTTGATGTGGTGATCCACGATCCACTGTTTTTGTATAACACCCAGTGCTCCATGCAGTACGTGCCCTCCTTAATACCCATCACTGGGCTAACCAATACCCCCTCCCCTCTAAAACCCGGTTTGTTTCTCAGAGTCCATAGTCTCTCATGGTTCATCTCTCCCTCCAATCCCCCCCCCATTTTTCCCTTCCTTCTCCTAATGTCCTCCATGCTGTTCCTTATGTTCCACAAATAAGTGAAACCATATGATAATTGACTTTCTCTGCTGGACTTATTTCACTGAGCATAATCTCCTCCAGTCCCATCCAGGTTGAAGTAAAAGTTGGGTATTCATCCTTTCTGATGGCTGAGTAATATTCCATTGTATATATGGACCACATCTTTATCCATTCATCTGTTGAAGGGCATCTCGGCTCTTTCCACAGTTTGGCTATTGTGGACCTTGCTGCTATGAACATTGGGGTGCATATGGCCCTTCTTTTCACTACATCTGTGTCTTTGGGGTTAAATACCCAGGAGTGCAACTGCTGGGTCATAGGGTAGCTCTATTTTTTCAAAAAATATTTACATACATTTTGAAAGCTACTAAATAATAAGCATGACATATACATAAAAGTTAAAGTAGAAAACATTAAAATGCATACTTATCGTTCACCATTGGAACTAAAATTCGAATGTTACCAATTCCTTTGCATAAACCTGCGTGCTCCTCCCCATTCTATTTCCCTGTTTTACACAAACCTCCCAAATATCATTTATATGCAATATAGCATAGACGTTAAGAATTCACACTCTGAGCCAGACCAATTGCATTGGGCAAGTTACTTAACCTGTTTGCCTCAGTTTCTAAATTGTTATTTTTAGGGATAGCTATAATATCTACCTCACATAAGAATTATACTGGTTAATACATTTGTAGCACACAGGAGAGGACTTTCAAATGGTAAGCACTGTGCCAGTTTTAATTGCTAATCATTACCATTGCCGTTAATCACACACACATATCAATTACCAAATAATATTGTTTGTCTTGGATTGGTTTTGAGCTTTACAAAATGGAATCATGATGTTTCTGTCCTCTAAGGTGGCTGATTTTTTAACTTAACCTTATATTTAATTTCTGAGTGTCATCTATATACTGTAGCATAATTTTATATTGAGCGATATGCTATTATTTATTCATTTTCTTATTGTGTTATTTCCATTTATGTATCTTTTTCTATTATTAATAATGCCATTATGACCATTCTTGTACACAGCTGTTGGTGTACTCACGTAAGAATTGTCCAAATTGATACCTTAAAGAAAGTGGCCAGATTGTGGGAACTTTCCAGTGTTCAACCATTCAAGATAGGACCAAATTGTTTCCAATGTGCTTGTATCAATTTATAATTCAACCAGCTGATCCTGGGCCTTGGAAGACTTCTTAATTTGTGATCAAATTAGTTGGTACAAATACATAATTCAATGTGATCTTAATTTGAATTTCCATAATCATAAAACTGAATATAATTTTATATGTGTATTACTCTTCATGCTTTCTCTTTCGTGATATGCCTACTCTTGTTTTTATTTGTCATTTTTCCCTGGGTTATTTTATTTTTCTTACTGAGTTGTAGGTGTTGTTTATTCTTTGGCTATTATTTTATTATTGGTTATATGTGTCATAAATATTATCTATAATGTTGAATTGATTTTCCCTTTCTCATGATGCCTTTTTATAAATAGAATTTCTTAAATTTAACAGTTTATCAATCTTGTATCTTATTTTAATATTTTAAATCATCCCCTAACACAAATTTAAAAATTGTTCTCATATAATCTCTAACAAAATTTTAAAGCTTTGCCTTTTATATCTAAGGACATAGTCATCTGGCATATATCGTGTGTATGGTGTATGGTAACAATCCAACTTAATTATAGCCATATGGATAAATACATCACTTATTAAATTGTCCCTTCTTTTCCTCATAGGCTATTTCTGTCATACCCTCAGTTTGCATCATTTTTTTAAAAGATTTTATTTATTTATTCGAGCTGGGGGGAGGAGCAGAGGGAGAGGGACAAGCAGACTCCATGCTGAGCTTGGAGCCCGACACGAGGCTCAACCTCAGGACCCTGAGATCATGACACTTAACCAACCGAGCCACCAAGGTGCCCCTGAGTTTGCGTTATATGTGTGGCTTTATTTGTAGGCTCTCTTTCTCTTGTTTTATTCTTTTTTCCCCCCCAAGATTTATTTATTTTAGAGAGAAAGAGAGAGAGCCTGCACGAGTGTGGGGGAAAAGGAGAGGGAGAGAATCTTCAAGCAGACTCCCTGCTGAGTGTGGAGCTGAACACAGCGGCTTGATCCCAGGACCCTGGGAACATGACCTGAGCCCAAATCAAGAGTCTGGCGCTTAAACAAGTGAGCCACCCAGGCGCCCCTCTCTTGTCTTATTCTTGTTCCACAGGTCACCTTATCTATTCCTGCACTACTACAACACTGACTTAATTATAATAGCATTATAATGAGACTTGATATCTGGTACAGCAAATAGCTCCTCTTTATTCTTCAGCTTGAGTAATGTCTTGGCTACTCACAGGCCTTTGATCTTCCAAATAAATTTCAAAATCAGCTTGGTATTCTGAAGTTTAAGTACAATGGATCTAGGTGTGAATTTCTTTTTATGGATCTATTTGGGATTAATTTTGTCTCCTGCATTTGTAGATTGTTTTTATTTTCCCCATTAGATCTGAAAAAATTGCGTCCATTATCTCTTCAAATATAGCTCACCCTTCATCTGTCTATCCTCTCTTCCTGGGACTCTGGTAAAATATATGTTAAATTATCTCATTCTGTTTTCTCCATCATTCAAGCCATTCTTTCATATTTTTGACCTTTTTTCCCCCTGCATGCAGGAGTCTGTGCATCTTCTATTTATTTTCCAATTTTACTGTCTTTAGCAATATATTTAATCTTCTTTTTTAATCTTTCAGCAATTCTCCGATTTCAACAATCTTTTTATTTTGAAACACTTATTCAATTACTTTAAAAATATGGTTTGTTATTTTATAGTATGTCATTTTGCCTGTCTTTAAAATAAATCTTTTTCATTTTTGCAATATTTAATTCCCAGGTTTTTTTTAAAGATTTTTTTTTTTTTTATTGAGAGAGAGAGAGAATGATAGAGAGCATGAGAGGGAGGAGGGTCAGAGGGAGAAGCTGACTCCCTGCTGAGCAGGGAGCCCGATGCGGGACTCAATCCCGGGACTCCAGGATCATGACCTGAGCTGAAGGCAGTCGCTTAACTAACTGAGCCACCCATGCACCCCTTTAATTCCCAGTTTATAAACCATTTCTGATTATTTAAGTATCTAAATTCTGTGGAATCATAACTATCCTTTGTTGTTTTTTCAGACTCTCATTTTATGTCTGCACTTTTAAAAATAAACATAAATTTTACTGATTTTTATTATGTAGGGGTCTAGAAACCTAAGTTGAGAATGTTATATCATCCAGAGTTAATTTTGAAATATACATTGATATAAGCACTTTGGAAACAACCTGATATTCTTTATGCAGTTAAACATCTGAAAGAGTTCCTTCCTTTTTTTTTTTTTTGTGAGAAGCCAAATGGTGTTATGGATAGTGGGTGATCCTTTTTACGCCCCTTTGAGTTATTGCCTAAATGAAGAAATCTCCACTTCTACCATCTTCCTCCCCATTGCCCTTAGAATCCTGATCATTATCAGTCTTATGATGGACAGACCTTAAGATGGCCACCATGTACATGTTCCTGTATAATTCCCTCTCCTTCAGTGTGGGCAGGTCCTATAACTTGCTTCTAACCAAAAGAATATGGCAAAGGTGATTTTATGTTACATTGTATAAGACTCCATCATCCTAGCTGACTTGCTTTAAAATCTTGCCCTTCTTGCTGTCTTTGAAGAAGGGAGCTGCTATGAGTCTTAAAACTGCAAGGAAATAAATTTTTATAACAAGGTTAATGAACTTGAAAACAAACTTTCTCCGGTCAAGCTTCTAGATGAGAACCTGGACCTTGTTGGTAGCTTGATTGCAGTCTTGCAGAGGACCCAGCTAAACCAAGACTACTGATCCACAGAAACTGCATGTTGCTTTGAGTCACTAAGTTTGTGATACTTAGTTATTATGCAGTACAGAAAATAAACACAGTCTGATAGTACATTATCCTGCAGAGAAAGACAGCCTTTTGATGCCTCACTTTTGACTTTGTTGCTCATTTCAGCTGCCAATTTTTTTTTCTCTCAAAAAAGTTAGGGGTTGGTAGCATTTAAGACAGAGAATTTGAGAGGTGTTCTTTTATTTACTGTATACCTCAAAGTGCATTAAAGTTTTTGTTTCATCAAGGACCTAGTTGTCTAGTAGAAGGAATGTCTTTTGGAGTGTTTAGTATGCCTTAATTACATCCAAAGGTTACTTTCTATGTATCAGAAACTGTGCTGATTTATATAAGTTGTCCCCAGTTAGTCACAAAAATAGACCTCATTAACATTACTCATGATATCACTATGAAGAAAATTATTAAGATATTATTCACAGGAGCATATGTTTTACAAGTCAAATAGTAGGAAAAGATATAGTGATGAATAGCAGGACTCTCTGTCACTCCTCCTTGTTCTCTACATTCCACACTCCAAAGGAAAACTCTTTAATCCTTTTTACCATTTATATTTGCTATTTAATGATATATTTTTATTGTCTTTAAAAATTTTACACATTATATTCTGACTTCCTTTGATGCAGAAGGTTGCTTTCTCTTAAAATCAGAAATAAAGCAAAGATGCCCCTTCTTACTACTTCTATTCAGCATTGTACTGGGATGCGATAACACAAGGAAATAAAAAGTATATAGATTGGGGAGGCAGAAATAAAACTGCATTTGTTTGATGATGATGTGATTATATATGTAGAAAATCCCAGATCTGACCAAAAAAAATCGCTGGAACTATTAAGATATTATAGCAAGATTGTAGGATATAAGGTTAACATTTCCTGTATAACCACAATGAACAATTAGAACCTGAAACACAAAACCATTTGCATTAATGCTCAGAAATGAAATATTTAGGCATAAATCTAAAAAAAATTATACAAGATCTATATGAGGAACACTAAAAACTCTGATAAAAAAGATCAAAGACGATCAAAATACATGGAGAAATATTCCATGTTCCTGGATAAGATGACTCAATATTTTAAGATGTCATTTTCAACTTGATCTATACATTCAGTGCAATCCCAATCAAAATGACAGCATGTTATTTTGAGTGTATCAACAAACTGATTATAACATTTTTTGAAAAGGCAAAAGACCTGGGATAATCCATACAATACTAAAAAAGAACAAAATTGGAGGAATGATACCACCAAATTTGAAGACTTACTATAAAGCTACAGTAATCAAGATGACATTGTATTGGAGAAGAAATGGACCAATATATCAACAGAAAAGAATAGAGAATAGAGAGCCTAGAAATAGACTCACACAAATTGAGTCAATTGGTCTTTGAAAAAGGAACAAAGGCAATTCAATGACGAAAAGATAATCTTTTCCAGCAAATGGTGCTAGAAATACTGGATATCCACATAAAAAAAAATTCTAGACATAGACGTTATATCTTTCCCCCAAATTAAATCAAAATAGATCATAGACCTAAATGGAAAACACAAACTATGAAATGCCAGAATATAACTGAAGAAAATCTAGGTGACCTTGGGTTTGTAGATAAAATACTATAAAGTAAATTTCATGAGAGAAAAATGGTTAGGTTGGACTTTATTAAAAATTAAAAACCTGTGTCCCATAAAAGACACTGTTAAGAAAATTAAGATACAAGCAACAGGCTGAGAGAAAATATTTGTAAAACACATATCTGATAAAGGACTTGCATCTAAAATACACAAAGATCTCATAAAACTCAACAATAAGGAAACAATTCAACTTAAGAATAGGGAAAAGATCATAGGAGTCACCTCACCAACAAAGATACACAGATAGCAACTAAGCATATGAAAAGATGCTCAACATCAAATATCATCAGGGAGTTGAAAATAAAAATCGCAATTAGGTATACTACTCATTTTTAAAGTGGTTAAAATCCAAAATATGGCAACAGCAAATGCTGGTTAAGGACACAGAATAACAAGAGGTCTCATTCATTGTTGGTGAAAATGCAAACGGTCCAGCCACTTTGGAAGACAGTTCTGCAGTTTCTTCCAAAGCGGAAAATAATCTTACCATAGGATACAGCGATATTTCACGTACATATTTCTCTAAATGAGTGAAAAGCTTATGGCTACATAAGAATCTGCACATAAATTTTATAACAGCTTTGTTCATACTTTTCCAAACCTGGAAGCAACCAAGATGTCATTCAATTTAGATAAGTGGAGGAAGCAACTGTGGTACAAGCATACAATGAAAGATTCTTCAGCAATAAAAAGAAATGAGCTCTTAAACCCTGAAAAGGCACAGAGGAACTTCAAATGCATATTGCTAAGTAAAAGAAGTTGTTCTGAAAAGACTACCCATAGTATTCCAACGCTGACTTTCTGAAAAGAAAAGACAAATTATAGAGATGGCATAAAGAGAAGTGGTTGCCAGAGGTTTGGAGAATGGAGAGATCAATAAGTGAAATGCAGGGGAATTTTAGGGTAGGGAAACTATTCTGTATGATATTGTAATGGTAGATACAGGGCAGGATGCATTTTAGTTTCTTCCTTCACCAATGGAGCTGTATAACATGGAATATAAGCCTTCATCTAAATTATAGTTTACAGTGATAAATTTTACCTAATAGTGATAAATCAATATTGGTCCATTAATTATAATGAATGTACTATACTAAAGTAAGATATGAACAACAGGGGAGACTGTATGTGAGCGGGAGGGGTCACTTGAGAATGTTTACTGTAAAGTTCCATTTTTCTGTCAATATAAAACTTCTAAAAAATAAAGTCTATTAATTAAAAAACACTTACATTATATTCTGACTCCCTACTAGGAATAAGGTTGTTTTCATTTTCTAACACTACCTTTCCTCTTTTCTCCATGTATTTCTTCTTAATTTTTGTTGAATTGCTGCTCATTGTAGAGATGATAATGATGTAAATATCGTTAACGACTGAGCCATGTAGATTATGATTGCACTTTGCTTCCTGTGCATCTATTCATTTTTTTTTCCCTGTAGTTTTAATTGCTCACTGACAAGAACTGAAAAATACCTCTTATTGTAATCAAACACCTCAGTTTATCAGTTCATATTTTTCTTGAATCCAAACTTCTTGGAGCCCTCTGTCCTTTTGTTCCAATCTGGATTTCTTTCTTTTTAGGCATTTTGCTCAGTTGTTTTTTCCATGAACTTCTCTTTATTATCCACAGAGTACTCTTTCCTCACTCCTTTCTTGGGCCCACTATCTTCTGAATCCCAAATCTTTCTCTTTGTGGGTTTGTATTGTGCCAACTTAGACAAACTGGAATTGCATTTCCCAGAATGCCCCTCCTGATAATGGTTCCAGGTTAGCACCCCTGCCAATCATTTTGATCAAGGTTTGGAAGATGGAAGCGAAGCAACCTTCCTTATTCTTGGAAGGTTGGTGTAAGACACCAGTTGCGCTGAGTTAGAGAAGCCATCTAATATCTAATTGTCCCTTAAAGGGCGCCTGGGCGGCTCAGTCAGTTAAGTCTCTGCCTTTGACTCAGGTCTTGAACCTGGGGTCCTGGGGGCCCTGGGGGTCTTGGGATTGAGCCCCGCGTTGGGCTCCCTGCTCAGCGGCAAGTCTGCTTCTCCCTCTGCTCCCCGCTCCCTGCTCCTGTGCACACTCTCTCTCTCAAATAATATTTAAAAAAAATTTTAAGAATGAGAGAGAGAGAGAGAGCATGAGAAAGGGGAGGGTCAGAGGGAGAAGCAGACTCCCTGCTGAGCAGGGAGTCCGACGTGGGACTTCATCCTGGGACTCCAGGATCGTGACCTGAGCATAAGGCAGTCACTTAACCAACTGAGCCGCCCAGGTGCCCAATAATTAAAAAAAATTTTTTTAAAAGATTTTTACCGTTTCCATTTATTTTTAGCACTTTTCAGAGGTACAGAGTTAACCTTGTGCCCTTAATTTGTTTTTCCAGCCTCTCTGTGGTTCTGTGGCACAAATCAACTTTCTTCTCAGTGGTGTCTTCTGTTTGAATTTCATGAAGGCACAGCTTTTGCCTTTTTTATTCCCTGCTCTATTGCTTCTCTCTAGAACAGGGCCCGGCACACAGTAGGTGCTCAGTACATATTTGGTAAATGATAAATGCAAGTACTTAGTTGCAGCTGTTGTCACTCTGCTAAGTCAGTTCCTAGTCTCCTCTCTTACATTTTTATTACCAACTTTCTTTTGCTATTTTCTCCATTCCCATTCTTTCTGATTATATGGGAAGTAGTCCACCTTTTAAAAGTATTTATCTCTATTTACTTATACTCTTAAATTCGTGGCATTTAGGACAGAGTAGAATCAATGTGTTTCATCTTACTAGGCTTACCTGAATGTCTAGCATTATTTTTTCAACTATTCTAATATTTAAAAAGATGTTTTTGATGTTTTTGAATTCTCCCAGTAAAATTGTGAGGTCTAGAGATGGGAACAGTTGGATTTCGTTGTGAGAATCTTGTGGCTCCACCTTCTATGCCCACCCATTATGCTATTATGTTTAAAATTATTTTTTAAATTCAATAGCAGCAGCTGTCTGACCCTTTACAATTTTTCCATGAGGTAAGTACACTAGACTTCAGGAACTCTGGGGTTTTCTCTTTTCCCTGAACTTTAAATAAATTATGACACATTTGTTTTACAGCAGAATTAGGTGCCAGGAAAGATAAGAAAATCTATCTTCCATTTCTCGGATAAAGGCTGATCATCCGAGCAGTATTTATGTAATGACTCACTCGTTATTGATCAAGGGTCTAGAAAGTCTGGGGGATTTTGCATTTTGAGAATTTGGGAGTAATTTATGATAAACAATAATAGGAAGAGAGTTATTCTGCATGTTTGTTGCTCAATGCAGCTGTCAAACCCAGACGCCAAGAAGTGTAAATGTGAAGAATTTTGTCATAACACCTAGTGTTTCCGGAAGTAAAATAACTCAGTTACACAGTGTTGTGTAGCTTAATGGTCCTTTGGCTTATTTTCTCTTAGCTCCTTACTGAAGGGTAAGTTCTGTTATAAATTATACATGTGAAAATTATAAAATCTTACATATTCAAGACTATGCTCTGTATATGTTATTAGCACTGAAAATAGACACCTTTCATCTTCTCAGATTCATTTTTCAGTTTGTTAAGCATTTCACCAGTGCTATAAGGCTGCTACCCACCTGTCAAAAATATAGTTTTATAAATTGACATCTTTGGATGAGCTCCCTCTGATGACAGAGGATTGCCAAGTTTCTAGCATCGCCTCCCTCCTCCACAAACAGTAATGGTATTATTGTTCTAAGGAGAGATTAACATTGTGTTACTGCAGTTTGAAACCTAAGTATTCTGTTGAATTCAATAACATGTTAAGCAAAGAAGTAACCTGGTGTGGTAGAAGGCACCTGCCTGCAGAGGCCCACCCAGGGATGCAAATAAAAATACTTAACAATTAGATGGCACATATCATACGATCAGAAAGGAAATGGCTAAAATGCTGATGTCCCATTGCTGTACCAGCTATTACCTGTTCCTAGCAGGCAAGAAAGCCTACCGGGTCCTAACAGAAGGGCCAGGGGCATAGAGGGGACTCAGGACAGCAGCTATTTACCAACCATTACAGAACATTTCGATATTTTAACAACTAGTATTGATGTACTGGTGCCTCTGGCTGCATATCAGCCCAAGTCTGGAATTTCTCTCATGGCCAGCTTCTTTCAGTGTGATCCTGGGACAGTTCCTTAACCTCTCTGGGCTTAGTTTCTTCACCTGTTCTAACGGGCTACATGGACAGGGCTGTAGCTCCCCTGTGTCATTTTGTAACTCCTGTCCAGATTTTCCAGGTGTATGTTGGATGGACTAAGACTCTCTAAACTTTTGTGTTCTGGGAAGGAAGATAAACTACGGAACTGGACCAGGAAGGGAATTGCAACTCTGCCACAGGCAGGATGCTGCTTGTGAAATTAAGAAGCCACTTCTACACTTGTCAGCTCTAGAGCCTAAGTGCCACTGTTGAGGTCAGGGAGCCTCCTCTGCCAAATCTGGTAGCCACTGGTAATGTTCCTAGGCTATGCTACCTCTGCTTTGATCTGCATGTGAAAAACGGATGCCTTACTTTTTCCCCCTAAATAACCCAGTTCTGAATTCAATTCAAATCTTACACCAGTACATCTGAATCTAAGAAGCTAAATCCCACTTGGAGTGCTGGCTACAAGGGAATGAGGAAATTTTTTAGCTTTCTAGTTTCTGCAGTACAAGAAGGCAAATGAAAGGCATAAGTGAATTTTGAAAAATCCAGTCCACAGTGTCTGTCCTACAAACTCAGGTCTTCTGGGTCCCAGAGGCAAAGCTCATATCTAATACATCATCTTAAATGCCACTTCTCCCTTAAGGATCCACAGATGGATTGTAAGGTATCTGAATTCAATTTGCAAAATAATGTTGACCAAAGTTTTCACAACTACTTGCAAAACACTACTACATTGTTCATGTTGACAATTTACTGATTATGAATTACTATGACAGATGGAAAATATGAAAAGCAAAGGATTAAAAGAAAAGTTGTCCCAAAAGTTGTCCCAAGCCAGGATTTTTTTTTAAAGATTTTTATTTATTTGAGAGACAGAGAGAGAGAATGGTAGAGAGAGCATGAGAGGGAAGAAGGTCAGAGGGAGAAGCAGACTCCCTGCTGAGCAGGGAGCCTGATGCAGGATTCGATCCCGGGACTCCAGGATCATGACCTGAGCCGAAGGCAGTAGCTTAACCAACTGAGACACCCAGGCACCCGCAAGCTAGGATTTACACCTAGGTCTTTGAAGCCAGATGATTTATTGTTTGGATTATACCCTATCAAAATACCTAAATTTATTTTATGAAAGCCTCAATTTATCTATCATTTTAATAATTGGGTGATATAGTACTAACTTTGGTTAGTGAGTAGACTTGCTTGCAAGTAATTTTGTCTGTGATAGTTTTGAAATAAATTAGTGGGCTGTGTATCCTTGTAAAGACAATGAGCTATATGGACAGGCTTAAATGAACATGAAGTTTTTTTATATATATTAACCATTGAACTCACCTCCCTATGTATGAAAGGGTAAAATTATGCTCCAGAAAGGAAGCTCAAATCACTTTTTTATTCATTTACTCTGGATTATATTGACTATGCTAAAATTAAAACTCTCTTACTATAGACATAAATTGCCAAGATTTCCTATTAAGTGCATTTCATTCTTTATTGACATAATATAAGATATAATCAATGGGAGCCATATGTCAGCTGAACAGTAGGGTCTTGGCAATATTCATAGCAGTTACTAATATATTCAGTTTATAGAATTTGGTTGAATTTATGATATAAAACTGTCATTTTCTAATTTTAAACATATGTACTATCTAATAATCCTACTGCTTTTAAAATAGAGCATCAGAAAATCCAGGTTGGTTAGGAAAGACTACAGAAAAGGGAACTAGAAAACATGATCTGTTATCTAGAAATATTATTACTAAGAATCAAAGACTGATTTGGGGTCATTTGTAGATAGTCATATCCTGGAATTGCTGATATACTTTTAAAGGAAGTAGGACTGAACTAGAAAATTTCTCAAGAATTATAAGAGGAATGTTAAGTATTCACATTTTTCAAATCCAGGATATCCCTCAGAGGTAACAGTGGTTACCACAGGGGTTATGGAGTTGGAGTAGGGATCTGGGATTCAAAGAAGAGTTGTGAGTAATCTGGATAAGTTTTTATAGGGTGTGCGTGTATACAAAACAATAACAACAAAATTATTGGGAAAAAGGGAAAAATAATTCTTAAGATCTCTCACTTGTCCTCTCTTCTTTGTCTATCTTTCTTAGTGTTTTACATTATTTTTTATTTTTTCTATCATTCCTGCCAAGGCACAGATGATTTAAAACAACTGCAATACTGCCCCACCTTTCTCAAATTTTTTTACAACTGGTCCAACATATATCATTTTCAGATACTTTAAGCAAATGGCTTCATTTGCAAGAGGGAGGTAAATTATAAACCAATTTAGAAGTTATATACAATTTAGGAAATCATGTAAGAAATATGAAAAGGATTGATAGGCATGAAATTATGGAAATGAAGAGAAAATAACTGTCCTTTTAGTTCTCCCCATCACTGGGGGAATTTGAATCATGAGGCTGAGAGCTCAAATAGGAGGTTAGCTTAGCTCTCCATGAATTAAGTCCCTCTGTGTGCTGCTAGGCTATAAATTAATGGAATAAATCTAGAAATGAAACGATAGTTGATTCCCAGGCAATTAGAACAAAAAGGAAAAGCTTATCTTAGACAAATTGAAAAAGCTTTCTTTCCTTGTCAACAGCATTCTCAGCAAAAAACTTTTTTTTTTTTTTTTAATTAGAGTGGGCTGATAATGGTAACAATGGAAGGCATTTTTTTCAGTAAACCTGATTGGCTGTTAGTTTATTTTTATACCTTTGTCTTCCTGTTTTGATGTCAGTGAAAACCCAGTTTTCTCCAGATTGTTGATAATTGTTTCTTAATATGTGTTTGTACATGCCATGTTCTCACACTGGTCTTTCGTGAGGAATATACGTGCAGTCTGGTTTTTTTTTTTATCCTGATTTCCATCAAAATGTCAAATTCCTTCAGTAAACTTGCAACAGAGTTTTTATCAAGACTCAGAACAGTACAGAGAATTTTTTTTTAAAGAGTATGACTTAAAAACTAAGATCACAGGAAAGCAGATTAGCAAAGTATTGTCATGCTTTGTAAGAAGTTGAAAAGGGCTTCAAGGAAAAATCATGATGTAAATAACCTTTTTTTTTACCCCTTCTCTGAGCCAGGCCCATTTGAACCATTGACCCCAGCACATACATTGTCTACCTTTGTGTTTTCTGCACAATGTTAGTTTTCCTGTTTCTATAAAATGCACAGAAAAACCCAACTACTTAATTTCTCTAACTATGCTTGCTTTGAACCTAACTGATAAATTAATTGATAGGATTGCTGAATCCTGTGTTTTTCATTTTTTATGTAGATAACAGGCCAAACTAGAAAGGCATGGAGTACAGTTGATGAGAACCTGAGTTAAGGGTCAGAGTGTTTATATTGTCCCATGTACTCATATTACAAAGCAGTAAATGTTAGAACCATGCAGGACTCCTACTAATAATGAGACATAAGTGGAAATCCAATCATGTTTTCTGAGTCTCAAAATTTTTTCCCTTAAAATAGAGGGTTTTGAATTGCAAAAAGCAAGTGACTTTCAACATGTGGCCAGCTTTTCACATGATACTTGTAACATTCACTTTGATTTTTATTCTTTTTTTTTATTGTTATTTCTTTACATAACCAAGAGCCTATAAAAAGCCCCCAAGTTTGCTATGTTTGTGCAGTTGGGTCAAAGGCATTGTAATTGCATGCAGGAGAAACAGCAGTAGGAAAGAATTAATTCAAAACATATAACTATAAGAAATAAGGCATATTTCTTATCATATCTCAGCTAAGGTATTTGAAGACTTAAGCTACACAGATGAGCCAATTCTCATCTTGGTGTGTCTTATAAGGAAAGTCTAAATCTTCACCATCACCTCATTCCTGGATCTGATTTTATACCCCACTTCCAACACTTTCTAAATATAATTCAAATCACAGAACAGGGTGTGTGTGTGTGTGTGTGTGTGTGTGCGTGCATGCGTGTGTGTGTGTATGTGTGCAACTATATAAATATAAATATATATTTTTATGTATTGTATATAAATTTTTTGAAGTCACACACTGCTGAATACTCTCCAAGAAAACAGAAAATTAAACTGTTTGATGAATCATTGTTTTCACACATAAGATTCTTCTATAAGCAGAGATATAGTATGCCAAATTTCCAAACTGAAGAACACCTGACCCTATATCTTTGTATATTTCAAGGTTATGAGTTAAATCCAATGTTGGATCTTGTTCCCTAATGAAATTATCTCTTCATAACTCAAAAATGAACATTTTGGAAACCAATTTTTGGATAGTCCTTTTCCTTGTAAAACAGAAAATCTATGAGATAGATGATATATGAGGGAATCTACTAATGCTTAATACGTGAGTCTTGTGTTAAATGGTTTGACGGTTTCCAAATTACATTATTTGTGGCTGCAATATCTGTCTGTTCTCTCTAAAAAGTCAGTTATTTGCCTGAGTTGCCTCAACTGAGTCAAATATGATGATGTGATGATACGATGGTGGGGTTCACAGTAGTGAGACAGAATAGTGAGGACCCAGAACCGGCTGTCAGGCTGGGGGCAGAGAGGCCCACTTGCAGTAGAAAATGGTATTTGATGGGTTTAAATGTCTTGATAGGAAAAACTATCTGAAAATAGAGCAAGAGTATAGGTAGAGTGTTAAGAGCAGGAGAAAGAAACTAGAACCTCCATATGTCTGAGGAGAAGCTGATTAGCAATTAGAAGTCCCCTTGCCCCTCCTAGAACAGGGGACCAGGCAGACTCCTCAGAGACTGATGCATTCAGGGGAAAGGCAGGGATAGGGTTAACTCATGAACTCTGAGGCAGAGAATGTGATCTTGGGAAGAAAGTAGAAATCCCCTAATATAACTGGAATCCAGAATTGGGGATGAGACCCAATTAGTTGGGGCCAAAAACTTGCTGTTAGTTGCTTATGTGGTGAACCTTAATTTGAGTCCCCCTGCCTTGCACTGCCTTTGATAGAAACTAATGTAGGTCTAAACCTACAAGAGTGGAAAGGTTCTAGCTGAGAGGAAAGAAGAAAATCAGAGGATGGGAATTAAGTAGAACCCAACAATACAAAGGAATACCAGCACATACCCATTTAACTTACAGAAATAAGTTGCTTTGCTTATCTAAAAGATTGCTTATGGGAAATTTTTTTTTCATTTTTGTTTGTTTGTTCGTTTTCACTGACCCAGTGAAAGAAAGGTTGCAAAAGAGAGATAAAAGGCTACTGAAGGCCTTTACAAAACACAATTTCGACTATATGTAATTTTTGTTTTACATGCTCTTCTAGAACATAAATTCCATGTGCTATGTGACTTCATTTACTAATAGACTAAAAGGAGAGCCAGGGAAAGAGTTTCTTTGGTTTCTGGGGGATGCTGCTTCAGGAAAACTAGAGAAACAAAGAACTCTTAGTAGATGTTCTTGGAACCAAGAAATAACTATTTGTCTTTTCAGCACATACTTACTGAAGCCCAAATATGTGCCACAGGCACTGGGAACACAAAGAAAAATGACGTAAGCTGCCTGTCTTGAGAAAAGAGTGGTGGAATGAAAAGCTGTGTAACTAGATAATTGCAACACAAAACCATAAAGGCTGCAATAGAGGTGTTAACAAAATACAGAGGGAGTTACTTACAGGAGGTAATGGCTTTTTCTGTCTGTGGTCCAGAAGGCAGCAGGCTACTCATGCTTTGAGTTCATTGAAATAAGGAAGAGACAGGCATCCTTGACAATAAAAGCACCTCGTATATGCATAGCAAATTAGAGTTTTCAAGGCATTTTCAAACTACTGTCTTATGTGCTATACAGAGTCCAGTAAGCCAGGTATAGTCCTTACTTTGCAGATGATTAAACTTGCCCTAAGCAGAGAAGTGCCTTACCTAAGCTGCCCAAGAAGGTAAATGGGTGGGTTTGGTACACTGCGCATGATTGCCTTCATAATCAAATGAGTTAAGTTCAAGATATTCTGACTCTCAATAATTTAGCAAAGTAGCATCAATAGACAGAGACTCTCTTTTTGACCAAACTTTAGACAAGCTGCTCTGAACATCTCTGTATCCCCCTAAACTAAACAGGCCCCTCTGAACCCTCTTTTTGGCTAGGCTTCATCCAGTTGTAGTAAAATACCTGCTTAAATCAGGTTAGTGAGAATTCTTCTACCCTCGATATCTGATCAAATTCCTTATCCTGTACCTTTGATATCTGATAATCCCGGCTTCCCTTCAGTAAGAATTCTGTTAAGTCAGGTTAGCAAGACTCCCCCCTGCCCTTGATTTCTCTTAGTAATTTTCCATACACTAACCCCTTCATTCTGCTTGTTGGCTATAAATCCCCAGCTGTCTTTGCTATATTTGGAGTTAAGCCTGATTTCTCTCCTCTGTTGCAATAATTTTCTAGTTCTTGACAATTATGCTTAGTGAAATTTTCATGAGATGTTAAACAGCTAACCATCACCTTAAGTTACCTTTTTCACCATATTCTACAATAGAGGTAACATATTTGACTTTTAGTAAACCTAGATAAGATAAAAATATTATAATTAATGCTGATAACTCTAAAGACATGCCTGTTTTAATTAAACCAACAAACTTAAACTAATCTTTATTTACTGAAGATTACCCTACCTAGATCACATGAACTTGAGATGCATTTGGGTTAACTTTCTATATTTCTCAGAGTATGCTTGGTTTGCAAAAACACTTGTTTGTCTTTAAAGCCAATTAAATAGAGCTCTTTACAAATTAATTTTGGCAATGCCATCCAGCCGCGGGAAAAAAAAATCACACATTTGTAATATACATGCATAGACATACATACACATACAGACAGATGCCAAGACAGATCTTACAGCTTCTGTATTAAAATTTTAGCCTCTTACTAATATTTGTGGAAGAGACGTTTAAAATTTTTCATAGGCCTAGTTTTCAAAATAGGCTTTCCTTTTCCCCCCTTCTGATAAGAATTACCTTAATTTCTGGAGAAGACCAGTTACCTCTGAAAAGGAAGAATGTATGTAAAGGCAGCTCCAACAAGAAAGACTTGTTCCTTAGGTCCTGATATTTTACAATACCTGCAAGCTTTCTGAGATGAACAGGAGGGGTTTCAGGATTAGTGAAAAAGATAGGTGGCTTTGAATTATTTCTAGAGCCATGTTTCTGTTCCTGTAAAAACTAGATTTGTAAGACAAGTACCATTGTTTTTAATTCCTCAAAGAATTGGGTTGCAACCTGAATGATCTTAAGAGGCTGCCCCACCTGTCCAACTATATTATCCTCAATTTGCTTGTTTATATCAGGGAGATCTTCAATAAAATGACAATAAAAAGATTCCTATGTTCTAGATTTAGAAGTGTGTATTTTTGGAATGTCTTAGTAAATCCTTCCACAAAGCCTTCAAAATCTTTTTCTCCATTCTAGGTATATAGTTTTATTTAGTTTTGGGAAGAAGGCCTAAAAACAAGTTCCTATCAGGCTATAAATATCAGTTTCCAATGTGGCCAATTTCTGACCATAGAGTTACTTAAAAAAAAATCTTTTTCTAATTATCTGGGAAATGCAAATTAAAACCACAATAAGATGTCACCATACACTTGTTAGAGTGGCTATTATCAAAAACAACAGAAATAGCAAGTGTTAGTGAGTATGGGGAGAAACAGGAATCCTTGTGCCCTGTTGGCAGGAATGTAAATTGGTATAACCAATATGGAAAACAGTATGGAGATTCCTCAAAAAATTAAATATATGATCCAGCAATTCCATTTCTGGGTATCTATATGAAGAAAATGGAAACACTAACTCAGAAAGATATCTGCAATCCCATGTTCATTACAGCATTATTTATAATAGCCAAGATATGGAAAAAACCTGTGACCACTGATGGATAAATGGATAAAGATGATGTGGTGTGTGTGTGTGTAATGGAATTTTATTCAGCCATAAAAAAGAATGAAATCTTGCCATTTGTGATAGCAGGGATAAATTTTTTTTTTAAAGATTTTATTTATTTATTTGACAGAGAGAGAGAGAGCACAGGTAGGCAGAGCGGCAGGCAGAGGGGGAGGGAGAAGCAGACTCCCTGCTGAGCAGGGAGCCTGATGTGGGGCTTGATGCCAGGACCCTGGGATCATGACCTGAGCTGAAGGCAGACGCTTAACGACTGAGCCACCCAGGTGCCCCAGCAGGGATAAATTTTTAGGGCATTCTGTGAAGTGAAGTAAGTCAGAGAAAGACAAATACCATATGATTTCACTAATATGTGGAATCTAAAAAAAAATTAGCTCACAGATACAGAGAACATACATTGGTGGTTGCTAGGAGTATGGGTTGGCGGGGAGGTTGGGTGAAATGGGTGAAGGGGGTCAAAAGGCACAAACTTCCAGTTATAAAATAAGTCAGGTGTATGTAATGTTCAGCACGGTGACTATAGTTAAAAATACTATATTGTGTAAAAGTTCTCATCACAAGAAAAAAATTATAACTATGTGTGGAGATAGATGCTATCTAGACTTACTGTGGTGATATTTCCCAATGTATACAAATATCAAATCAGCATGGTGTGCACCTGAAGATAATGTAATGGTACGTCAATTATATGTCAATTAAAACAAAAAAGATGTCAGAACTAATATCTCTTCATCACTAAGTGCTTACCATGGAAGAGTTTATTGCATTTAAACCTCACAATAATCATGCAAGGTTGAGATTATTCCCCATTTTGCAGGTGATAAAACTGGTTCTCAAAGAGTAACTTGCTCTCACTCACTTAGCTGGAAATTGAATCCCCTGACTTATCCCAAAGTTTATGATCTTTCCTACACTAAGAAGTGGGATTTGGTCCTTTGTAAAGTCAGATATATATGATGATAAATGATTATAGGCTTTAATTGGTATAGATATTAAAATTGGGGGGTGGGAGTGGTCCAAAATCAGGTATTGAGAATACTGATGAATTTTTGCTTCTATCTTAGCTCTAACCAGCCACCTCACCATGGGAATAAGTCCAAAGACAATGACTTGGACTTTGGCCTGTCTCTCCAACTACCAGCCAAGGGTGGGTCATATTAAGGAGTTAAAGTAGATTGATCAATATGTTTTCTCTTAAAAAAAATTCTTTGGCTTATCTTGTCAGGTTTCAGCAGAAACAAACAGTAAATATTCCTGACAGTATTCAAGAACCCTATGGAAGCAAAGAAGGTGCAAAAGACACTACTCTCCTAAGATCCAGAGCCACTTCCAAAGATAACCAAAAAAAAGATATAGAGTATTCCCCCAAAGCGCCTATCGCCATTAAGGCCCTGGCTGCAAATGGAGTGCAACCCGTATTTCTGTCTAGCAGTATTTTGGGGTCCTTAATATGACGCTTGAGCTGCCTGCACACACATGAACCTGGACATCCCAGTCAGGCAGAAAACCAAGTCAAGTTCTCAGGACACAAAATGAGACAACAAGAAGGCAATGGCTGTCCCTGGGAGAGAAAGGATCGACAACCAGTGGGTACCGGAAAGCAAATTCACAAGTCACGATTCAAATATTGAATTTTCACAGTTTTTTTGTCTGCCACTCTGAAAGGAAGGGGCAACGTGAAACTCTACCTTCCTCTCTGGACCAGTTACCACAGATAGAGATCTGGGAGAGCTGACTTTGATAACAATTCTTACCTTTTGCTGGCTTCTGCCATTTCCCAGGATTCTGTGGGCTCTGGAGTGAGTCTTGTGTTTCAGCGGGTCTCATCCTGGTCACCAGAAACTGTAGAGGAGGAAAAAGAATTTTCCCTCGAACCTTTACAGTGAGTACTTGGCTGAGATCCCTTTTTCTCTAGGGCACCTCGTAAATGGTTGGGTTTATCTAGGTTAAAAGTTCTCCACTGTGGCCACTGTAATTCAAGATTATTTTTGCTAAGGTTAACCTGCTTGTTCAGTCTTATTACAAAATTTTATTCACCTGACGCCTCACATAGGCCCCAGTCCAGCTTAACTCCTACCGGGTCTGACCTGGAGCGGCTCTGGTTTCTAAGTAGGACCCAGTCTGACCCCGGAACTGGTCTGGTTTCCAAGTCGGACCCAGTTCCGGCCCTGGACCGAGTCTGGTTTCCAAGTCGACGCAGTCTGACTGTGCCAGCTTCCGCACCCAGTCCAGAGAAAGAAACCCTCAGATCTAAGTCTAGAAGCTCCTAATGCAAAAGCTGTGGAGGATTCGAGAGGGATTTCCCCACAACGTCCCCAGGCGGCGGGAAAGCAGCAGGCTGCAGGGGCTCGACAGGTACCCACGTTTGCTTCCTCCGGCGCGTCTCCGGGCGTCTGGGTTCCATCTTCTTGCACCAGAACGGTTAAAAGGTAAACCGAGGAACGTTAAAAATGTTAAGAGTCTGGGGCACCTGGGTGGCACAGTCGGTTAAGCTCAGACTCTTGGTTTCAGCTTAGGTGGTGATCTCGGGGTCACGGGATTGAGCCCCATGGCTCCAGCTCAGTGTGGAGTCGGTTTAAGATTCTCCCTCTCCCTTTGCCCCTCCCCCGCTCGCTCTCTCCCTCTCTCTCATTCTCTAAAGATAAATAAATAAATCTTCAAAATAGGAGATTTCTTATTTGAGTAAAAATTGATTTGAATCGGGCAGCGTCCAGTCTAGCAGATAGAAAGGAGTTTTGAGGTGTTGTGAAAATGAAAGACTTTTGGAGGTAGAAAGAAGCAGGAAGACAAACTAAGCCAAAATTTCGAGTTGGTTATTACAAATTTACTTACTTTAGGGAATGTGTGGGGCTTTTCGGGCAGATTACCTCACTAGTACTCATTAGGTGATTTTATTTATTTATTTGACAGAGAGAGACAGTGAGAGAGGGAACACAAGCAGGGGGTGGGGGGAGAGAGGGAGAAGTAGGCTTCCTGCTGAGCAGGGAGCCCGACGCGGGGATCGATGGGGATCATGACCTGAGCCCAAGGCAGACACTTAACGACTGAGCCACCCAGGCGACCCTGATTAGGTGATTCTTGATTGACTGGTTTAAGGTTCCATTTCTGGGAGAACAGAAACTAAAATTAAGTCTCGGTTTGGTGATGTGGGACTTAGCATTGGGCCTCTTGTCTTACTGTTGTATCTAAAATTGAAAATCTTATACGCTGAGACGAGGATAAAAGAGTGAGAGTAAGTATTTTTTCCCCAAGAAAACATATTAGTAGGTTTTAAGCTTCTTGAAAGTAAAAATGTCTTCTTTTTAAACTGTACACCCACTAAATATGGTACATTTATATCAATGTTTGATAAATATTTAGCAAATACATGTGTCTATATTTGACAGATAATTTATATTTGTCTTATTACTAATAATTTTCTTTTCATAAGCAGTATCTGTCTTGAGTGGATAGTCTTAGTTAATGATTTAATATTGGTTTTAGTAAATCCCTAATTATAGTCTTAAAATTATTCATGACTAATCCATATAGTTCAATTTGTCGCACAAATGAAGGCAACATCCACCAACTGGAGGGAATGGCTAGAATAGACACTAAAGGAGGAAGTAGCCAATCCTTTTCCATCTGCGCTGCATGTTTCAAACCTGGATGGGAGCATCACATAGTACCTTGGATGGAATAAAAACACTTTTCCCTCTGCAGCTTTTTTCTTAGCTGTGGTTATTTACTGATGGTAAACATGTAAGACCTGAGTTCATTGCAAAAATTGAAAAGAAAAAAAACAATTCACAATTTCCAAAACGACTCTTTAATCTTATACGTACTTAATAATAGCTGAAAAGATTTATTTCTCTCTCTGGGTTTAGACCTGTTGTAATTTCTGTGGGGAATTACATAAAAAAAAGTAGATCTAGTACCTGCTGTGGAGGAGTTTATAATCTGAAAGTAGAAAGAGAGTTAACAGAAATGAAAGATACTTGGAGGCAAAACCACTTTATATTTTACTATTTTTAGAGGCTGCAGGGAGAGCAGAAATTTTCATTGTATCTTGTAGTCATAACTTTTGGAGAAAAAAAAAATCAATGCCTTTTTATATGTTGCCTGCTTGGTAAATTCTATGATATGAGCAGTAAATAATGAATTTACGAAGTGAATCACAAAGAACTCACAAGTTTAAAGTAGATATTTGGTTGAGATTTCCAAAAGGAAAAGAGACAGACGCAAATATTACATTGGTATATTTTTTGAGAACCAGGAAATGTACAAGTATTGTTCCTTTGGCAACCTTTGTGTAGCATGGACAGCAGTTTCTCCTGTTTTCATATTGCAATCAAGGACTGGATTGTTTTGTTCATGTGATTATTTTGCATTTCTTCTCTTTTTTTTCCTTTCCCTTGTGCTTATTTTACATCAAGGTCTAAAATCTGGTTGTTGTTCTTAATTTGTCAGAAGTGCAAATTCTTGAAAGCAAAGTAAGAACTGAAGCAAAGTGAAAAGGAAGTTATAAATACTTAAATTCTAGAAAGTGAAATGTGTATTTTCAAAATCAGATTTTCAGAGGGAGCCCAAAGAGGAATTTCTGAATAATAACAAGAACGTTATCCAAATCCTATTATCTAAAAAGGTAGTTTAAAGTATAGGCAGCCTAACTATCGGCACATAAACTAAACTGCAAGTAAGCAGAGTCATGTCTGGTTATAAGATTAAAAAATGCAGTCACTGTGCTTTTGTTATCAGTAATGTTACACGATTAGTCTAATTGATGTTTCTTCCAAATGGACTAAAAGTGAAAGATTACCCACTAACCTCTTTTTGGCTTTACTTGCCTCCCTTTGAACCTTTACCTGGGTTCCGGTTGTGACCCTTCTGGTACCTTTGGATCCCATGATTCTTTAATCATCCATAATTTACAGTTTAGTTAAACCCTATCACTTTTGTTTTGCTTTGCTTTTTTCCCTTTTAACAACCCTTTTGATCTTGTTCTGCTAAGCACTGCTGGAGAAATTCAGGAGAGCTTGCCAGTTGAGTTCTGTGCGGTTAAGCCCTCCATGCTGTTATGCTACCCTTTATTCACCATTAACTAACTTCCTAAAGCATTTCTTCAGCAGTTACTCTAGTCCTTTTTAAATTTCCTCTAGCCTCCAACCACACTATTGTCTTCTTCAGGCTAAGTGAAGACTTTTCTTCTCACTTGGGTGACAAGACAGACCTTGAGGAGTTACTTTCCAATCCTACCCTCTTCATCTAAAAATTCCCTGTGAACTTTTGGCAGATGGTCCCAGCAAGGTGGGGAAGCATACTCTAAGTAGGATGGGTAATTCTGGGGGGAGGTTTAATAAAGAGACTCTACAAATGTGGGGCTGTGTAGTTCCGTAGGGCTAGGAGCCTTTAGGCCCAGATGGACAAATGGATAGAGCAGTTACTGAGTTTTGAAAAGAGAGGGTCCTATAGATTTGGCCACCTTGAGTGGAGCAGTGACCTTCACTCAAGGGATGCAGCCAGCTCAATGTGACTCTTGAGAGCGCCAGAGCCTGACTTCTCTCTCCTCCCTTCCTCTGATCTTTTGCCTGTACCTCTCCATTGTCTGCTGTCAGCACAGACAGCGGGATGGAATTTGGATGGACAAATGGAAAGTATCTAGCAGAGACCTCAACAGATGTTTTTGCTGTGTCTATAATACATAAAAAAAAGTCATTTTAGATTTTATAAAAGATAAAGAATTGGTCCTGCTCACAACTTCTACAAAAGCTCAGAGCTTAGAAGTGAAGATGTATATACCTGTAAGTATATAAGCCATGTGTATAAGGCATGTAAACAAACGTATAAAAATAAAACTCAAGAGAAAGGTAAGTGTTAAATGGTAGCTACATATAAAATGCTGTGGCAATTGAGGCAGGTGAGAGATTGCTACTAGATAGGAAAAATAGCAGTATTTTCTTGTGAGTGGGACCTATATATGTGAGGAGAATTTACATATATGGAGATAGAGATATCAGGGAAGGCTTTGTAGTTAAAGAGAGCATTATGGGTTAAAGCAGTGAAATATGAAAACATGAATACAGAAATATATAATAGGCAAGAAAGTTGTGATGTTGGGCAGGCTGCAGAGGTAGTTGTGGGTATGGTTGAGCACTCATGCGAATTAATGCTATCTTTCTTGTGCTTACTATATGACACCATCACGCTAAGGGTTAACATTCATTAATACTTTCCACGCAACAGATGCATGAAGCAGATGCTAATATCCCCATTTTACAGGAGAGGAAACTGACTTATAGGGCGAAGTTGAATAATTTCACCAAAGTGACAAAAACAAAAAGTGGCTTTTTGTCAAGATTCGTTGATATAACAACATATGTTTAAGGTAAACCCAGCAGCTGACACATAGCAGATGTACAGTGTATACTAGTGAGCGTTGGCCACATGAACTATCTTGACTTTGACAGCAGTGTTGGATGAAGTCTAAGGAGAGCAGTGCAAGAGGGGGATAATGGGCATTAATTGGGTTAGTGATGGCAGGAATAGGTAAAGCTGGGTGGGTTTGGGAAATATTTGCCATCAGGTTCATATAACATGGCAACTGGTAAGAAGCTGGGGAACTAGAAAACGAGTGGGAGATAAGAAAGTTTCTCAATAAACTATTTTTTGCTTCCTTCTGTTCACTTTCTCTAGAGGCAACTTCCTGATCTCCCTAGTCATCCACATGGGGCCTTTCCTCTCATAGTTCTTTCTTGTTCCCACCTGGAACAAGATAATTGTTACCACCTGGTAAACAAGATAATTACAAACTGATTTTTTTTTATAATTACATTAGCTGGCATATCTCTTTGAGTCTCAATTCAAGCTCTCATTATTAGAATTTACTTAGAATATTGTAATAATCTCCTAAGTGTTTTCTTTACCTCTTATTTCTCTTCTGAAGATGTTTCAACTCAACTTTTTTCAGATTTAAAAAATTTTTATAATCATAAAAATAGGTCAGTAACATATACACAATGAAGTATTATGTTACAATTAAAAAAAGATGAAATAGAGGGTGCCTGGGTGGCTCAGTCAGTTAAGCATCTGACTCTTGGTTTCGGCTCAGGTCGTGATCTAAGAGTTGTGAGATGAAGCCCCATGCCCAGCTCTGCGCTGAGGGTGGCGCCTGCTTAAGATTGTCTCTCCTCTCTCTCCCTCTTCCTCTGCCCCTCCTCTCTATCTCCCTTTTTAAAAAAAAAGAAAAAAGAAAAAAGAAAGATGAGATAGATCTCTGTACTTTCATGAAAAAATGTCTTCAAAAAACAATTGTAAAATTATATGCATAATGGCAACCTATTTTTACATTGAAATAATTTATAGTGTTTGTTCTATATGTGTATGTATGTATAAAAGTTGGAAGATTATATGCTGACTTACTGCTTTCGAGTGGTATTAGGGAAGAGGTTTTTACATACTTTTTGGGTTTTTAAAAATCTTTTACAACAAACTTTGTATTATTTCTGTAATTAAAGTTTAAAAGATGCATGAAACACAAACCCCTCAGTTTGGAATTTAAAGCCCTTCAGATTCTGAGCCTGACTTATTTTAACTATCTATTCTAACCTCTCCCAATGCCTCAGATGTCTTATTCCCTAATTAGCAAATACGTGGACTGTGGGCTGCCATTCCAGCCTTCTTCACTCATAGCAATTTTGGTTAATTGCTTGTGGCAGTTTTTCCTACTGAGCCTGGATATAGTTATATAATCTTTTATAACTTCATACATGTACTACAAATTGGTTATAGGAGATGGAAATTTTTCTAACTCAGACATATAATCTGATCAAATTGAATTTTTCAGTGTTTCCTGACCGCATTCTGTTCTTAACTCAAGGCCTTTGCTTCTGTGATGGCTTCTAACTGGTAGACACTATTCTGCTCTCTCTACTGGACTCGACACTGACGTCTGCTCTCTTATGAGGCCTTTCTGTTTTCCATGTTGGACATAAGGTCTTCATCTTATCTTCTTTGCAGACATTTTTTGATAATTTTATTAGTACATTCACATTTTTGCTTTATTATAGACCTTGTGGTATACATTTCAAGAATTAATCACACTTGTTGATCTATCTCTTATGGGACCTTGATTACAATGAGTGATGAGTCAACAGTTGTTGAACTAAATGTATTTGGCTTTGTGTGTAGAAATGCTAAGAAAAAGGTTAATATCTAGATCCTTAAATCAAACATGCCTGTAATCAATATTTAAAACAAGACAATGTAACCTAGGTTTGGTAATCAGTATCTGGTTGTATTAAATTGCTATGTTGAGCTCTTTCATATTTCTTTCTGGAGAAGTGGGAAACTACCCATAAAGATTCTTTAGAAATTTGTTTTAGAACTTCCCATAGTTACCTTTTGCTGAAGAAAGGACATATTTGTTATTAAAAAGAGCAGTGGATTTTAGCAAACTTTTAGCCTTTTAAGAAATATCAGAGTTCCAAAAAAAAAAAAAAATCACAGCTCCATACAAACCACTTAAAAAATTTTTTTAACACAGAAGGAACTGACATGGTCTAGGGAAAGGATGAGGAGGAATATATTTTTATTTCTGAAAATTCACATAGGATTGTAATTACATTTTGGTGACACTGAGATGGTGAATGTGTGAATACGATAAATCAAGGATTATACTCAAATTATGTGCATTAAAATAACATGGACAAACTTTTTATGAAGAATTTCATAGTCTCACATGTCACCTCCTCTGGAAGGTGGAAACATTTTCCTGTTTCCTCTGGCCAAAACTGTTCTTTGGTATGCCTGTGGTAATTTGTTCAGTCGTGTATATAGAAATTATTGTCCTGTTCTTTACAATTTCAATTATTTGCTTATGGATCAGTTTCTCAGATTACAAATACCTTGAGCAAATAATGAGTGCTCTGGTAATGGTACTTAGTCCAAAGATTGATTTGAAGAAGACAGAGCTGAGGACATGGTTTGCTTAGAGAGGTAAGAATAAGAACACATTGATGTAACTGAGTGGAATAGGTGATTTTATATGGAGGGAAAAAACTATCAGTCACTAGAATTTCCCTGGTGTGTTGGGTAAACTCTAAGGTGTTTTTCAACACATTTTCTAATTTTATTACACATATACAAAAGGGTATGCAACTAGAGATGGGAAGAATTTTTGTCCTTTGTTGTAATCAGTCAGTCCTGAAGATAAATTTTTAATATTGTAGGTTTTATATAAATAGAATAATACTGAATAATTCTATGTGACTTGCTTTTTCTACCAACATTCATGTTGTTTCATATATTTTTAATTAGTTCATTTCACTGGCATTGTCATTTTTAATGCTTTCATCCAAATTGTTTTTTTTTAAACTTTATATTATAATTTAATGAACCAGAATTCATAGTTTATCACTCATTTTTTGAGGCTTGCCTTTTTTTTTGGTATATTTTTAAAGATATCTTTCCATTCCTTGATGTCAGTAAGATATTCTTTTATTTATCTCCTAAAATTGTATAGTTTTGCAATTCACATTGAAATCTTTATTCATTAGGAGCTGATTTTTTAAAAGATTTTTATTTATTTGTTGGGGGGGGAGGAGCAGGGGGGAGCAGCAGGCAGAGCAGGCAGAGGGAGAAGCAGGCTGCCTGCTGAGCAAGGGCCATGGGGGGCTCCATCCCAGGACGTTGGGATCATGACCTGAACCGAAGGCAGACGCTTAACCGACTGAGCCACCCAGGCCTCCCCAGGAGTTGATTTTTGTAGATGATGTGATAGCACCATTTTGCTACCAGATAGTATTTGTATTTTCTGTCATTCCCCAGGGATCTTCATAGTATTGAGTCCTTAATCCACAAGCATGACTTATTTCAATATTTACTTAGGTAGTTTCATATTTCCAACAAAATTTTATATATTTTCCATATAAAAATTTTATACATTCCTAGGTACTTTCTTTGTTGTGCTATTGCAAATATCTTTTTAACCTTTGATAAATACTTGTTGATAGTGTATAAAATTGCATTTAATTTCTATAGAACACTTGCTGAACTTTCCATTCTTATCATTTAACTATACATTTATTTCCTTTTTTATATAGATAATACCAACTTTGAATATAGCTTTATTTCCTTATTTCTAATTATTTCACATTTAATTTACTTTTGATGCCTTATTGTGCTGATTAGGACACACATAGATCAGTGGAACAAATAGAGAACCCAGAAATAGATCCTCAACTCTTTGGTCAACTAATCTTCGATGAAGCAGGAAAAAATATCCAATGGGAAAAAGACAGTCTCTTCAACAAATGGTGTCAGGAAAATGGGACGGCAACATGTAGAAGAATGAAACTGGACCGTTTTCTTACACCACACACAAAAATATACTCGAAACGGATGAAAAACCTAGATATGAGACAGGAATCCATCAAAATCCTAGAGGAGAACAGGCAGCAAGCTCCTTGACCTTGACTGCAGCAACATTCTTGTTAGACATGTCTCCAAACACAAGGGAAACAAAGGCAAAAATGAACTACCGGGACTTCATCAAGATAGAAAGCTTTTGCACAGCAAAGGAAAAGTCGACAAAACCAAAACTGACAGAATGGGAGAAGATATTTGCTAATGTCTTATCAGATAAAGGGCTAGTATCCAAAATCTGTAAAGAACTTATCAAACTCAACATCCAAAAACAAATAATCCAGTCAAGAAATGGGCAGAAGACATGAACAGACATTTCTCCAAAGAAGACATATAAATGGCCAACAAGACATATGAAAAATTGCTCAACATCACTCAGCATCAAAACCACAATCAAAACCACAATGAGATACCACCTCACACCAGTCAGAATGGCTAAAATTGACAAGACAGGAAACAACAGATGTTGGTGAGGATGCGGAGAAAGGGGAACCCTCTTACACTGTTGGTGGGAATGCAAGCTGGTACAGCCACTCTGGAAAACAGTATGGAGGTTCCTCACAAAGTTAAAAATAGAGCTACCCTATGACCCATCAATTGCACTACTAGGTATTTACCCCAAAGATACAAATGTAGTGATCCAAAGGGGCACCTGCACCTCAGTGTTTATAGCAGCAATGTTCACAATAGCCAAACTTTGGAAAAAGCCGAGGTGTCCATCGACGGATGAATGGCTAAAGAAGATGTGGTGTGTGTGTGTAGGTATACATACACAATGGAATATTACTCAGCCATCAGAAAGGATGAAATCTTACCATTTACATCAACGTGGATGGAATTGGAAGGTATTATGCTGAGCGAAATGTCAATCAGAGAAAGACAATTATCATATGTTTTTGCTCACATGAGGGATATAAGAAACAGCCCAGAGGGTCATAGGAAAAGGGAGGGGAAAATAGAGTGGGAAGAGTCAGAGAGGGAGATAAACCAGGAGAGACTCTTAACTATAGGAAACAAACTGGGGGTTGCCGAAGGGGAGTTGGGTGGGGGGATGGGGTAACGGGTGTGGGCATTAAGGAGGGAAGGTGATGTAGGGCACCTGGGTGGTTCAGTTGGTTAAGTGACTGCCTTCAGCTCAGGTCATGATCCCAGGGTTCTGGGATCAAGCCTGCGTCTGGCTCCCTGCTCAGTAAGAAGCCTGCTTGTCCCTCTCCCTCTGCCCCCCCCACTTTGTGCTTTTTCTCTCTCTCTCTCAAATAAATCTTTTAAAAAAGTAGGGCACATGATGTGATGAACACTGAGTGTTATACGTAACTGATGAATTACTGAACTCTACCTCTGTAACAAATGATGTACTGTATGTTGGCTAATTCAATTTAAATTAAAAAAAAAAGGACTTCTAGTACAATGTTAAATAGAAGTGACGATGGGGAGAAATCTTTTCTTGAAATAATCATAAAAATGCATTCAACTGTTGTTTTCAAGGATGGGGCAAGGAGCGTCATTAATCAGGATAAACAGTTTCTGTTTCTATTTCTAATTTTCTAAGTCTTTTATCTCTTAACTATGAAGGAATGTTGAATTTTATCTACTATCAAGATCCTATATTTTTTAATTAATGTGGCAAATTAATTAAATTTATTTTCTAATATTAAAGTCTGCATTCCTAGACTAAACCAAATGTAGTCCTTCTGTATAAGTTTTCTTTTCTTTTTTCTTTTATTATGTTATGTTAATCACCATACATTACATCATTAGTTTTTTGATGTAGTGTTCCATGATTCATTGTTTGCATATAACACCCAGTGCTCCATGCAGTACGTGCCCTCTTTAATACCCATCACCAGGCTAACCCATCCCCCCCCCCCCC